>NC_068324.1:6829500-7178666 GCF_025860055.1 Xyrauchen texanus
CAAAAGTTCAGATGAACAAACAAACATGACACGTTTGTTTGTATGCTGCAATTCGTCTGTCCTGGCAATATTATAGGAGTCCCCTTCACCCCACCCAGACAAGGCTGAGAGAGACGTAAATAGAAAACCCACTGATGATGGTCTCACTAACAATGGGACAAAATTACAGTGCAGACGGCCAATGCCTGTGCATGGACGACCTGCTAGTAAGTGCCATGGCCTGGGGCCATCTGTTCCACACATTTGCCTTTGGAGAGGCCTGGTTGAAATCAGAGCTTTCCATCAATACGTAAGCAATGGCAAAGTGCCCCGTAATTGGTAAATTCAATTTAATTTAAAGTCCGCCAACCATCCATGTCAATGCACACTCGATCAGATGCTGTTATGTTTATGAAACACAGCCAAAACTATAACGAAGCTGAATAACGAAATCAAACCTTAAGGTTATGGGCAGTGTAAGAAAATATGCACAACATAGGTTGTAATAATTATGATTATGTTTTGATTATTAACCCTGTTTACTTTCCTAATACATATTCCTGGTCTTAATGTGCATGATTAATCATGTTATTTCCAATTAAAATATTGTTTTCGTAATTTTATAAAAACGTAAAAACTTACTCCACCTCTGAAACGACTATGACTTCAACTAGGCCCATTGATCTATTCACTAATGTTAACCAATAGCCAATTAACATTCAGGTCTGGTTCCATTCTTATATGGAATGCCTACTTTCATGATTCAATCAAATCCTGATGGATAAAATCCAGTCCTCCCTTACATCTTTACTTTTAATTAAAACAGGTTGTTAATGCCCTTTCATATTGACTTAAAGGGCAATAGCCGTCTTTGAACGCATAGCATTTGAAGTTCATTAATGAAAACTTTGTGAAACATGCACACAATTAATTGACCAAAAATTAATTTACAAAAGAAAAAAAAAAAAATCTACATCAACTAAAAACAATCTCAGCCTCTCTTACCCTTTCTCGGCATTCACAACAATAGCACGTGGCTTATCCGCATCATCTTTTAGGACCTCTCCGATAAGGTGACCGTCCATGCGGTGGATGTTGATGGTGTTGGTGGCCTCGCAGGTCCAATAGACAGTGCGGCTGTAGGGGTCCAGACTCAGGTCATAGGGCTGCTTCGAGTGGAGACTTGTTGGGTTCATAACTGTAGATGCCTGAAAAAAGAAAAAAAAAACAAGAGTATTTAAATGTCCATCATTCATGCGATATGATTTACATCAAATTATTTACATCATTTTAATCATGTTGGTGACTATGCAGCATGTGTTAACATACATTACTTTTATACATTATACCATACATTACAGGGCAGGAATATTACTAATTAATCAAAGCATGTCACAATTAAAATACATTTACAAAAAATGCCCTCCAAGGCAACACGCTGTAACTATACATTTTGTCAGGTCTTGTAGATTCTAATCTGTTTGTGACAAATGAGTTTGCTTAAAGAGATAGGTCACCCCAAAATGAAAATTCTCTCATCATTAACTCCCTCTCATGCCATCTCAGATGTGTATGACTTTCTTCAGCAGAACACAAACAAATATTTTTTGAAGATTATCTCAGCTCTGTAGGTCCATACAATGCAGGTGAATGGTCTACCCAAGGAGGGTGTATAGATACCCAAGGAATAGAACTCTAAGAATGTAAGACAAATCAGAACCATCTCACTGCTAAGCAAAGAAGGCAAGATTTTCTTTAGTATCACGTCACGATGGCTAACTGTGTTCCTTCTGAAGAACAGCTATATTGAGACCTCCATTCTGAAGGGTGGGATCAATGGAGTGCCTGGCTGTTTGGAACACACTGGTGTGGTCACACAACTCATCAGGGAGGCACACAGAGGCAAAGGAGACCTGACTGTGTTGTGGCTGGACCTTGCAAATGCATATGGATCCATAACACACAAACTCGTTGAGCTTTCCCCATGTCGATATCATGTTCCCTGCAGAATCAAGGACCGTATTATGGACTGTTATGATAACTTCAGGCTAAGAGTCACTGCAGGGTCTGGCACATCACACTGGCATCTGCTTGAGAAAGGCATTATAACAGGCTGCACCATCTCAGTCATCATATTCACCCTTACCATGAATATGGTTGTCAATTCAGCATAGATAGAATGCAGGGGTCCTTTAACAAAGACTGGAGCATGACAGCCCCCAATAAGAGCAATTAGGATTGACCTGACTGTCACAACTACATCTGTCCCAGGTAGCAGGTGTATACTTCAAGGCCTAGAGAAGCTCATCACCTGGGCAACGTGATTAACCAACAAAATCAAGGTCTCTAGTCCTGAAGAGGGGGAAAGTAGTGGAAAGTTCCGGTTCTCACTGTCTGAAGCTACTATCCCATCCACTACAGAGCAGCGAGTCAAGAGCCTTGGGAAGATCTTTGACTCCAGAAAACGAGCTTGAGTCCTGGTTTAACAAGGTGGACAAAACAGGCCTGGATTTATCAGTATTCCATACTTTCCCGGATCCTGTGGTATCTGCTGATGTATGCATACCCATAACGACAGTCGAGGCCCTGGAGAGGAAGATCAGCAGCTAGTTGCGAAGATGGCCAGGCCTACCCTGTAGTCTGAGCAGTGCTGCTCTGTATGGCACAAGAAACATCCTGTAGCTCCCGATCAGTGGCCTCGCTGAAGATTTCATGGTACACCTCCTTAGCAGCTGCTCAAAAGCCCTTGGAGACAGGTGCTATTGCTGGCGCCATGACCAAGTGCTTAAGGTAGTTGCTAAGAGTGTAGCCACAGCCATCAACAGCAGCAAGGGTCACAACCAGCAAGAGACATTACGTTCCTCAGAGCTGAAGAGAAGCCCCATCTACAACCTAGAGCAAAGTCTGGTCTCCTCATCACTGCCATCAATTAGCAATTGGAAGTAGACCTGGAAAAGCAGCTGAAGTTCCCAGCACAGATAATTTCAACACAGCTTTGACCAGACATGATCATTGTTTCAGAGTCCATCAAGCAACTGATCATGCTGGAACTATCAGTAACCAGGGAAGAGTGTATGATGAGGCCAATGAGAGGCAGTACCAGGAGCTTGTGGAAGAGTGCAGAAAGCAAAGCTGGCAAACTCGCTGTGAGCCTGTGGAGGTGGGCTGTTGAGGATTCACAGGGCACTCACTCTGCAAAGCATTTACACTACTGGGTGTCACTGGGAAGACAAAGAGAAAGGTCATCAGATCTGCCTCAGAAGCTGCAGAGAAATCCACTAAGTGGCTTTGGATTAAGATGGCAGATCTGTGGGCGAATGCTGCTTGGACACAAGCTGAGGTCTGATCAACCCTGGCTGGGTCGCCTGGGCGAGTGTGTCTGATGTTGAAAGACCCAAAACACCAAATGACCCCAGGTTACATCACTGATGATCTTTCATCTGCTTAAGAAAGAATGTCATACACATCTGGGATGGCATTAGAGTGAGTAAATGATGAGAGAATTTTCATTGTTGGGCGAACCATCCCTTTAGTTATGCTTAGATAAAACACAGGAAGACTATTTTAGAATTACTAGTTACTGTATAGTTTTGTTTTTAACAGTGACCTGTGTGCCATCATCTCGGGCTCTGCGGATGTTCTGACGGCCATCCACCCAGTAGACCAATCGCTCTAGAGGATCGAAACTGATGGCTCGCAGATTCTTCATGACATGGATGGGCAGAATCATGTCTGGACTCTGTTCTCCCAAGACCATTCGACTGATGGAACTCTTCTGACTGAAGAGCAGGAAGCTAGAGGGTGCTGTTGAGCAAAGCAACAAGAGGGTGAGAATCATGGATGAAAATAGAGGCGTTTTGAATGAAATCCTAGCTTACTACTTACTGCATACTGCACAGTATATACTGCTTACTGCCTAATATTTACAATAGTATGTGAAAGAGAGGACATTACTACATGATCCCAAACCGCACACTATTTTACGTCATTTTGAAGTGTAAGTAGTGCGAGGAGTATGTTTACACTGAAAATGCAACAAAAAGAAGTGTACTACGAATACCCGGATGATTAACGTTTTCAGTGAGGAATGTTGGACACTTCTTGCAGTCTGTGCACGCGGCTTGCCGTACATAGCGGAAGGGGCAGAGTTAACGGCAGTGATGGTGATCTGACAAAATACTTGTAAATAATGGAGAATATGACAACTAGCAAAACTTCTTTAAAGACAGCACATTACAAAAGTGAGTTAAATGCTTTACCATCATACCATGCTGAGTGAATTTGTATGTTATTGGGATATAAGTGTTGAACTGAGGGTGGACAGCACACTAAAGCTATCAGCAACACAACGCTTGTGTTTGAAACGTAATTGCGTCAGCTGTTAAACGGAGAATGCTTCTGTGTAGTAAAAAAAAAACTTTAAATGTTCCATTTGGGATGATAATACACTTAGAAAATTCATACACTACATGGCTGAGTGCATAGTACATTTTGTTAGTGTATAGTGTGTCGTTTGGGACACAGCTAAAGTTCTCAACAGTAGTATGACACATTGTTGTCGTGTGACCTCACCAAAATAAAACTTTGTATTTTGCATTTTTAGTTCAATTTGCTTGGCAGTCCGGTCAAACAATGAATTGAAATAGAGACGTAAAACCTTCTATAACAATTTCAGGTTTATTTGTCAAACTGGAAATGGAAGGAAAAGTCATGCAAATTGCCATGTGGGATACAGTAGTCTGTGCTGTATGCTCTGTTATCTACTGCACATCTGAAAAATTTACTTGTTCATCCAGGTATTCCATACATACCAACAAGTTGCATAATTTAACAGTACTAATGTATAAAATACAGAAAAGTAAGAGTATTATGCTAGTATGCTATTGTGAACATAGCCAGAGTTAGACCAGCACAGGTCAGCAATGGACTTTCTGATGCCAACTCCATTCCTTTAACATGAAGGTGAAGGTCATGACTAACAGCTAATGCAATCATCCAAACTAAGCTCAATTAGGCTTTCTCTCAAGGCCATGGAAGAATGAAGAAACATGAGAGTGTTTAAAAGTAGGAACACAATAATGTTGCCAAGACCTCTGTACCCTTGGCCAAACGCTCTCAACGTGCTCCCTGGCTCGCTCATTTTATCCAAGTTCTGTCATTTTTAAGCTTATAAGGAATTAAATGCATATGACTGAGTTTTACATGGCCCGGAGCCATTGTTTTCTAATGTAGTTTCAATCTGTTAACTATATGCTTAAAGACTATGACTCACTTTAACATCAGTAAAACCCAATGAACATTATGGCTGAGAAGCAATAGATTACTTTGCCCCCAATGGCTGGTTAAGTCTGTATACAATGTAATAATAAAATACCTCTTATTAAACTAAACATTTTAATAAGAGTACAACAATCTTTAAACAAGAAGTTACTGTTGAGCAGTTGACATTTAAGAAAAAATATGACTGCTCTGCCAACGAAATTAGTTTGAAAAGGGGCCAAAAAAGCATCAAGCACTGCGATACAATGTACGATTTAAATGCAGAGAACCACAGAATTGGAATTTTACACAATGATTTCAGACAAAGTAAAATTGAAAAAAATTGAAATGTTCTAGTGCTGTTTTATAAAATAAACACTCCTGTAACACAGTTTGTCCAATAAAATTATAATTAGGTCGTTCTTTGCGTCTAATTTGTTGAAGCATTATTTGAGAACCATTTGGTCTATCAAAAAGCTTTTGATAATTTTTTATCTTGAGTGTCCCTAGATAATACATGTCAAATATTATGCAAATTGTATTTACGGTCTAAGAGGAGTTTGTAAATAATAGGTATTCAGTGAAATTTAAAATGGCAAACAGAAAGTGAGGCTCACCAAAGAAAATTTGGCATCAGTCGGCATGACCCAAGGAAGCTAACAACATAAGTCTCATGACAAAAGGCCACATTTTTCTCTATTATAAGCATTTCATTATATCTTTTAACCATTATGTGGTGCTGTCCCCTAACTCTCTAAGTACCTTCAGGGCATGGCCCCGATGATACAAACCAAATTTTGCAACGATACGTGTTTGTAAAATACAGCATTTTAAAAACGGCTAATTCCCAATATGGCTGACACTCTTGTAACACTGTTTGTCCAATAAAAATAGTGGAACAGACTGTTGTAATTTCTAAAATGTGATTAAGGAATTGCAATCAAAATCTAGAACACAAACAAGTCTATAGCCAAACACCTTGAGTCCAATATCTAACATTTGCCCTCCAAACGCTAATACTCACAGCTGCAGTTGCGTCCGTTTGCCTCTAGGGTATAGTGAGAAGCACAACGACACTGGGCTCCAGAGGGTGATGCCAGGCAAAGATGAGCGCAAAGGCCATTGTTCTGCGAACACTCGTTGGCGCCATCTTGTCTGGAGGAGTGGAAAACCAGAATGTCCATTACGTACTCAAGGTTTCCCTGCACCATTGTTCGGTTCAGCCCAGTACGCTTGTCTGCCCGCTCAATACTGCGCAGGTTCCAGTCCGTCCAGTAGATGTAGTCGCGGTATTGGGTGAGGCCAAACGGATGGGGAAGATCATCGGCCACTATTTCCCTCAGCAAACCTGAAGACGTTAAGCAACCTTTTAGATTATCAGAAGAGGTTGGACCATTCAATGTTGTAATTCAAAGCTATTTCTTTTCAATTTATGTATTTGGCAGGTGTTAAAAAAGCCAGATGCAGCACAACCAATAGAACAAAATGCAGGTGTCTCGAGACACATTTTTTAAAGTTAAAGGTTTGCATGCACCTTTATCAAAAACAACACACACAAAAAAAAAAAACGCCCATGATTTTGACTTTGCTAACACCATGTTGTATCAAATTAGCTACATCTAAATAATTAGGTTACACAATTAATTAGGCATTGATGATGAATCATACTAAGGTTTTCAAAACCTTGGACAGAATCACAATTCAAGCAGTTTGCCACCTTGCATGTTTGTAGACTCAATCATGCAGGTGTCCAGGTCTGTCCAGTAGAGCCGGTGGTCGATGTAGTCAATTGTAAGTCCATTGGCTCGGCCCACTTTGTCTACCAAAGTAACGATATTACTGCCATCCATGTGAGCGCGAGCTATCCTGGGACGACCGCCCCATTCAGTCCAGTACATGTACCTGCAAACCCAAATCATTACAACAGATTACTTGAGCTTATATTGAAAAAAAGCTATTTGTATTTATTTATCTATCAAGTACAATATGCTTTAACATCACACTGTGATAAATGTATAGATTTATTTAAATGGAAAATATTCAGGTTGTTTAAAAGAAAACTAGGAACCAAAGAATACACCAAAATGAAAATGTTAAAACATCCCTATATTTGACATATTTGTATTAATAGTAAATATTTAGTTATCTAACTACTTGATTTATTATTACAAATTGCTTGATAAATATATTATATTTATTAATAATGCACACACTAATCAGCCACAACATTAAAACCACCGGCCTAATATTGCCACAAAAACAGCACCAACCCACATCTCAGTATAGCAAGTCATCCATGTGATTATCTAATCAGCCAATCATGTGGCAGCAGTGCAGTGCATAAAACCATGCAGATAGGAGTTTCAGTTAATGTTCACATCAATCATCAGAATGGGGGAAAAATGTGATCTCAGTGATTTGGACCGTGGCATGATTGTTGGTGCCAGATGGGCTGGTTTGAGTATTTTTTTATCTGCTGATCTCCAGGGATTTTAATGCACAACAGTCTCTAGAATTTACTCTGAATGGTGCCAAAAACAAAAAACATCCAGTGAGCGGCAGTTCTGCAGATGGAAACTGCCTTGTTGATGAGAGAGGTCAACAGAGAATGGCCAGACTGGTTCGAACTGACAAAGTCTAAGGTAACTAGTAGAAGAATAGCATCTTCTGAGATACAGGTGTGTGCTGTTTTGATGGCACGAGGGGGACCTACACAATATTAGGCAGGTAGTTTTAATGTTGTGGCTGATCAGTGTATTTATTTATCATTGATTTATTAATAATACATTTTACTAAATTTTAAAATACACACAGCAGCATAATAAGCTAAATAAATTGTATTTAATATTATTAAATAATCTTTAAATTCATATTAACATATTATGCGATTCATTACGTTTTTACTATAATACAAATATACTTTTCTTAATAGTACATATTTATTTAGTTTTTATTTATTAATTACCATTTTATTTTTAAAATACACAAACCAGCATAATAAACTAATTTAATCTTATTTAAAAAATATAAATATTAATAATTTAAATTAATATCTGTTCTTAAAGTTTTTATTTGATTTAAGTTATAACTATTTATTAAATAGATGTTTGTATTAATGTCATATTTTTGGTTTTTATTTATTAATTAATATTTATTAAATAAACTACATTAATTGTGTTTAATATTTAATAAATTTTAAGAATTTTTATTTACATAATTTATAAGTTATTATTTGATTTAAGTTTACAAATTATTATAAAAATAAATATATGAATTAATACTACATAGGTTTAGTTTTGATTTATTAATTATTCCTATTAAAATAAAAATGACACAAATTCATATTATTTCATATTTAGCAAATAGTAAGAAAGTTTTATTAAAATTAAAAAGTTATTATTTGATTTATTTAGTTATTAAAATTTTAATTAATAAATAGCACATCACAAAAAAAAAGGCGAGTGCCCCATGTGCTCCCCCTCCTCAGCTGTCTGTGTTAAACGATACAGATATTATGCTTTCCACATATTGGGTAAGCAAGATTTGAAAAAATGTCTTTCCATTCCCTCAACCCACTCATTTACACCACTGGGCTAAGAGTCAACACCTCTCAATGTTAAGGTGAGAAGAGACAATGGAAAAGAATGTGTAGGCTAATAGAGACAGTCGTTCTTCAGAAGCCAAAGGAATGCCTGCTGGGTGCTTGAGGACATGACTTCACTCCTGTGAGCCACATACAGGGACTGTGGCATGTTGCCACTTGTCTTCTGCCACACATACAACTTGATGCCCTAAGGGAGTGCTGTAATACCAATGACTGAGTGTGGGTTTAAGTGTGAGAGTATGCATGGGTTTTATGTGCAGATATTAAAAGTTGTGGTAATTATTGATTAGTATACTTCCAGAGGGTTACAAAATGAAAGAGGCATATGGTTAACCAAAACACAAGATGGGATGAATACTATGCACTACAGTGCCTGTACAAGATGGCATATGCTAGGTTAAAAGTAGTATGCAATGAATTTTAAGGGCACAGTACAGCTGAAATACTTGGAACCATGTCCTGGCAGTATGTGCTCTAAGCATATTGAGCCATGGTGCTCATACTGGGAACACAGGTTTGAATCTGACTCACTTTGTGTGTGGATTCTTCCTGACATTTCATGTCAGCTTTCTATGTTTATCAATAAAATGACAAGAGGCCTAAAACAATAAAAAAAAAACTTAAGGTGATTTACTGGTCTTAGCTGGTTTAGATGGTCTTCCAGCCAGGCGAGGATGGTTTTCAGCTGGTTTAGAAAACAAGTGCCCAAAATCCCTTTATAATGATCAAACTAGACCAGCTTGACCAGTGGAAAACCGCTTATTCACCAGCATTCCAGGTTTTTCAGCATAGAAATAATAGCTGAAGTAAATAAATATGTCCTGCTTCAAGAAGTAATTTGTTAGAAACAACTGAAAATGTATGGCTGCAATGCACTGAAGAAATTGATCATACCCATTAGCTGGGTCCAAAGCAAGAGAGCGAGGGTTGTCCAGGTCTTTGCAGACCAGCACTTGTCGGTACTGGCCATCCAGGCGAGCCACCTCAATACGATTGGTGCCAGTGTCAGCCCAGTAGAGGTTTCGGCCCATCCAGTCCACGGCCATGCCCTCTGGATAGTCCAAACCAAACTCAATCACTGGTTCAACCAAACTGCCATTCATGAAGGCTCTGCTTATAGTCTAAAAAAAACAATCAAGTTAGCCGCCAAGCGCTAATGCAAAAGCATAAATAAACAATGAAATGACTTGACAAGCACAGTTTTCTTTTCTGTGTTGACCTTTTTTTGTTTTCCATTTTCCTGTCAGAGGGAAGTGGTATAAAGAGGAGGAATTGCTCATTCTAGGTGTAAATACGTAATACAAAAATGTAAATATGCCCATGGGTTCTAGATGAGTCATCAATAATTTGGTCAGTTTTTCCAGAAGATAAAAACTTTGAAGGTTCTCCTGCCCCTGTCGAAATTGAATGTGACATGAGTGATTTCTTTCTCCTATCCCAGCAAAAAAGGAATAGTTTACAAAAAATGTAATGAATTCACAGTACTTAATACTTTACTTAAAACAATTTAAGTTATAAAAAAACTAAAAACCATTAAAAACCAATTGTGTGAGTTGGGGGCAGGACTATCTACTTGTTTCGGCAACCTGGAAAAACTGTTTTACAACAGTCATTATTTTTGAAATCCAGTTTGGTGACACCAAGTACAAGTTTGAAGTGTCTAAGGCAATCATAACCACATCATCCTAAAAAAAAAAGAACTTTTATAAAAGAAAACACTTTAAATCAATGTGATAAAAAATAAAAAGTCTCATTCTGTACCTTGGTGCTGACATCAGTCCAGTAGATTCTGTTCTCTAATACGTCAAAGTCCAGCGCTGAGGCCTCCTTGACCCCTGTGAGCGGAATAGGCACATCATTGCTGTTGGTGCCCAGAGAAATGCTGCGGATGTCAGCGCGATTAGTGAAGAGCAGGAAGGCCTCTGGCACCACACACGTCCGCAGGTCACTCAAAAGCTCCAAGCCCATTGGGCAGGCACAGCTCAGACCTTGAGGTCGATGGAAACACAGATGACTGCAGCCACCATTGTTTTCTGCACAACCATTGGTGCCTGAAAAAAAACAAAACCAACAAATGTTTCACGAAAGGCACTGACCTCATATCCTTATAACCATGCCTAGACTGAACCTGAAGACTTTTCAGATTTTCTGAGCTAATTTTGGGGGAAACTCTGCAGAATGGACTTTCACCATTACACTAGGTTAGGTTTAACAGATCTGAATAGTGTTTAAAGCATATGATCTTACCAGAAGTTTCTATGACTTTCGTGGCTTTGAGACCCATGAGGTCAGGAAGCTGCTCGACAATGATATCACGGGTGGCATTGGCGATGTGAACTCGTTCTATGCTCCTCCTCTGCCAGTCCGTCCAGTAGATATATTCTCCCAGCAGCGTAAAGCCAAAGATATGGGGCAGTTTGTCCTCTAGAATGGTCATCCTATTAGTGCCATCCACATTTATTACCTGTGAATAAAATGGGAATGCTACGATGGGTAATGCTGGGTAAAAACAGAAACGATGTGCAAAAGTACATATTTAAAAAATGTTCTAGTCAGTGGGTGGCCTGAATGACAAGTCAAATAATTGGCCTTAAGGAAACCCTGAATAACTAGGGTGGTTTCTAGCTCACTTGGAAGCAAGATGCATTCATTAGGGGGTGTTTACATAAAGCATGTTCTTGTGTAAAAAAACAGTTAAGGCTAGGGTATACTTTATATGTTACGATACATCGAACGTTCAGCCTTTCGAAGTATACTAGCGGCACATGGTACAATAAAATATAATTTGACCTTTAAACAGAGCACAATTGAATGGAATAAAATATATTGAAGTATTTTAACTGTCTTAAAAAACACTGTTAAATATGGAAGACATTAAAAAAAAAAAAACATGACATAATAGCAAAAGACATCAATCTGAATTTGTATGGCAATACTGGTGGGATTGAATTTAAAGAGGCAACTTCTCGCAAGTTTTACTGCACAAACTTTCTATCAGCTATAACAAAGCACACTGCCATCACTATAACCGAAGACAATTAAATAAAAATAACAAAACTACAAAAATAAATACGTCAACCTCACCAATATCCTATTCGGTTGTTGGACAACTAGTGACTAGTCAAACATTATGACCCATCCCAAACAGAACTACGCATTGACACATTCAGCAAAGCACAAATACATCCTCTACATCCCGATCGCATCTCTTTTGTATTTATACATAAATTATTGACATTCGTAGGTGGTCAGATCAAATAATTGCAATTAACAGCTCAAAATGGGAAACAAATGGCAAATGAACAAATCAGCCTAGATCTGTTTACGCTCGCCAAACAGCTGTACACCACATGCACCATTGGACAGATCTACAAATGCTCAGATATTTAAACTACCATAATTGCAGTCTCCTAATCCAAACCAGCTAGGATTTCCCAGTTGTGGAAAAAAGCAACCAAATATGTAACTGCCAGAAGTGTAGATATTTTAAGTCATTACAGAGTATGCAAGCTCGAGCATGACTTTGAATCTTTCCGTTTAAAATGAACAGGTTTTTTTTCACTAAAGGAAGGCTACACAATAATCCAGCCAAGGATTATTGAACGGGTGAACGTGACAAAATAAGATTGCAGTAGCAAGGGTAGCATTACAGAAGGAAATAAAGCAAACTGATATAGGGAGTGGAGCCAAGACATGCCCGAGTCTAAGAAAAAAAAGAGAATGAGAAAGAGATAGAGTGAGTGACAGACAGGAGGTTGAAACCAAGTGGGTTGCTGGGAAATGGGTTTGTTTCTGAAAAGGTTGCAATTACCATTTCTGGAAACAGTCCTGACATTACTACTTCTCAAAACATGCCTCTAGAAATAGACCGCTTTCCATTTTTACATTTGGCAAATGGGTGTCATTTGAAGTAAAGTCTACCCACCTAATCAAATACATTTGGTAAAAGCTGTAAACCAGTGAAAAAAAATAAATGTATAATAAAAAAACATTTGAAAGAGAGCTACCAGCTTTATCCAAACAAATTACAAATTTCAGCAACTGATAAATAACACACTGGCTTCAAATGTGTGCCAAATGGGTTGATCAAATATTCCACAGCAATTCTTACTCTGAAATTTTAACGGATTAGCCACATCTAATGCCACAGTATAATGTTGATAAATACACATGTGACCGCACATTCAATATTAATGTGCCAAGCTGACATTTTGTCTTATGAAACATGAACTGGTGGAATAATTGTTTCATTTGATTATTTACTATTAATAAATGTAACAATTTATGGAACATTGGTGTCTTCCATCATTGGTGTCTTCCATCATCAGTTGGTGTCGTTGTAAGTCTGTGAAAAAAGCTTAAAGCTATCTAAGCTGGTTTGGTTGTCTTTGAAGGTTTAAGCTAGTCTAGCTGGTCTCCAAGCCTGGCCAAGCTGGTGTTCAGCTAGTTTAGCTGACAAGAGCCTAAAACCCCTTTAAAACCAGCAAATCAGAACAAACTGGTAGACCAGCAGACCATCTTAGACTGGTTAAAGCTGTTTTTTTTTTCAGTATGGAAAAACAATAAGCCACTCTAGGCTGTGCGTTATTGGTTTTACCACAGTAAAACAACCCTTGTGCATGGTAAAATCACAAGAAACAATCTCATGTGGCTTATTGTTCATTTCACCATTTATAGTGATTTTTTTTAAAGATAAGAGAATTGCTGGTTTATTTCTTCTTTAAAAAGATGTGCATTTCATACACACGTCACAATGAAGTCATTACTGGAATACATCCATATTTTTTTCATGTTGCAAAAGGCATTGGGAGATTTTGTCACTCTATACCTGTGCAATAAGAAACTAAGTAATGCAGAAGGATTCAATGTTTTTTTTTTGACTATTTTAACTGCCTGCAGTCAGATGTCTTTGTTTGCTGAATGAAACCCATGACAGTTTCCTCGATCATGTCTTCCCCCTGAATAATGAATGAGATTATAAACGCTCAAACGAGCAGGTCAAGACTGAGTGAAAGGCGTATTAATGCATCATATTGTTTGTGGGTAATGCAGATCTTCAAACAAAGACTTCCTGTGTACTGTCATTCCCAACCCCAAGTTCTTCCTGTGAGGACTGTTTTGAGGGGGGTAGTGGGGGGTTACTGGGGCGGTTGCCAGCAGCTGCCTGGAAGGTGTGTCCACCTGATTTATTTCTGTAGTTTAGACCTTTGCTTCCAACAAAGCCGGCAAAGTGGTGAAAGTAGTATGCAAAAAAATAAAAAGGAACAGAAAAAAAATAAGCACACATTATTTTAAATTAGCACCTTCCTTGTTAAGTTTCATCAAAAATCTAGAAGAATCTTATGGGTGGTTGGGGAGGAAGCTGGTACATATGCCTCTTAGGCGGAAAACTGATGAGGCAAATGCAATGTTTGGAATAACATACTACAATAATATTTGCAATGTTTTAGCAGTATGAAGTATGTATACTGTGCACAGTAAGCACATTTTCTGTATGCATGGAATACCCAAATGATCTACATTTGCCAAAATGTGCATTATACAGCGAAGCACAATGCGTGAGAAACAATATCAGACAATGCAACTTGACCTTCCATTTCGAGAATGACCACTGAAAACAATGTCTTTGATGTCTTTGATAGAAAGGAGGACTTTGGGCAAGTTAAAAGTTCCATAAAGTATTACATACTACTTAAAATAAATAGTATGTAGTATGCAATATGAAATACACAGAATGCATTATGCTAGTTTTCAATTCTGAACATAGCAAAATACTGTCTTTGAAGAGACGGTGGACTTGTGGATGGACTGTTGGGTATTCTAGTGCTGGAACCTGATGACTTGAGGCAGCTTGAGGAAAAGGGCAGGGATGGGGAGAAAGTTGAAGCTGTTGTTAAAGCCTCCTCTTTCCACAGAGTCTGAGACAGCGGAGGCGCTGACACTCTGGAGGAATGCTAACAGACACAGACAGTGGGCTGAAACCACAATGGCACATTTTTGTTACCCTCCTCTTAACACATAGACGTCTCAAGGGCAGAAATCGAGCACCTTCTTGATGAATACAGACTTTTCTCAACCCTGGAGAAAGGTTAGGAGCTCAGACAAATATATCAAAGTACCATGGTATTATCATTGGATACCATCATGTACTATGGTACCATCTGCCAAAGTACTTGTTTTGTAAGGGATGTGATAACATGCGTTTCAAGCTGCCTCCTGAAAAGGCCGCAACAGGTTTTTTTTTTTTTTTTTTACAGAGGAGAGGCCCCATGACAACAGAAGTGTTTGGTTTTTCACACTTCCTTTACACAACCAGGTAAAGTGGCTGTACAACAATGACAGAAAGTAATGAGGCTTGTGGACCTTGCACATTTGCCTCAAGTATTGTATTCTATGTTTTAAACAATTCTACCAGACAATTAAACAAGACCAGCTCAGCCAGACTGGGGGACCAGTTTAAACCAGCTAAGACCACCATGGCCAGACTGGGAGATCAGCCTTGAACAGCTCAGACCATCTTGGCCAGACTGGGAGATCAGCTTTGAACAGCTAAGAGCATCTTGGCCAGACTGCAAGACCATCATAAACCAACTAAGACCAGGCTGGGAGATTTTCTTAAACCAGATAATACCATCTTGGCCAAGCAGGGAGGTCAGCTTCAACCAGCTAAGACAACCTTGGCCAGACTGGGAGACTGGGATTTAAACCAGCTTAGACATGCTAATCTGGGGTAGATCATCAGCTTTAACCAGCTAAAACCAGTTTGGTTATGCTGGGAGACCAGTTTATACCAGCTAAGACCAGCAAACCATCTTAGGCTGGTTCAAGCTGGGGGGTTTTTCAGCAGGGGTATCGGGGTAATTTGTTTTGTCAGCTCAGGATTGTAAGTGCTCAAAAAGTTCTTCAAAGGTCAATTAAACCAGAACATTTTCACTCGCACGTAAAATCTGCACACTTTGTGACTCTAGTTTCAAACAGTGCAATTAAAAGTGCATAAATTTTGTGAAGGATACGGTTTATACAGTCTTAAACATGCAAGTTAGTCTTTTCTCAAGCTTTCGTCAAGAAAACAAAAACTGGGGTTTTGCCCAATGTTCCCACGGAGTGAGGTAGGATTTTTTTCCACTTGTGTAATCAGGAGTTTTATTGTATGGCATACCTTGCCGACATCTGTTTTCCCTTTTCTGCTCAGCGTTGGACATTTTTCCTCTTGCACTGACCCCTCCTGTCCACTCCACCACTTCATCTCAGCAGCATTCTTCAAATCCCAATCTCCAAATCAGACTTGCTTGGTTGTTTCAGAGGGAGTTGAGTGAAAGGAAAAGGGTGGAGTGCTACCAAACTGATTCTTTGTCTCAAAACTTTGCTGATGTGTCACAAAAGTCCATACAGTCACCCCAAAACATCCCTTTCAGTGTCCAAATACATTTTGGGGCCATGACCACCTCACTTTTGGACCTTGCTCTCCATGTGCTTCGTCAAGAAATCAATTTGCAGATTATTAATTTTGAGAGCAGGTAAATCTTCCTGATGTATGGAAAGGAGGGGGAGTGGGTGGAAGAGTGAAATGTGGGGAACCAGTTGGGGGAAGGTGAGGCCCAATAAAAAGCATGGTTGCCAACACACAGTGAGGCCTCTGTGTTTAAGGAGTGGCCAGCTGCCGAGCCTACTTTAGACCCCAGCAAACCAGAGCAGGTCTCGGAGGTCACCCAAGCACACAATAGAAAACCCTGAGGGAACGGCAGACCCACACTTTAGATACTTTGATAAAAACCATCAGAATAAGTCAAACGAAATGTTTCCAAGGTAACCATAGTTCCACCAAAATACAAGAGTTACCACTAGCGAGTCAATACATTTACATGCACCGTTAAAATCTCTCTACAGTGGGTTTTTGCATAGTCGAGTTCTGTTATTCAACTGTCTGACAAAGTGTACATGACAACACATAATCGAGTATTTGAGGGAAGGTTTAATAAATGTAGCACATCACCTGTCTTTTAAAAGATGCGCACTACTGCAAGACCAGTTGTGATCGTGATAACGTGTACATGCTCGATGAAGCCAAACTACCATAGCATTTTTAGGTCTGTTATTTAGACTTTGCAAAAATCAGCCTGGTACAATTTCAGATGTACTTAAGCATTTACAAAAATTAAAAAAAGATGATTATTTCTTTATTGTCTGAATGAAATATAAATGTACCGACTGATCTATTGACTGATATCATCAAATCTACACAGGCTCCATTTCCAGCAGCCATCACTCCAACACCATATCAGTAATCATGCTAATTGCTAATTTGGTCCTCGAAAATCACTTGCGATTATATCAAACACAGTTGAAAGCTATTTGGTTTGTTAAATTAAACTTTCTTTGTTTGTGAGTTGCCACAGTATGCAATAGCATATGCATGTCTTAAGGTCAATATTAGCAAAACAAAATTCTTTCTCTAGAAACTTGTCAGTCAATCATTATTTTGAGGAATGAAGACTATACAATGCTTGAAATTGCCCCCAAAAAAGAAATGATGAGTTCATACAAATGTGTCAACTTTTGTGACAAAGGACAACTGGCTCTAACAAGGACAGAAAGAGATGTGGAAGGCCAGATGTACAACTAAACAAGAGGATAAGTACATCAGAGTCTCTAGTTTGAGAAAGATGCCTCACATGTCCTCAGCTGACAGCTTCATTGAATTCTACCCGCTCAACACCAGCTTCATGTTCAACAGTAAAGAGAAGACTCAGGGGTGCAGGCACTATGGGAAGAATTGCAAAGAAAAAGCCACTTTTGAAACCAAAAAACAAAGATAAATGTTAGAGTGGGCAAAGAAACACAGACAGATAAACAGATAATTGGAAAATAAATCGGCATCGAGCAAAAACTTTCTAGAATATCGCCATATAAATTTTAGCTTGAACTGCCCACCCCTTCAACAGATTTAAAAATGCAGTATTTTCTGTTTTCATATGTTGTAGTGAATGTGTGTACATCTTATTTGCTAATTGGCATTATAATAGCTCAGCTAGTAAAAACCTCAAATCCTTATTTCAACAACAATACAACTACAGGAACTTGATATTAGCCACCACAGTCAAAGAAAGGAATGAAACAAAATAACACAATTTAACAAGCGCATAAACCAAAAAGACGTCTCAAGTGTTTTTAGACCATTTGAAGGCGATTCTATTTTATTTTTTGCTTTTGGTGGTAATCATAAAACTTTTGAATGCATAACATCAAGGTGGATTAGCATGCAAGAAAACGCATCCTTGAAGTCATTTCTATTTCACTAAATATTCTGTGTTCCACGTAGCTATATTCATGAGCTGGCTAATAAATTGCATCTGTGTAGAACAAAAACATGCACTTTGATGGTCCCTCTGTCAGCAGGGGTCTTTATTCTGGCATACAAAAATGCTATTCAATTTTTAGAGAGACAATTAGACATGGCCATCGAAACTGAAAGAGGGTGTGTCTTCTTTCTCTTTGGCTGTCCTTTTTTCACTTCACTGAGAATTATGCCTTGAGAATACAGAGTACAAACCCTATTTTTGATGAGGGAAAATGCAACAAAACGTACAAAAGGTAAGCCCTGAAAAAGTCTCATCAATTCTGTAAAAAGTCAAGACGCTGGGGGCTTTTATTAAAGCCAGATTGTAAAAAGTGTCCTGGCACCAGGGTGCCAAGCAAATTCACTATAAATGCAAGCGATTGTGAAAGCAAGACCTCCTTAAACATAGATCTGAGGCAAAAGAGAAAGAGAGAGTCAACAGACATAACTAAATGAACGCTGAGCTCATCAGAAAAGCATTTCTCTCTATAGTACAGATATGTTAAACTCATGTACATGGAGTTAATTCACTTGTTCACGCATCAAAATTATTGGACGGGAACATGAAACCTTGTGCACACCACGTAAATGTACTTTCTCTGTTTGGTTTCCTGAGGAGCTACCTGACATATTTTTCAAATACACAAGTCAAGAATAAAATCCTGCAAAATAACCTCCCATTTCTGTGTGAGTTTTGAAACATCATACGATTTCACCTAAGGTTTAGCCGGCTCTTCTGACGAGCCAGCTCAGCTGTAGATGATATTATCTATTTTATCAGTTGTTCGTTTGTCTAGGCCAACAACAGCACTGCCTTAATTCAAACAGAATGACTGACCGGTCCAACCCTTGTGCCTCGTCTATTCCACTCGGTGCAGCGTTTGCACTTCCTCTGACTTTGATTGAGCTTGGGGAGGCGAATGCCGATAAGCTTCCCAATGAGAAACGCTGGCGGATCAAAAAGTGAGTAAAAGATTCAGTGATGTATCTTGCCGGTTGTGAAAATACAAAAATATGGACTTATGTTCTAGCAGGTCATCCGCATGCTGACGGCTCCCACGAGCTACTGGAGCCCTGAGAGAGAAGTTATCATTCCCATGGCCTTGACTAAGAGCATGCAGCACATATCAACATGGTAAACAGTGGAAAAATAGCATTCACAGATATTTATTATATAAGCCATATTGAGCAAATTCAATCCATTGAGCCATTGTTTTTGCATGACTTGAGATTTAAAAGTGATGTTGAAATGAGGACGCCACTGCAAAGAATAATGTCCAGTATTTGTTGTCTGGTTCTCCAGGAAAATATCTTAAACATTCTTAAAACAAGACAAATACCCTGAATGCACTGTAAGTTTTATAAAAGTGTCTGTCAAATTCATCAATGTAAACATATTTAAAATGTTTAAACTGTGTAGCCAGACTTGAGGAGTAGAGCTCTTATGTTTAGACAACGAACAGTAAGATGAGAAGGTCAGACAGTTGAGAGAAAAAGTTGTCATCTTAACTAAACAGTCATAAATGCTATATTTAAGACTATATAAGTGTGACAGCAGTGGATATAATTAAATTCATTGTGCTTTGAGCAAACCACACAATTCTAAAATTTCAAAGATTGATTTTATAATCTTTTATAATCAAAGCAAATTGGATTCATAATTTTTTGGAAATTTCAGACCGGATGGCACCGTGTTGTAATAAACAATACAGATGTAAAAATGCATTGTGATGTAATGATCTGAGAATGTTAATTCAATGCATCGATTACAGAATTTAATAATTTACTATGATAATACCCAATTAAATACATGTTCGATCCTTATCTAAAATGTTATTCTTGAGACCGTGAACTCAAAACGTTCTGTGCATTTTGTCAATGTGCACTGTGGTGTAAATTATTTGTGTCTTCTATACACTTTTGAAAATAATAATTAATTATACCAAAATAATCAAATTATACCAAAACGTGACCATATTTTTGATTTCATGATGCATTGCTTCATTAAGTGAAGAACTGCATTCAAACGAGACTAATAGAAATGCATAAGATTTTTTTGAGGGTGTGGAAAAAGCAATGTCAGATTGACATTAGGTAGGAATATTGTGAATATTTCTTACCTCTCAGAAATTATCCCTGGTCATCAGATGCCTACTTTAGAGTTAAAAATAGAAGTTTAAGCAAAAGTTTTTTCTTTTTTTTTTTATTATACCGAAAGTTGCCATTTTCTTCAACTTTTGATTGCCTCACGGAACATCATTTTAACAAACCTTTGCATTCTCACAATGACCTTGCGACGCACCATACCCACTGAAATCGCAGCATTCTCAGATGTAAAGTAAAATAAATTGGCATAAATCTTACATGCATCTGTTTGCAGAAGTGCGCTATTCCGCCGGGACATCCAGAGGTTTGTCTAACCCTACAAGAAAGCTACAAGTTGAAATTTTACATGCATCTGTTTGCAGAAGTGCGATACTCCGCCGGGACATCCAGAGGTTTGTCTAACCCTACAAGAAAGCAGCAAGTTGAAATTGGCTGTAAATTTGGAAACAGTGTGTTTTCTCTGGGCTACATATGGGATGCATTGCAAGCAGACGAGTCGACAGCTGTCGGCGACTCCTTACCACAACACTGCTGCAAAAAAATGGGATTGCCTCTACTTTATTATGTTAATAACCCACAAACATCTCCAGAACATGAGCGGGCAGATGGCGACTACCACTTCACCACCCGCTCTTGGACAGATGTGGGACAGTGGCACTCATCCCTCAGGAAATGAGACTGATTGTGGTGGCAACGGTTGAGATACAGGGCAGGAATAACTAGGACAGCTGAGAGAATCCAGACTACAGGTGCCAGATATCACATTTTAGAAAGATTTAAATGGATAGTTCACCCTAAAATGAAAACTCTGTCATCATTTCCTCACCCTTGCGTTGTTTCAAACCTGTGTGGCTTTCTTTCATTTTGTGGAACACTAAAAGAAGAATTTTAAATAATGTAGTTCTATCCATGCAATTACAATTCAAGCTTCAAAAATGACACAAAAGCGTCATAAAAGTCGACAACTTTTGCGCTACTTTTCAACTCATCTAAATTCATATGATAACGTTTGTATGAAACTTTGAAAAATGTAAGTCGCTGATTCCCACCAGTGAGCTGTAATCTTGAGAAATGTTGCGGCCTGATCACTGAGTCAGTTAGTGTTGAACTCACGTTTTATGGACAACATTAACTGAATCATTGAAAAGATCTATTCCTTTAAGTTTCACTTGTAATGTAAAACAAAGAGATTTTGCTGTGTTTTCTGCTGCTTTTTCCAAGGAGTTCATACCATCATGGAGGTCTGAAAGGTGCTGCAGTAAGAAGCATTAGAGTCAAGTCACAAATGAAAATCAAGCGCTGTATAGACTTGCTCTTTTAATGAAACAAAGTGTTATACTTTTCCTCAAAAAGTATATGAAAAACACATGCAACATTTTATCTATCTCAAAAGCTTTCCTGCTTTTCATCAAACTGCAACAAATGTCCTGCTCGCCTGTAAAACTAATACATTTGAGTGTATTTGTTTTCTCAAACAAAAATCTCAAAAAATGCACAAGGGATAGAATTGCTGGATTGTGTGTACAGTGTTGACCACTGGAGATGGAAAATATTATAAAAATCAGGTGTTTTATACCCCTATAATTCAAGTCAAACGTGTATCCTTGGAGCCTGGAACATAAAGGTTTATTACCTCATAGTGAAACAGCCAGCAACAGCAACAAACTGTTACTTGGCCCACTTTGGCAAAACCTGACTTTGATTGAGCTGCAAAAATAGTATTTGAGCAAATTATAGTGAGAAAGCAAAAGCAGAGATCACTCATACTTATGGTACCCGTGAGGGAGTAGGGACATATGTTTCAGTTCTGGTTCTTAGTATAAAGTTCCACTATAGGATGGCAAGACTTCTATCCTAGGCAAACATAGTGCTGGCCAGGTTCCAGCCTAGTACACGTTACAATCTTTTGAGCAGAGTGATGGAGCAAAAATTAAAATAAATAAATATACATTTAATATTTATATTTTTTATTAAAATATTATAAGCATATAATATGCCACATTGGCAATTCTTTTAACATTCTGAGTAATAATGAAATGTCCAGCATATATTTTTTTTTACACAATTATTTTAAAACATGTAAAATTCCACATGCATGGACACATCTGTTAACATTTTTTGAGTAATAATGCATATGAATAATTGGATCAAGGTTTCAAAACATTGCTTTGGTCAAGTGCAATAATATATATATATATATATATACAGTGCATCCGGAAAGTATTCACAGCGCTTTACCTTTTTCACATTTTCTTCAAACAATACCCCATAATGACAACATGAAAGAAGTTTATTTGAAATCTTTGCAAATTTATTAAAATCACATGTACATAAGTATTCACAGCCCATGACATTCAAAATTGAGCTCAGGTTCATCCTGTTTCCACTGATCATCCTTGAGATGTTTCTACAACTTGATTGGAGTCCACCTGGGGTAAATTCAGTTGATAAGACATGATTTGGAAAGGCATACACCTGTCTATATAAGGTCCCACAGTTAACAGTGCATGTCAGAGCACAAACCAAGCCATGAAGTCCAAGGTATTGTCTGTGGACCTCTGAGACAGGATTGTATCGAGGCACAGATCTGGGGAAGGGTACAGAAACATTTCTGCAGCACTGAAGGTCCCAATGAGCACAGTGGCCTCCATCATCCGTAAATGGAAGTTTGGAACCGCCCGGCTGAACTGAGCGATCAGGGGAGAAGGGCCTTAGTCAGGAAGGTGACCAAGAACCCGATGGTCACTCTGACAGAGCTCCAGCACTTCTCTGTGAAGAGAGAAGTAACTTCCAGAAGAACAACCACTCTGCAGCACACCAATCAGGCCTGTATGGGAGAGTGGCCAGACGGAAGCCACTCCTCAGTAAAAGGCACATGACAACCCGCCTGGAGTTTGTCAAAAGGCACCTGAAGGTCTCTCAGACCATGAGAAACAAAATTCTCTGGACTGATGAAACAAAGATTAAACTATTTGGCCTGAATAGCAAGCGTCATGTCTGGAGGAAACCAGGCACTGCTCATTACCTGGCTAATACCATCCCTACAGTCAAGCATGGTGGTGGCAGAATCATGCTGTGGGGATGTTTTTCAGTGACAGGAACTGGGAGACTAGTCAGGATCGAGGGAAAGATGAATGCAGCAATGTACAGAGACATCCTTGATGAAAACCTGCTCCAGAGCACTCTGGACCTCAGACTGGGGCGAAGGTTCATCTTCCAATAGGACAACGACCATAAACACACAGACAAGATAACAAAGGAGTGGCTATGGGACAACTCTGTGAATGTCCTAGAGTGGCCCAACCAGAGTAAGGAGCACACATGCTCACACGCATGCACGCGGGCATATGCTCGCACGTACCCACACATATGCTCGCACACACACACACGCTCACACACACACACACAAACGCTTGCTCGCACAAACACGCTCACACATGCGCTCTCGCACACGTTCACACAGGCATAAGCACTCACACGGTCTCGCGACCGACAAAGAACCGCACCCCTGCGACTTGATCAATACAACAATTTCTTCATTTAGTTTTTTTTTATTAACGGTTCACATTCTTAACATTGTATTATCCTCCATTTCTATATTCTATTTTTATTATCCAAAAAAACTTTTAATGTTTCAATATATTTCGCCCTAATCAGCCTCACATAGCTGTAGTGGAAAGCACCACACTACCTCCCGCACCCTGTTTCGCTCTCACACAAAAACAGAGTCGTCATGTCAGCGCAATCCAGTATTTTTACTATTCGAATAATTATTGAAGTACGAATACTCAAGTATTCGACTACTCGTGCACATCCATAACTCATATAGGGTCGCAGTGTCATGAGAAGGTACAACAATAACGTGCATCATTCCTGCCTGGGAAGGAAATTCTCTGGATGTCTGCCAAACCTGTGTGGGACATCCGTCACCTGTAGGAACCCCATGTAAACGGAACAAAAGCTGCTTTTGGAGCTTGCAGCCTCTTCAAAACAGCTTACTCTACCACGACCGTCCAAATCAAAACAGCCCTTGCTCTGATGGGCCTTGGATGTGCCGCTAACTCATAGACAAAGGAGCTATCATTAGCATGGCCAATGTTTTAGAGAGAGGCCCCTTGCTGGAAAAGCCCTGCGCAAATCAACTTTCACGGCTCCCGCTGACCACAATGTGCCAGGCTCATTGGAGCAACGCTTTGGGGGGACTTTAGAGAAAAGCATTATTGATCTTCTTCACACTTATGTTTTTTTGCCAGCATCCATCAACAGACAAGCCCTGGGCCACCTCACATCGTTCCACAGCAGATAAAAGCCCTCTTTCAAGCTGATGCTTTTCATTGTCACAGTGTTACCATACTGAACGGCCATCAAAATGCACTTCAAGATTCATTGTAGTCAAATGGCTTTATCTTGAGGGAAAATTAAAACTTTTAAGAGACCAATGGAAAATGTAGATATTAAGACTTTAGGAGCTATTTGACTTACAAGAATGGGCCAAATATCAAATAATTTCAATGAAAATAAAAGGCTAAATATGTTATATTTTGAGATATACACTACGAATGTTAATACATGAGTGTTTTTTTAGAGATTGTCGCTGGGGTTGCTTAAACGACTTGAGTAATCTTATAAGGAAACCTAGTGTAATTCGGCTGATTTGATGTACACCAGATGTTGAACGGATGCATTTCCTTGGAAGGGGACCCATACATAAGACGCAGCTAGATGGAGCGCATTGGTCCAATTGGTCTCATTGGTCCAAATCATTAAATAAGACTATTCCTCAGCTGTTATAGGAAACACACAAAAATTATCAATGTAAGACCAATTTTGTGTGTTTATTGTGTAAAACATATTGACTTGACGACTAATCGAAGCCTAGTATTATTAGGCCAGCTTCGCATTCACCTGATTCTGAATGGATGCCTTTCATAGGGGGCGTTTGCATGAGGCGTGTTCTTGCATTAAAAACAGATAAATGGAGCGCAACAATGAAACAGAATGTAAGTGTCTCGAGACTAATTTTAATAAGTTGGGACTATTTTTAATTTGACATGCTATTAAAAATGTAATTCTCATTGTGCGAGATGTGACACAATCAACATCCATCTGAAAGTATATTGCTGTAGCAGAGGGAACTTAAAGAAAATGTATTTCAAGACCCAACTTTTCCAAGAGGGTTTCTCCTGCAAACTGTTTAAAAGCACACTTTCAAAGTGCAAATTAAAGCACCGGCCCTCAAAATAACAAACCTAGAATTTTTTTTTTTTTTGAAAACTAAGCTAGTCATTCGAACAAATGTAAATAAAGGAAAAGGATGAAGGTCCAAATAATTAAGATTTTATTCCTCAGTTGTTAGGTGAAATACACCAATTTTAATCTGTCAATACATGAGCAGTATTTGTAAGGGATGTGCAAACAAACTGGATGGTCAAATTGCCTGAATGATTCATCAACTAATCGATCTGAAGGGGGTATTAAATTACACATGTTGCGTTCAAAAACAGCTAAACGGAGCACAACGGAACAGAAAGCAAGGGTCATAGGACACCTTTTTTAAAAGTTGGACTATTTTTATCTTAATATGCAGTCTTAAAAAATTTACACTTATGGTGCAACATGCAAAGCAACAGCTAAAGATGTTTACCTGGAATTGGATGGCTAGAGCGAGTGGTGTTATAGGGGGATGTTTCACAGTGCTGTTTAACAACTAAATACCGACTTCAACATGCAATATAATGTGACGGCGCTAACAAATACAAAACTAGAAAAATATATTTGAAACAAAAAATAAACTTGTATTCCTAATTAAGTAGTCAGTTGTTGGATGACTTGTCAACTAGTCGTGACTAGTCAACAAGTTTTGAAAAACAACCCTATGACTTCTTCAAAACAGTATACAAACCGTGGCCCTTAAATATGCTCAACCCTATGCTTGAAGCAACTCTGGAAAAAAAAGCCCTCCTGTTCTGCACAAGTTCTGCCTCACTCTGTTCTACATATTTGTCTTTATGGGAACCCAGAGGGCACCCATGGCACTTTGCAATCAGGGTCACAAAAGGCTCTGTGAAAGCAGAATCTACATAATTGCCCCACAAAGCAGGGGACTTTCTACACCGAGGACGGCACATCAGTCAAACGAGTTATCTTAAGCATCTCTACATCGAGGGGGTGAATTAAGGGGGTCTGCGGCGACTTCTAAAGGGTTCAAAGGGGAGGGGGGTGCGCTCAACTACTCGGAAAAGAGGAGAAAACATGCGGAGAGACAGAAATGAAAGCGCACAGTTCACTTTCTGTTTAACTAAAAAACCTTCCAGTGCAAGCGCCAAAAATCAAGACTCCTTTCAGGCGTGCGGAACCTGAGATGAAAGGGGATGTTTTTGGCACACATTCAAAAGTGCGATCTTTCAGTCGCACCTTAAAGAGAACAGGCCGCAAACCTGAAAAGCCAGCTGGAATCCGTATCGTGAAGGTGAGGACATTTCAGGTGGTTAACCGCAAATTCTAAGGTCCCTGGTTGCCTTAGTGTGCAGTCAGACAAAATGCAGTGGCCTTGCTTGGGGATAAAACATGTTTTTGTGGCCATATGTGTCATTGCAAGCAAACATAATGGTTTGAGTTTGGAATGGTAAACTAGCCATACTAATCTAACTACTTTTCTGCCATATGAGTCAATGTAAAAAATTATACGAGTAGTATGGTAGTATGTAATTCAGAACTCAGCCCTAGACTTGCACTAAATAGCCTTTAAAATATGTCAAGAGACAAATCAAAGTTCAAATCAAGTCTCAAAAACAGGCTGGAAGAAGCATTTTTTTCACAAATGAATTGCTACATACTCCCATCATCATAAAGAAAGCACCTCTTTCTGGTCCTTTCACAAACATGAAAAATTAACAATGGAATTGTCCTCAGCCCCAAATGCAATTCAACTTTTCAAGGAGGAAGGTATAAAAAGAGCCTTTTCAGACAAGGCCTATCACCAACCGTGTAAAATGAGAAAAAAGCAAGAAGGCAAGAGGGAGGGAGGGTGGGCAGGAGGACGGCCCAGAAGCCTTCATTCCCTCTATTTATAACCATTCAGGCAGTAAGCAGACGCATTCCAAATGCCAGAAGGCACTTTTCAAAACTCCTCATTTAAAACATAATGTTGTTTTCATCTCCGAAAAAAGCAGCCCACCCATCCATCGCCCAAAAAGGGACCAGGAGGGTGAAAAAGAAAAGGCAAACAGTAACATGTAAATGCTCTCTGTCCGGAGCCAGTCCAAATCAACCCTTTCAAAACAAAAAAAGGCAGCTGAAATGAGGTAAGCGTGCATTGGTATGCATTAAAAACAGAAAATCTTTAATGAGAAATTACTAATGGCGGCGGGACTGTGCCGCAAACTCTGGGTGATTAGCACTTCAAGGGCTTTTCTTCTATTCAGAGGGTAAGTGGGCCAGCTAAAGAATGGCCTCCGCCTCCATTAAGGTGAATCTGAAGAACCCTTGTAAAAAAAGGAGTACAGAACACACTTGTCAGCTGCTGGGAGCCTGGGGAATGCGGCGCAGCAACCCAAAAGTGCTATCTGGTGAAGAGCTGGGGTGGGTGCGGGGATGAAGAAGGACCTCCGAAAGGTTTCGCCTCTCTATTCTGTCCATCTTTTGTGCTGGAGTAGGCAGGGGGTCAGCTCTGAACACATGACCATAGGGCTTTCCTCTCCTCAGCTGGGCTGTATGTCGGAAAAGAAGAAGAGAGAGTGCGTCCCAAATCCCCTTTCAGGCTTAAAAGGTTTTGATGAGAAATGTTGAAATATTGAAATCTCCATCAAGCTATAAAAAGTCCGAAAACTCAAACGTTTCTCATCAAAATTTTCAAAAGACCAAATTATCTGAGCTGTGCTATCTATACTCATTTTATAGCTCTATACTTTTACTTTCAACAATTGTCCCATTTTTGTCTATTTTTATTTCTCCTAAGGAATTTCACTGAAACATCTGTAACAAAGTTGATATTTAAATGAAACAAAACTTGTGCCCACTGGAAAGAGCAACCACAAAAGGGATCTCTTTAACATCTCAATCGTTTCTCCTAGACAGCGATGAGATTAAATGGAAGGCAAATGGAGACTTCTGCTTCATCAGAAAAAGACCTTTCCTCTAGAGATTCAGAATAGATCTCGACAATGTCTCAAACTGTGTTTAGCCTTAGAGTTTCCAAGGTACCAAAGTCTGCATACATCTGAGAAAACATTATTTCAATTAAACATAGCTGAGAAGTCTCCAGAGGTATGAAAGAGTGACATCTGAAAAATAAAATGCTCCTGGGTGATGCTAAATGACCATTTCCTCTCTCTAAGAGTCTATCAAATCCTTCTATACATTGATTCCTAGAAATAGTTGATGGCTAAACTGATTTGATTCCTTCCTGTGGAGAATGAGACAATGCAGTCCCTTAATTATACCGTGTTTTGATGATACAATCACCTGAAAGTAAATGCAGTTTTTCCAAAGTAAGTATAGCTGTAAAGAGAGTACCAGCAGTCACTAAGTCTTCAATTTGTAATTTTGTGGGAGGATTGTTCTAGAAGGAGTTGTACATGGGTTACAATGGGTGGCTCGATCTGTCAGCAGGAGTGCCCAAATCCTCAACAAATTCAGGCCAGCTATAACACAGGAAAACATCACCTCACTCATTCCTTTGACACCCACAGAACCACATCTTGCATTTTAAAGAGAATAAAGCAGGGTGCACACAAACAGAGACTTGCGCTGGGTTGTGATGGTTTTAGGCTGGCCTTACCCTGCTGTTCACCCTTGACCTGCCTGTTATAGTGGTCTGTAACGAGTTTCCACTGAGGAAGGGACGGAAACAGCAACAGGATTCAGGTAAGGTTGTTTTTAATTCACACACTAATTCACACACTACTACAACACACTAGCTTCTTGGCCTTCATGTCGGGCTCTCCCCTGTGCTCTGTTGCTGCTGCTTTTTATGCCGCTCCCCTCAAGCTACTGCAATTAGAGACAGGTGTTAGACATAATTTAGCTCAGGTGTGAGCGCCCTTACCGCTTTTCTCTCCCGGACGGGTGCTTGACCACGCCCCCGCTGCAACATGGTCCTACTCTTTAAGCGGCACAGCAGGGGACCGGGCAAGCAAAAAAAAAAATCTCCAGGTAACAAAAGTTTAGTTGGGATGGCATTTTCCAGAAAGCTTTGCTGGCTGTGACTGTTAGCAACCAGTAAACAGTCCAAAGCTGTAGACTGGCTGGGGGGTTCTCCACATCAATAAATAATACCTACCCTTTAAATCTGCGCAGTTCGAGAGCTCTTACCTAAACCTGCCACACTATTCTCTACAAAGTAGCACACTAGAGTATTTCCATATCAACAGAAGATTGGTCAAATTATAGAAAAATATTCTCAAGGCTCATAAATTAGCCAGGGATCAGGGCAAAATGTAGCTACAATTGACCAAAATGCCCCAGATATTTAAAATGTAGGGGCAAAAAGCAGTAAATGTAGTAATTTCTCTTCTTGGGTTTAGTATCACTGTTCTGACACTCAAACTCAAGAGATCAAAGATGGAAATGGTTGTTGAAAGCCAGCAAGAGAAGAAAAGAAAACAAGAGAGTGAGAAAATAAAAGAGGGATGTTTCCTTAGCTTTCTTTGTGTTTATAGGACAGACTTGGAGCATGACTGGATGAAAAATAGCTATCTCTGTATTATGACACCCAGGGACCTGTGCCTACAGGTAGCGGACTAATTACACAATGCCAAAACATGAAGATGCCCCAAACATCAGTGCCACATCAGACACTGAGACCAAAACACAAAACAAAAAAACACAAGATGGAGAAATAATGTTAGAATAAATCCAGAAATTTGGTCTGAGGCTTGTATTAAAATCCTAAAAAAGAAAATAACCCACCTAAACATGAAACATTCTGCAGGAAATCTTTCAAAATATCCTTGAGGTTTCACAATAGTTGGGTTTCAGAACAAAAACACAAAAACTATGGGAACTGAGCGGATGTCTGGTGTCGCTTTTTTTCCCTCCAAGATATTACACAAACAGTCTAAGATTTCTGAGCATTTCACATAAAGCAATGGCTTGATAAATCTGTCTCAATGGAAAATATCCACCACAGGCACTGAGGAAATATCCAAACGTGTATGTTTTCGGTTGAAAGGTTTTCAGTTTCCTAATGTCTTCCTTTTATGAAGTACGCGGTACAAGAGCAGGTTCCAAACATCTTAGTTTCTGGTCGAGGAAAATGTAATTCGGGTGCGAATGAGAGGTCTAAACATAGCAAAGGCATTTTCAAATGAAAACATATTAGGCTGGACATTGAAAAGGAATTGCTCTTGCTACATTTATATATTTATATCAGCACCAAAGCCTCAACTGAGTCTCAATTAGTCTCAAAGGAGACCAAGACCTCAATGTTGAGGCTTTAAGAGCAGCACATCTACAATGTTACTCTACAGTGAAGTTTATAGTTATGTATATACAGTACTGTACTTAGGCACATACGTTGCTTCACACAAACATTTGTCTTAAGGTGGTTATTTATATTATCAGTTTAGTGTGTCAACAGGAAATATACATTTTAGACTCAAATCTAAATAGAAAAGAATAACAGGGAGCCCTGCAATAGATGGCATGGTCCCCTCAGAGCCCCCCCCCCCACACAAAATATTGAGTCAGATTGGGATTACAAGAAGAAACAGAAGCAATTGAGACAGCCGAAATAGATAGAAGAACTGTGGCAAATTCTCCAAGAAGCATGAATCATCCTATCTGCCAACAACCAAGAAAAACTGTGTCCAGGTGTACCTAGGAAAACTGGTGCTGTTTTGAAGGCAAAGGTGGTCACACCAAATATTGATTTAGCTTTTTTATGTTTACTGGACTTAACATCACTGTATGATGTTAATTGATAAATGAAAACTATTTATGGCATTGTTTTTTAAGACATCCTCACTATGCAACATTTTCCCCAAGTGCTTAAAACTTTTGCACAATACTGTATACTGTAGTTAGGTCAGTGTTTTGTAGAGAAGGGAAATCAAATGAGAAAGCATCAAATTTAGCCTTTCCCCTGAAGCAAAACTTGAGGTCTGACCTACCTCAATTTTATCCGTTTTGGCGTCGCCCCAGTAAAGCTTTCCTGCAACACAGTCAATGGCTAAACCGTTGGGCCAGCCAAGGGAGGTGTTCAACAGAACAACGCGGTCTGTGCCGTCCAGGTTTGCTCGTTCAATTTTGGGAATCTCCCCCCAGTCTGTCCAGTACATGTACCTGCATAATAGAATGAGATAATCCAAAAATGACTTTAAATGTCTTTCATTTTAAATAAGTAAGATCTATAGGTATTTTTGATAAGGATTTTAGTTTCAAGCTCTAGTTCAAAAGAGTCAGTTATTCACTATGTACAAAATAAACACTGCAAAATTTACGTTTGAAACGCGTAAATGCACGCACCCATTCACGGGATCCAACACAATGGCTCTCGGTTCATCCAGGTTCTCTGATATGAGGACACGCCGAGAAGTACCATTTAGTCTGGTCACCTCGATGCGATCAGTGCCCGTGTCCGTCCAGTAGAGGTTGCGTGCCACCCAATCCACAGCAATTCCATCGGGATGGTTGACCTCGTTGGTGACAAGCGTCTGGGCATCGCTGCCATCGATACGAGCGCAGCGGATGGCCTTGACCTCATCGTCTGTCCAGTAGACGTAGCCTTCCACCGGGTCGTAGTCGATGGCGATTGCATGGCGAATGTCACTGACTTGTAGGACGATATCCGTGAAGTCGGGCAAGTCCAGAGAGATCCGGCGGAGGTCGGTGCGACGAGCAAGTAAAAGAACCTGTTCCGCCCCTGAGAATGAGATTAATGGGTTAGTACGTCCACTGACAAAATCAGTCACCATTCACAATCATTGTACGGTAAAACGACACGTGGGTTAATATTCTGCCTTACATTTCCTTTTGTTTTGAGGGTGAGTAAATGATGACAGTTTTTATTTTAGGGTTAGGCTTTTTTTCATATGGCGTTGAATATCATTGCTGTCATTTGCTCTCATTGTTTATTCTATTATTATGACAGATGAATTAGTGGAGACAATGCAGAAGATCCACAAACGCTGTGACCGTTCACCTATATTGTCCACTCCAATTAGGACTTGAAGTGTCTACAAAGATGTGATTAAAGGGATAGTTCACCCAAAAATACAAATTCTGCCAACATTTACTCACCTTATATCTTTCATAACCAGCATAACATTCTTTCTTCACAAAAGGGGCAATCCAAGCTGCTCTATACCATATAATGAAAGTAAATGTTAACAACGCCTAACAACCAAGATTTTTAGTTATGTCTTAAATTTCAGTCTGTTCCTCACACCAAGCTATCCTATGGCTTCAGACTTGGAATATTGTGGAGATGTTGTTTGGTCACTTTCATTATGCTTTATGGTGCTTTTTGTCCTTTTTGAAGCTTTAAGGTTTACTCAGTAAGATTTTAGCTGGCTCTTACTCATCCCTTCAGTTCCAGTAGTACTTGTGGTTTTGAACTCTATACAGACAACCATCATCCTGGATACTGGAAGTTTGTTTGCTGGTGTGGTGCTTCACATCGAAGATGTTAATCTTCTGTTTTGTTATTTTAGACTGTTTTTCTCTATTATGAACATTCTTGGATTTAATCCAAAAACGTTTTGCACGTTGTTGCACGCAGGACTCTGACCAGGCAGTCGCGATGCGCAAGCTCTTCATCTCTTTATGTGTAGAACTATTTTAATAAGCAAAAACATTTAACAGCCTTTGATCCACATTCATTTTCATTGTATAGAAGAAAGCAGAGAGAACATTCTTCAAAAATACTCCTTTGTGATTCATGGACGAATGAAAGTCATACAGGTTTGGAATGACAAACAATGAGGGTGAGCATATGATGATTACAGAATGTTCATTCATAAACTTTCACTTTAATACCATTACAGCACATAATGCATAAATTCAGCTTAAACTAATTTGAGTCTGACAGTAGCATTTAGTAGCATGAATTGCAAGATCGCATTGCTCCATTACAACAACCACATGCCAGGTCTAAATACCAACTGTAGAATCTGTCTAGACCCAATCTGTGGAAGCAATTAGGTCCAACCTTGTCCTTATTTAATCTCCCTTTGTAACAGAGCACGCTTCAGTACCCACAACACCAGCTGCAGTCCACGGCATCCAATAAGTAGTGACATCCATCAACACTGACACCAATAATAGAGAAAAAAACAGCTCATCTAGGGTTTCTTGAGTTTTCTTTGCTACATTTGGTTTTAATTTGTCCTTCAGCCTGTCTCACATTTTATCAAAGTGAGCAGACGTTTAACAAAATTGAAACAAATGTGTTCAATTTAGCCACCCAACCTAAACAAGCGTGAGAGGTGTGGATGTTTGCTCATGTTAATCAGTTCCCCTGTCTGACCTTTGCATAATTCTCCCTTCCCTTGTCTTGCTCCTAATCAAAGGCCAATACAATGGGGTTTTGTTTTAGTATTCTGATTGGTTGTCAACTTTTCAGGAGGGTTGCTTAATCTTCTGGTCATTGGGAATATGCTCCATGTTTCATCTGGCAGACGACTTCCCCTCTCCTTCACTAACGCAACACTGGACAGCTATGTTTCACTTATGCCACTGGAATGGGGTCTTAAAGAATACATCTCATTGTTTCGTGGCCTGGGAATACACTGCCTCAAATTTGAAGGAGTTATAAATTCAAGTATAAAGGCCGAGCAACTTGGGAAGGGGTGAATGTATTTTTTTCTAATAAGAGCAGTCTGTCGTTAACAGGCTGGGTGCACAGATACAATAGGCGATTGTGTTCTGGAAAGGCTGGGGAAAAAACTCAACCGAGCCAGGGGGCTTCATTTAAGAGTAGCCCTTAAGATTTAATGTATTTTGTCTGCAAGATGGTATAAAACAATTACACTCAGTTTAAATAAGTGAAATGCATTTATTTAGCTTTGTGAAAGAAAGTCTTTGGTAAAAGTAAATTTGTATCGTTCAATGCCGTTTTATTATCTCACTGTTGTCCTTAATTAATTTTACTATACTTTAGGGTTCCTATAATTTTTTAGGTGAATTTTACCATTGATCTTCATTCATTTTTCTACAGATTAATGACAATTTACAAGATTTCCTCAATTTCTTTTTTTATTTTACCATTGATCTTAATTTATTTTACTACAAAGTTTTGACAATTTGCAGGGTTTCCAAAACATTTTATTTAATTTTTACCACTGATCTTAATTTAATTTACTACATTTTAGTCTTTTAATTAAAATATTTTAATATTATTCAAAATCATTCAAATGGACCAATTAGCTTTTTAATTATTTTGATAAATTAGTGAAAGGGTTTGACTCACTGACTCACCAATTAATTGAACAGAACTGACTCAAAAGAATGATTCACTCACAAATAAGACATCACTGTGGTTTGTAAGGAAGTTTTACTCTAGAGCAACGTCTAGTCGATTACATATTTTACAACAGAGTATAAGTAGACAAATGTACAGTATATTCAATATAGTAATTTCCATGACTTTTAAGATTTAGAAAAAGTCCTAGGTTACAAATACTTAAGTTAAGACTATGAGGCCTCGCTATAACATATAGCCATTTTGATTTGATTTGAGAATACAGACTGTTCATCACACAAATCTGATTACTTTCACTGTGGATTTTATGGTCCTTTTTCAAGCTTGACAGAACAGAGTCTCCATTCACTGTAATTATGACTAATAAAACCTAATAAATCCCCTTTTAAAAAAATCACATTTTGTGTTCCATGGAGGAAAAAAAGTCATTCGGGTTTGAATTACAGAACTATTCCTTTAAAATTCACTTATATTTCCAAGAGTGGGGACCAATACTCTACAAGGAGCAAAATGGGTATGCTGAAGGAGTATGGAGATGAGGGAATGCTTTTCAACCCTGGCAATTAAAACAAGCAGGTTTCCCTCTGAAAGACAGATCTGGACCTAAATAGACAAACTTTGGTTTGACATGCTTTGCCCCAAAATGTTGACCTTTCAAAAGCAAGCCAGACTCCAAAGGTCTGCTAGCTATTTCTCTCATGTGAGAGTCAGAAAAAAAGAGGGAATGTGTCAGATGTTGGAAGAAGGTTATGATTCATCATGGCTGAATTTCAAGAGAATGATTTGGCTAAATTATGAACTCAAAGGAACCGCAATCTGTCAAACATTAGTCTCTGTCATGGTTTTTGCATAGAGAGGCATGCAAATGTTTTATAGGCAGTGTATGGCAATACAACAAAACCAGCTTATGGCCAAAGTTAATAAAAATCTAATTTTACACCATAATAAAACACACAACGCTAACTGTCCCTCCTCTTCATTGATTGCATAGAAAAGGATCCATCCATCCAAGTCAATATAATCTTCTATCTATCCCTCTATAGATCTAAGCCTATACCGGCCAATATATTTCATTATACAGAAGTCTTTTACATCTGAATAACTAAGTAACTTTTATGAGTTTATCATCACATAAGTGTTCCAGTTGGTACCTGGCCGACAGGTCTTTCCATCCTCTTTAAGTTTAACTCCAGTTGGACAGGCGCAGCTGTAGAAGGGTGGAACGGGGGAGAGAAGACACAGGTGGGAACAGCCTCCATTTCCTTCACTGCATGGAGTTTGAACTGTTGAGCAATGAGAGGGAAAGAGGAAAGCTATAAAAGTGATGTTTATTGCACTTTACTTTAAAAGATAGGTCCTCATGGTTAAAAAATGACTAGAAAACTAACAGTGTGTCTTAAACAGTGTGTGGAAGTTTCATCATCTTCTCAACTTTTTTAAAGAAAGTTCAATATGTGTTAAATGTGTCAGGGCACTGAATTTTATTATAAATTCAAGCCTGGTAAATAAATAACCATGGCCTGAATGCAACTGGTGCTATTTAGAGTATCATTTACTCACACTCATGTCATTCCAAACCCATCTGACTTTTTTTTCTCTGTGGAACGCAAATGGAGATGTAAGGCAGTATATGTTAGTCTCAATCTCCATTCACTGCCATTGCATCTTTTTTTTTTTCAAAACAATGAAATTGGATGGTGATTGAGGCTAACATCCTGCCTAATATCGCCTTCTGTGTTCCAGAGAGAGAAAAAGGAATATAGGTTTGGAATGACTTGAAGGGGAGCAAATAATGACCAAATTTTACGTTTTGGGTGAACTGTGCCTTTAAGGCCCAAAATACCTCTCGCCAACTACAATGGCAGTAAAAAGTGGCTTGTAAATTTATTAAAACTGCAACATAATACATAGATTACATCAAATTGAATTTAAATTGCAATTCAAAACAAAGCGAAGCAAACAGTCGATAAAAGAAAACATCTGTCACGACAGATGTGCATCATTAAGTGTCTTTTAACTTACGTAGTGACACATAAGTGGAATAGTCCACTTAAGATAGTGGAATATTTCTCTAAGGGACCAAAACTGAAATATGAGAAATTACTCGTTTTTGTGACAGGTACCGTTTTACAGCAACACTGACCATGGGACAATAAATAAATTCTAATGCAAAATACCCAATAGTTTTCTGGGCAGTACATTTTAAATTTTCTCAATAGGGCAAATTGAACCCTGGGCACTTCATGATGTTATTTTTGGAAACAAATTTTTTTACATTGTTTGTTTCCCTTGAGATTTTGCTCATATGACTACTTTGGCCCACAAGGGCACGATCATACTCTCACCTATGTGTTGACAGGTTAAAGGAAAAACACATGAACGCAACACTTGAACAATAGCAGATGGCAGCGAAAATATTTTTATTTCCTGTGACAGGTTTTTCCATTTCCACCAGGTCACGCTCGGCTCCCCATAGCCAAGGCCTTGCTTCAAAAGCAGCTGCTATGTCAGAAAAACACAGACGGCCCTGACCCAGCACCAGTTACCCCCACCTTCATCCTGCTTGCAGATGTGTTGTCTGCACAGCACATTGTCTGATTAGTCCATAGTTCAAGGACATGTGAGAAAACAAAATATCTATATAGGCAGATTTGGATGCCAAAATGAAATAAGACATTACAGTGTATTATTCTACTATTTAAACAACAGAAGAAAGGTTGTACAATTAAAGTTAGTTTTCACCTGAATTGCATGTCATCATAACTTTCATTCATGTCCTACTCCATATGAATCATGACCTGTTAAAGTTTTGGGTATACTTAACCATTTATGAAATAAGCTTCATGAGATTTCAATCAATTACTGACTGGTTATTACTACAACAACATTGAGGACCAGTTGAATTTTGTTGAGTTAAAAAGGACATTCAAATATATATAGCAAATAATAGAATGCTGTAGAAATCTGGGCTGAGATGAATTTTAAATTTCAAATTTGTATTATCTTACCACCATCACAACAAACACTTACCTAGTTGAGTTTGCAGGCTATTAAATGTTTCAAAGTAACCCACACCCACATCCTCACAAACATACACACCCACACACAGACTAAAGTGGGGGTTGGTTCGTGCTGGGACTGTTCCCTGTCTCCACTGAGGAGCAGTGTTTATTTGTTCAGAGTGGAATGCTGGACACTTGAAAAATGTAATTCCTTGTGAACTATTCTCCCAGGATTGCTTCATTGCTTCAAGGCCTCAGCTTGAACAAAGAGACAGTACAGTGAGTCCTGAAAGAATCCAAAAAATTAAACATGGAATGTGAACAATGGAATTGTATCTCGACCTTGTGCGAGAAGAACTTGGTCCTCTGGGGGAAACAGAACAAATGCCTCTACACCAAATTGCATTTGCTCTTTTAAACACCTCATAAAACAAAAACTCGAGAAAAAAGCTTAGTCAGAGCAAATGGCATATTTAAATTCACACAAATGTACAGAATGCTGTGAGGGTTAAAAGAACAATCTGTTGCATAATATGTTGTACCCAGGTGATAATTGTTCAGCCAGAGCAGCATTATTTGTTTCTCCACAAATTTATAGCGAACAAAAACTTTGGTAAAACATTGGAATCCATAAAATTGTAAGAATAATTTTTTTTGTACACATCCTGCAAATTTGCAAGGAATAGTTCAGCCAAAAATGATAATTCTGTTACCATTTAATCATCCTCACATCCTTCACATCACATACAACTTGTGTGCAATATTCCAAGCCTTCTGAAGCCATACGATAAATTTGTGTGAGGAATTTGAATTTGTTATTTGCTGAATAATGAAGAAATCATTCCAAAATAGTACACACCTAAATCAGTGGCTCTCAGTTTTTGTCATTTTTTTAATGTGTGAGAGTGAATAAGATTTGAGAATGGGGCAGTCTTTCACGCACCACTTACAATACATCCGCGCTCATATGAGAACCCAATATAGTGCGTCAAGACACATTGTGCCAGGTTTGATGTCATAACGGTAATTTGGAACGACAAGAGGGGGAGTTAATCATGACAGAACTGTCTATTTTTTTGGGGTGAAATATTCCATTAAGACATAGACAAAGGACTGTTCTTAAATCCTTTACAGCCATTTGTTTTAAATTAAATATGACACCAAATCTGACAAAAGTCTATAAGTCTATAAGTTATAAGAAATGTTGAGCTTTGCTGGGAACTCACTGTTGGGCTGCCTCTCTTGGCCCAGGACCTGGATATCCATCGGCGAGTAAATGCCGCCAAGAATTTCTCTTCGGTTCTCTCCGGTGCGCTTGTTGCAGGCGTGGATGGAGCGGGTCTGCCAGTCGGTCCAGTAGAGCGTTTCGTCGTAAAGAGTGAGGGCGAAAGGATGGGTGAGGGATCCCTCCACAACAGCCTCCCTGTAGGTGTAAACACACACACTTTCCAGTCAGGATGCTTTATGAATCCAATCAGTCTGCATCAGAATTTTTCAAATGGGATATACTGTAATTCCAGTAAATGTAAGGTAGGGCAATGGTTCTCAACAGGTTTTTCTTCAGGACCCAGACTTGGACAACAAGTGGTGGCCCAACACATTACCAAAATTGTTCATCATACAACAATGCCCTTTAATTACTTGTTTTGTAAATGTATTAAGTTAATCCTTTTTGCAAGTTAACATATATTTAATGTAGCCTGGTCATGTATTAAGGCCCCATCACATTCGCGGCGAAGTGCTTTTTCGTTCTTCGCTCAGAGCCAGAAAGAAATATGGCCTTTGAAGTCAGCAACACAATATATGGGAAACGTTTTCTCCTCCCTTTTTAATATTTGATGAACCTACTTATTTTGCGATTCTAACTGCACACGATTATATTGTTAGTTACATTTTATTATTTGCATTCAGCATCGTCTTCCCACTTCCCTGCTGTCCGTGACGCTACCAAAACAGACCTGAGACCGATTTTTAGTTCACGATCCACTGAGTTTAGGTGCACAGGTCTTCCTACATGTCTTCATTTCAAAGACACAAGTTACCTGCTGGCATTACTTCTTCCAAAAGGCACACAGAAAGCAAATTTAAGACCAAACAACAAGCCAACAATATCAGCCACAGACTGAGGTCTTTTTTAAACCCTTCAGGAAATCTGGAGCTCATGTGAAACCAAATCCTCTCTCTTCTGAGGGCCGTATGACTTCTGTCCAAGGGGGTGGGGGGTTTGAATTAAACAAATCAGGCTGTCATCAACCTGTAATCCTGCATCTGTTTCGGTCGTTAGTAGGGAGTCACCCCTGTGCTCTACAGCTGCCCTTATTAAGTGAAGTTCCTCTGAGAGCAAGACTCCATCTGAGCAACCGTCAAGCAAGGCCAGACGAACAACGGCCCCCTCAAACGGCACAACGGGTTTACAGCAGACGTAAATAAATGTAAGCGGCTCAAAGCTGGGCCACTGCATGAGTGTTCAAAACTGTAAGGCAGCACTATTCGGAGAAGCACCACTCATCAATCACAAAACTATAGCGAGTTGAGAGGGGATACATTTTCCTAAACGGGCAGGGGGTGGGGGAGCTGGTGTGCGTGAGATGTGAGTGTACATAGAGTTAAAGTTAACATGTTGTTCACCCCTTTTTAGTTAATAGCATGTGACGAACAGCGAAATGGGGGGCAGTGCTCTAAAAACATAATTACAACCAGATTTTTCACAGCTTTTGACATTCTCTTGGTAGTCACACAAATGTTTGAAGCCAGCACACTGAATCGCCTATTGAACAGAGGTGTCCAGAACAACAAACGCGAGAACCAAGGTTTTTTGTTTTCAAAACAAACGACAGTTAACGTTTAAAAAGAAGCAATGACACATTTTTGCAAAGGCGTGACTTAGAGAGCAGAAACACTGCAAAGCGTCTGTTCTTTAGCCAATTCTGTGTGAGGGCAGCAGAATATTAAATGAATGGCTTAATGCAACAAGTATCATTACGAGGCCTGAAAAAAGTTGTCCACCACTGATTCACATCTGTACAACAACTGCAATTACTCAAATCTGATTCAGTTGGGGCTTTTCTTTCTCGGGAGAATTACAGTAATTGTTCTCCATTGTTTTTCAGGTACAACAATACAGCTTGGGGAAATACAGGTAAAGAATAATCAAAGCCAATGATATTACTTAAAGGGAACCTATTATGCAAAATTCACTTTTACATGGTGTTTGAACATAAATGTGTGTGTGCAGTGTGTGTACACAACCACCCTATAATGATAAAAATCCACCCAGTCCATTTTTTTTAATCTCCATAATTCACAAGCACTGTCTCTGTTGATTGGTGGTGGCGTAGTGGGTTAAAGCACATAACTGGTAATCAGAAAGTTGCTGGTTCGATTCCCACAGCCACCACCATTGTGTCCTTGAGCAAGGCATTTAACTCCAGGTTGCTCCGGGGGAAATGTCCCTGTAATAAGTGCTCTGTAAGTCGCTTTGGATAAAAGTGTCTGCCATAAATGTAAATGTCTCAAACAAAAGCCGTTCGCAGATTCTGTACAAAGTGACGTCACTTTGTACTGGCACTGCCCACGATTGTTGACGGACACTGCTCGACGGACATGTTTGTTTGTGTGTGTTGTTTCGTTATAGTGCATAATGAACGTTGTAACAGTATTTGTGTGTGTGTTGCTCATCCATCGTTGCAAAACTGCTGAAAAAAACTCTACAACAAATAAACACATCCCACCCAAAAATGTGCATTTTCAACATAAATTAAATTATATAATAAATTATCTGTAGGGTATTTTGAGCTGAAACTTCATAGACACATAAAATAAATTCTCTCCAAGCTAATGCTGTTAATTATACAGGAGGCCTTTTAACTTAGTTCATTTAAAAAAAATATTTTACAAATTATATTTTACTATTCAACATTTTGATCACATTTTGGCTTTTTTTTTAAATGAACAAATAAATGTATTCAATCAATAAATAAGATATTATATTTCATTGATTATATTTTACATATTTATTGTTAAATTGGACTCCAATTGCTGTACCTCATCTTTGAGATAAATGATTAGAATAAAAAAAATAAATGTTTTTGCTTGTTTATCAACAACTGATGAACAACTGTGAAGAACAGAAAAGGTATCTAAAGAAACAGTTTTCAATGACAAATTTGTTACCCATCACCCATTACACAAAACAATAAAGTCAATACTCAACAATTTGTTGTATTTTGTTCAAACAGGTGTATCGCCCACCCATATTACAAAGTATTTCTTTAATTCATGTTCAAAAATGCAGGTTCAAAAATCACCTTCACAATGACAGGGTGTTATGGGTGGCTGCCAAATTGCTGCTATATAGTTGTTAGGATGTTCTTGTCATTTGCTTACTGATTCAAGTCACATGAGTCTCATATTCATGCCTGTATGATATTCTGGTCCCTAGATATGGCTAAGGTCCATCATTTAATGTAAGTCTATTGGAGGTTTTGTGCTCATTTTATCATAAGCCATTGGTGGATAAAATAATTTTAATAATTTAAAGAAATAATACACCTCAACAAGCCACATGAATTGAAATATCATTCATGTAGATTGCATAAATGGTGCAGGAAGTTTAATTCTTATTATTATGGATTATGCAAAAACCCTAAGTATGAGCATAGTAATAGTGCTGCTCGTCTTCAAAAGCACCACTAATTAAACTAAGCACCAGCAATTTGTCCATGTGATCTGCAAGATTAAGTATCTGGTTACCACTGGCTTATGGCTTTTTCATTCCAGGCATTACATAGCGTTTTTTCCCCAATCAGGCTGAGCAGAGCAAATATAAAACATAGACAAAGTGAATACACAAGACTTCAAATTCTTGCCAAAGGGAGACACACCAGAAGGCGTTCTTGGTTTCCAATTTTATTTTCTTTCAATTCATTTTTAAAAATGTATCCAATATCAGAGACGCTTTCTGGACTACAGGCCTGGTCAGACTGTATGCTGACCCTGCAAATTGCAACATGGAGATGGTCCGACATACCTTTCTTTATTGAAGTTGCTATGAAATCCTACATACACAAAAGGATATGTAACCCTTTGGCTTGGGGGCCCGAATCACAAGCATAATGCAAGGCGAGCTCGGGTTACCATGGTATAAGGCAAGGGGGTCATCTCAAGTTTAGAGTGAGAGGAAGTTGAGAGGGGGTTTCAAGCTGGGCCTATGTGCAGGCAGTGTTTGTTCTGGAGTCGGATCTTCAGTTTGGATTGGGCCACAAAAGCTGTACCATTCTGGGAATGTAAAAAACTACACATTTTCACAATTAACTGGGTGGTGGGTTGTCTGAATGACTAGTTGACTAATTGGTCCCGAAGAAGCCATCAATAATTAGTCTGGTTTCGATTCACCTGACCATGATCAGACCCATTAAGGGGCGTTCACACAAGTTCAAATTAAATCTTGATAAATTAGTCAAACTCACTAATTTAGACGGTTAATGACCATCATGGCCCATTCCTGTACATTTTAGCTTTTGTCTGGATTGTAAAGGGAAAGAAATACACGGCTTGTCACAGCGTGGGTTTCTGATCATCGCAAGTGCTGTGGTGCTCATGTGGCAGACCTGGGTTCGAGTCGAGTCTAGATCATGTTCCCGTCTCTTTTTCAGTTTCCTTTAAACTGTCTCTCTTGATAAAATATGACAGGAAGTCCAAAAAAACATGAGTAAAATACAAAAGATATAGATGAAGAAAGGGTGAGACATGGAAAGAGAGAAAGAATGAGCAAACTGACCGATCAGTTCCATCCAAGTTGGCTCTGTGGATGAAGCTGAGTTTGGCATCTGCCCAGTAGAGTTTCTGCTCCTCGAGATCGATGGTCAATCCATTTGGCCAATAAATTTGCTTCTGCACAATGATTTGCCGATTGCTGCCATCCATGCCCGCCCTTTCTATTCTCGGCTCCTCCCCCCAGTCCGTCCAATACATGTACCTGAGGAAAAAGGTAAGATATGTTTAGTGGTCGACAGATATGGGTTTTTTAACAGCCTATGCAAATACAGATTTCTAAAGAAAAGGGTTGGTCGATGGCTAATATAATGCTAATATAATCATAAACAAATACAATTTTAAATTAACACTTATTTTACGCAGTATTTAATCAAAATGTACTAAATCACACACACACACCCACACACACACACACACACACACACACACACACACACACACACACACACACAGTTAATTCAGAAAGAAAGCCTTAAATGCTTTATATTATAATCAATGACAAAGCAAAAAACAGATTTTTGATAACTTAAAAAATGTAAAATTAAAATCACACTGACATAAGTATTCAGACCCTTTGCTATGACACGTGAAATTTTGCTCAGGTGCATCCCATTTCTCTTGATCATCTTCTACACTTTGATTGGAGTCCACATGTGGCAAATTCAATAGATTGGACATGATTTGGAAAGGCACCAACTGTCTATATAAGGTCTCACAGCTAAAAAGTTCAGCTGCATTGAAGGTTCACAAGAGCACATTGGCCTCCATAATTCTTAAATGGAAGAACTTTGGAACAACCAGCCAAACAGAGCAATTGGGGGAGGAGGGCCTTGGTAAGAGAGGTGACCAAGAACTCGATGGTTACTCTGGTTGAGCTCCAGAGATCGTGTGAGGAGATGGGAAGGACAACGATCACTGCAACACTCCACCGATCTGGGCTTTATGGCAGAGTGGCCAGACGGAAGCCTCTCTTCAGTGCAATATGCAATGCATTGAAACCAATTGAAAACCTCTGGAGAGAACTGAAAATGGCTGTCCATTGACAGCCCCCATCCAACCTGACAGAGCTCGTGAGGCTCTGCAGAGAAGAATGGCAGAAAATCCCCAAATCCAGATGTGCAAAGCTTGTCACATCATACCCAAAAAGACTTGAGGCTGTAATCGCTGCCAAAGAAGCTTCAACCAAGTACTGAGTTAAGGGTCTGAATACACTTATGTCACTGTGATATTTTAGTTGTGTGTGTGTGTGTGTGTGTGTGTGTGTGTGTGTGTGTGTTGTGTGTGTATGAATTATCCATTGGCAATATGTTTGGTAGAATGGTCACTTCTGTTAATCAGCCAATCAGGAACAGTTATGGTCCTGAAAGCAATAATCTCAAAACTAATCAACCTGGCTGGTATTTCGGTCACAGATCACTAATCTGGTTCCCATTAGTTGATCGGAAACAACAAAGCACATGGATTGAATATACAGACGTTAAAGAAGTGTAACCTGCAAACAATAACAGAGACATAGACACTCACGCACAGTTATACGAAGTTTAAACCAGTTTATATATTGACTGGGAAGGCACTCAAGGTAAGGCAACATGGATTTGGAGTTAGACTAAACAACCACTGACCATTTAATGAGCCAGGCTTTTTCAAAGCAAGCCCTTTCAGTGCTATATTTGCCAGAGACTGTCTAGCTTAAAACACTTCATATGAGAGACAAACACAACACGCCACCCAAAACCAAGCACATGCACAAAACTCTAAGCTTGTGATGGTACATAATACGAAACCTTCTCCGTTGGCCAAAAGCCAAATGGCTTTTTGTACACAACATTTTCAAGAAATACCAGCAGTCACATCAATTTGCAGTAAAAGTAACAGATCATAAACTAGTCATATACTAAACTTTCATTTAAAATTCGCAATGTTTAGCGTATCCTAAAGTAGTTGCCAAAACTCATCCCCAAAATATTCTATGTTGTAGATACTGTATGTTGGTGGTGCATTCGTAAAATATGCCTACTAAAACCCAACTACTCCTTATTGGTTAAAAAACTAAGAATCTGGTCTTTCATTTAACAAGTCATTACCTGATTGTTTCGTCTTTAGAAAGCAATAAAAAGCCATTCCAGGGGGTTTGATAACAATTTGAGACAAAAAGCAAAGTGACACAACAGATGTCTACTGGCATTATTTCTAGAGTAGTTGGGTTGTTTATGCCTCCCTTAACAATATCCTGTTCATGTTGAACAGGCTCATGTGTACAAATGTAGACATTTGTGTAGGTAATGTACAGCTTATTATAAGAACAATTGTTTGTGTTGGAACATAACTTATCTCACTTTGGAAAATCACGTTATCGTCACACCACTAAACCTTATCCATCAAAGGTGTCAAAATGCCATCCAGTTACTTATTTAACACTACAAAGAACAAACCAAATCACAACAAATCTATCAGCCAATGAGGAATGAGAGAATTAGAGAGAAAATGGGGGAAGAAAAAAAGAAATATAAAAGACACTTGACAAGCAGCAGAAATGCAAAAAGGGAAGCCACTTGGTGAAGGCGTGATTACTTGTAGGGCACAAGCTACAACACAGAGCTTGGCGCCAACGGAAACACTTATCAAACCTCATGCCAGCAAGTAGACCAAGCATGAAAACCCAACCACCCCTTCCTCCCCTGAGATGCTTCCTATTAGCCTGCCTGGGGTTTCAACGCTTGGGTTGCATTTTTCACAATTAAGAACCTTAGCATTATGCCACTGCGTGGAGGCTGTCAGAAAAAAGAGATGAAAGAACAATAGTTTGGCTGTGTAGAAATTAAACCGGACCTCAACAGACAACTGTTACAAGGATAATAGCTCTGTCACTCTTCAAAGACAGTTGGAAAAAATGATTTAGAGACAAAAAGGTTCATGCAACTTTAACAGATTGTGACTTCAGCTTTAAGATTTACATAAGATCCAAATAAAGCAATCTATCAGCAAAACTAAATACTTTTTTGCAATGCCACTGCGTAAAAAGGCTACTTTTTTTATTTGTAGCCAATTATTTTGATGACAAGCTTTAGCTCCGGTAGTTCCTTCTGTATTCCTGTATATATTCTATTGGGATTTATAAATGCATTTCTACTGCAATTTATGTGCATGTCTTCTTATTAAATAATTCAATCATACTAGAGGTAGACCAATATATTGGTTTTACTGATTAATCAGTGCTGATAGTTGCTTTTTGGAACTATTGGTTAACAGCAAAAATCTATGCCGATAGTTGCCAATAGTTTTAATCTAGTGATTGTACTTAAATACTTAAATATAGAGGATTGTAACTTAGCCAAGTCTCCGTCATTTCAAAATAAGCAAGTTTATTCCAGGCTTGTTTATATTTAAATGTCCCATGTTATGCACCTAATCTTAATTTTTCTGGATATTATTGGGACTTCAGTTGCACAATAAACTGCTGGGATTTATTCATTTTGGACTCTGTCCATTTGTAGCCTCAATGTCTGTAGTAATAGTAAGGAATCACAGTTTATAATAATTTTTTTTCCATTCTATAAATCAACTTAAAAACTATCAGCTGATTAATTGGTTATCAGCCTATTCTACCACATTAGTTATCAGCAATATTCACTTGGTCGACCTTTAGTGTCCACCATAAGCGAGCAAGTTATTTGTATTCATTTTGGAGATTGTATTTTATTTATTTAATATGTGTTTTTATCCATGATTTTTTAAACACAATCAGCACAAATAATGTGGAAAAAAAAAACTTGCAGATTCGGGGTGAATAAACAGTTAAGCCCCTTTTACATGTGGTGTTTCAGCGCAAAATCCTGTATCATATTCACTAACCACCTGCAAACTATATTAATCAGGCGCAATCAGTGCTGAAATTGCTCTGCATCTTGTGTATTTAAATTGAGTCATTGTTATTCCTTTTTGCTCAAACATGCCTCCTATGTAAATTAGGCTTATTATAGATTGTGCTTCATTCACAAAATATGCCCACCGCAATTTACATTACACCATTACCGCCAGATGAAAGCAGGCCTGCTATATCCTCCACTATATAGCGCTCACAATCGACCCACAATATCGAAATTGTACGTTTGAATTGCGTTCAAAACAGATGGTATGTGTGCGTTCGCACCGTGCCTGATCTGCATAATTATTTTTGCGAATCAGGCGCTAAACCAGTGCACACCGTGCATGCAAACAACCAGGGCATATACTGGATGCAATTAATTCTTAGTAAATCCCCCCCTCTGTGTGTGCCTAGTTAGTTAGCTTGTGTGGTATGAAAATATAAACTTGACTTGTTTCATCACTCTCTGTTGAAATCACTCTTAAGCTATTTTGCAAAGTAAAATTTTGTCTGTCTAGGAAAAAGTTCAGGAGACAAAGTGGCTTGACAGCACAAGAAAATAAATGAAACTGCTTTGCAGATGCTACCAAAACCAGATATAACATTAAAGAAACACTATCATCTAATGACAGCAATGAAGACAAACAGAACCAGTGCTGGTATCTGTCCGTAGTTTGTTGCAATTTTGTCTGTTTTACGCAGACATAACCCTGTCGCTTGGCCTTGCAACTGAGAATATCAATATGGTCTTGAAACTGGAGCCACCCAATGCATCTACGGTCAAAAGTGGAGTTGTTGGAATGTCTACTGAAGGCATCAGAACGCCTCCAGACTTTAAATACCAGGTACATCAGCACTATATAACTCCAAATAAAACATGTCTGTCAGATATTTGGATGTGCTGTGTCTATCTGGCAATAAAAATAATGTTTTTTAGGTCATATTTTAAAATTCAAGCAGGGTCAGCAAACTTAACACGGCAATAAAAAAAATAAAAAACCAGACTTTCTTTCATCTGATGGTAGTTAATCTTTTCACTCCTCCCAACTCTCTTTTCGAGAATGTGAAAACAATGAATGTGTCTTGAGAACAGACAAACATAATTCAGGAGACCCTGCATGCGGTTGCTCTCACTCTCAGGGGTTTGTAAAAAGCAGGGCCTCCCCTTTCTCTGATCTGAAGCAGGGGTCCCGACAGAGGTCTTGGATCTCCACGGTAAATCTTAACTCAAAGCTTTCAGGCGATGAAAATATAGAAAAATAAAAGCACATGACACTTCACTTTTTAAAGGAATAACTCACCACAAAATAAAAATACTGCAGAAAAACTTTGACTCACATCTCCTATTGTGTTCCATGGAAAAAGGTCAGTCGGTCAGGTTTGGAACAACATGGTGGATAACAGTAATAGAAATTTCCTTTTGGGTCTTCTTGAAAATGCCACACATTAACCTTCACATTTTTAATTGCAGCATAATGTGATCTTTGAGTTGAAAAAGGGGTCTCTTACCCCAACAAATTCTCAAAAAATGCAAAGTTACAAAATTCAGAAAACAGGCAGTTAATGTTTTGAAAAACACAAGGGGCATGGTTGTGTTTCTTTAGGTGAAATGCCAGGAAAAGTGTCTGGCTCCATTTTTAATGTCTTCATCTTACGCCATACAAAGTGAAATGCGTTCTGCGAAACATGTCCTAGCTCTGGAGTCCCATAAATACAGAGTAAGCTAAAACCCTTGTGCGCAGAGCTAGGCGGCTGATAAAATGTGAAAAGCACAGTTCAGCAGTAGTGAATTAAGGTTTTTTATAGACCCCATGAAATTGAGATTGAGGACTTTTGTGGCTTTTAGTCCATGTCTGTTGGCTTAGAGGCCATATGCATGCTAGGGTGATCCTAAAAGTTTAGAAAATTATTATATATTCATATGACTGATATATATATATAAAAAAAATATTTATCTACTGAATCCCATCTGGCTAAGTGGGAACGTGATCATGGTCGAGCAAAAACTAGTGTGAACATCGGCAGTGCATTTGATTTCTGGAGGGAACTTCATTCGGTTTTGGGTATTAAAATGACCCTGAATTTGCATTCTTCTTATTGGACAAATAAGCTTACATAACTGCAAAGCATGTGAAATATAGTGCCATAAGGATTGATCTGTGTAATTTTAGCTAACTTGATCTTGCCTGCTAATGCTGACAATTTGCAAGCTACTTTGCTTCATAACTTTTTTAATAATTTCAACCATCTTCTCTTTATACTAAAAGTCAGGTTAATATCAATGTTAATCTGTAATTATTCAGCAAGGTAAACTACAATAACACATGAAATTAATGCTAGACAATGCTCAAGATAATGGAAAAAGCTCCATTAATTAGTGTAACGTAACTTGGTTATACAGAAAATATTTACATTCTATTATTATAAAACAATAGCGCATTGATATATCAAAATGACAGTTGTGATGGAATCACATCAATACTGAATTGTGTCAACATATTTATAATGCCCAGTCTATTTTATAAACAGCTACGGTCATCATCCACCAAATTTAGCTAACAGCTATTAAAAGCCAGATAAAGCTGGCTAGCTAGCTAACACCGACATAAGCTATCATATAAATGCAGTCAATGTATCATGCAAAGAAAAGACAACACCACCAGCCTCCAACAGCAAGTAGAATCATGGTCCCAGCTGTGACGTTAACTAAAGCCCAATGGCTCTTTAAAAAATGGACAAGTGCTTTCATATGTCCCACAAAAACTTCTTGCTTCAACAGGAAATTCACAGGAAAAAAAACAGCACTAGCAAAGCCATTTTACAGGGTCTTTAAACTACACAAAAATACCTCAAAATCTTCTGACTATAAAGTAGTCCTAAGTGGGCAAAGACACAGAGAGTGACTCGGATTACCCAACATGTTTCAAGCCAAGTATATGCGTACAGGCTAAGCCAGGGCTTAAGTAACGCAAGTGAGAGAAGAGCTCTCAGACCTCAAGTTACATGTTGCATACAAACATGCCAACTTGCCAGGAAAGTTGAATCCTTGACTTCGGGCCTAATACACTGCCTTGAGGTACACCAGAGGAATCACGCAGGATCTTTACGCCACAGAACAACAGGAAACGGCCTCAACAGAATGATACGTTGCATCCTAATCTCCCTTTTAGGGGGGTAAGTTTTACTGGCCTATAAATAAACAACCAGGCCATGCATTAATGAATGCTGGGGGTCAAGGGTGGATGGATGCATGCTAAGACCACCCAATGAATGGGAGACAGGGAAAGCGTGGAAGAGAGGAGGAAGTGAGAGAACGTGAGAGAGGAGGAGACATTGGGTCTCATTCACGAACCATGCAAATCAGGGACTTACCTATGGGCAGGGTTGAGTGCAATTGCCCTTGGTTGGTCAAGATCTTGCCAGAAGAGCACCTTGCGAGAGGTACCATCCAGGTTGGCCACTTCAATGCGGTTCGTCTCGGAGTCGGTCCAGTAGAGTTTGTGACCGAGCCAGTCGCAGGCCAAGCCATCGGGTGAATCCAGACCTGATATCACCACTGTCTGCCCTTTGCCCAGTGTGGCATCCTTCATAGCTTAAAAACAAGGCCTCCATTCAGTTCCAAAACAGTAGTATCAGTTAAAGAATTCCACAAATGTTTTATTCTACCTCCAGATAAAGATATACGATTTTTGCTGTGCTATTACAAGGATACCGTCAGCAAAAATGAATGATACTTAAATTAAATGATTTGTCTGATTAGAAATCGAAAAGTGTTTAAAGGAACAGATCACCCAAAACAAGCCATTATTTAACTAGTTGTTTACAATATTAAAAGATCAATTTTAAAATACATCAGAAACTTGATCTTAAAGCCCATTAAAGTAAATTCTTTACCCATATGATAATTCATAGTCTACAAATAAAACATTGATCTTACAGATAGAAGAGTGGTTGTAGTGGGCCTGCTTAATGGCCTCTTCACTGACATCAGTCCAGAATATCAGACCCTCCGAGAAAAGGAAGTCAACCGCTGCAGCGTCCTCCAGATCACTGACGACCACGGCGGACTCTGACCGGCCTGCCTCTGCATCCACTAGTCGGACATCTCGCCGGTTTGCAAAGAGCAGCAAGGGAGAACCTGGCAATGACCATTTCAAGAACAACCATTAGAAAATTTCAGAAAAGTAAAAAAGCCTTTTGATGATATTCAAAATATATATCTCAGAATTTAAGCATTTGCTCTGAAATGGCTTTGAGTGATTTTTTTTTCCATTCAGAGGAACCATCATTTCAAAAACGTTGTAGATTTAAAATTCAGTAGGACCCACACTGTTTTTCTTAAAAAAACTCAAGTGGGGCCTGGGTAGACTATTGGCGCTGACTACCACCCCTGGATTCGCAAGTTTGACCCAGCAAGGTTTCCTAAGGAACTAAATTGGCCCAGTTGCTAGGGAGGTTAGAGACACATTGGATAACCTCCTCATGGTCATGATTATTGGTTCTCGCTCTCAATGGGGCACATGGTAAGTTGTGCATGGATCGCGGAGAGTCTCCACATTGTCATGCACGATGAGCCACGTGATAAGATGCGTGGATTGACGGTCTCAGAAGCGGAGCCAACTGAGACTGCCTCCCGGATTGAGGCGAGTAACCGTGCCACCACGAGGACCTACTAAGTAGTGGGAATTGGGCATTCCAAATTGGGAGAAAAGGGGATAAAATAAGAAAGAAAGAAAAACACAAGAAAGAATTGGAATCTAATAATTTTAATTTGCATCCATGTAACCACACATACTGTTGTGAAAAAACAGCATTACAGTATATCCACAGCAAAATCATTGCAAATATTGGGTGAATAATCAATAAATCCCAGACATTTGAATGTCAGGAAGATGCAAAACATTGTTATATAACTCTGTATTACTGTTGCAATGAACCTTGCCCAGTCAAGTAATTTGGGAAAAAGTGCATTTGCAATGCCATCTGTCTGCTGCAATCCAGGCTCGTGGGCTCTAAATAATCAGTGTTTATCATGAACTCATCACGCTAAATGAGAGGCACATGTAAGCTTTCTAGAGAATGAATGGCGGAGAAAACAACGGAAATGTCTGCCCTTCGTTTTGGCACCCAGACTTCTCCACGGGGACCGCCATTTGGCACCACGCACCCATCCGCATGTGCCAGCAAGTGCCACTCACATCACAGTCAATAATAGCCTGGGGGAGTAGACATCCTATGATGTCATCAGAGGCAGACACAAGGCTGACACAATAACTATGGTGAGAGTGCTGAGGCGCTTGTTGTGGTTTACCAGCATTCCACTTTGCTAAGGACCATGTCACCATCGACAAGCAACTGCAGGTCTGATGTTTCAGTGGAATCCCTATCCACAGCTGTGATTTTATTAATATATTTAAACATTTTGAATGGAAATCTCAGAATAAGTATTTAAAGGGTTTGTTCGAATCCCCAAGCCAAAGCATGAGCAATCGCAATAGTGATGCTTGCCTCAGCAACCACTACTAATCAAACGAAGTTGAAATTTCAACGGTCCTCCTAAAGTGCCATTTTCCATCACATGATTCAGCTCAGACTGGTATCCAGTAAGAAAGTGGTCTTATGAGACTAAAGGCAGTTTTCCACAGCACGTCACGGTGCGACTCAACTCTACTCACTTTACTTTTCGGAGCTTGCATTTCCACTGCAGTTTAGTGCCCCTCAACGTGGGTGGCATTATATGCGGATCTTCATAGTTGCGCCGCCTCTACTGCCGTGACATCATCTTAAACACGACACAAACTGACCAAAACAATAACAAAACTGCTAGCTGTTAGCTACTAGCTCATTGTGCTGCATAAAGCAGTTGTTGTATGGTGATTTTACACAAGTGTAACAGTTAAATTGGCCTGGTTGTTTTTGAAGCAAGCTTCCAGTAGCTGGTCAACTAAATAAAGTGAAGCTTTCAAGCAGAGTATAGAGTTAACATAACAAAATGTACCATCCTCCATAGTGGCTGAGTCCAGGGCGCTCTACCTCCCATTGCTCGCCGGTTAAGATAGCATCCATTTGGTCGAACCACTTCCACTTTTCCTTGATGGTTCTGTACTCACTTTTAAGTTTTTTTACCTTTTCCCTAAACTGTTGGTAGGTCCAGTGGTAGCCGTGTACGGCCAACAGCTGAGACACTTCCTGAGAGACTTTTTCGTTTCGCTCATCGCTAACGAGTGGACCGTCTGCACCTGATTTATTGACCATGGTTTTGCGCACAGCCATTTCTTTTTTCACAATTCGAAAGTCAAGTGAAGAAATGATACTGCTATCACTGTTGCTAACTTTAAAACTAGCGTGTTGATTTCGTGTGTTGGAAATCCAGTGACGCTGGTAGTGACGATTCTCTCTGACCAATCAGTGATCTGCAGGATTTTGACATCACATTTATTATCAACTCAGCTCGCTTGGAACCTTGACCGAGGTGGTACTAATAAAAGTATCAGGTACCAGGTACTATCCACAGTGGAAAATCCCAAAAAAGCGAGTTGATTTGAGTCGAGTTGTACCGTGCAGTAGAAAAGCCCCATAAACGGAGCATGAGATGTGCTCGCCTGTTTCATTCCCTCTCTCTATCTCTCCTCAACTGTTCCCTGTATCTTTTAACTCTCGTCTAATGATGTAAATGAAAATATCAATAAAACTAATAGCTCTTATCTACTTGAATGGGGAAAGACCGAAATCTCCAAAACGGTTGATCAAGATTATGATCAAAGAACATATCTCAAATCAGCAGTAAAATTACTGGTATCATAAATGGTGCTTCTTTACATCAGATTACGCCAAAAAAACTATTTTCCCAGCTTTTATAACTAAAGCGTATGCACTTTCTCAAGTTGACTGACAAGCGCTGTCTTATCTAATAGGTGATTGATTGGTTTTTACCTGTAAGACGGGACTTCCTTGACTGTTGGCTGCAGTTGGGCTTTCTAATTTCCCATTCATTTTAATAGAAGCGGCCCGTCTCTGCTAAATAGTCTCTGGTGCAACTTCTAGGTAAAAGTGCTTCACGTGGGCTAGAAGTAAATGTCTTATTCACTATGCACTGTATGTACTATTGGTTTGATTCAATATTTTTTGAGTAAATGTGATTGCTAACGTGAACATGCTATCCATGGTTGCTGGACTACTGTGTGTACTGTTATTTCCTTCTTCCTAATGTATTAACAATATCTTCGTGTGCAAATAAATGTAAAAACAAATTTGATAACTACACAGAAATCAGAATAAACAGAATCAGAAGCTATCTATGATTTAAATGTATACAATATATATTTTTTTTTATTCTTTTTTACAAAGTTTTGTGTGAAATTGAGTAAATATAGTGCTAAAATAATTTTTTGTTTGTTTTTTTTAGCAATTTTATGTTTATGTTATTTACTATATTAAATTGTGTGATATATTGGCATTTTATCAGCCACCCTGCTCTCTGGATATCGGCGTCGGCATTTAAAAACCCATATCGGTCGACCGCTACTGTATAACTACACAACAATAATAATGGGTATATATAACATCAAACAAATCAGATAGTCACGAGTCATAATGTTCGAAAAGTCTCCACTCGTAAAATACAACAAGCACATTCGTTTCACTCACAAACATGTGTTTTTAGCCATCTCGTCTCTCTGTGAGAAATATTTTAAGATCTATCCACCATGTCAGGTTGTGTATGAGCTTGTTTTAATTGCAGTGCTGTGCTGTAAGTAACAATGTGCTATTTCCAATATTCTGTTTATGTTTCATGATGTAATAAGCGAAAATGATTGCCGCCAAGTAAACTACATGCGTGTTTTGTCACATTTTTGTTTATTGCCTAATGAAACATAAACAGATTATGGAAATAGCATGTCGTTACATTTAGCAGATGACCACAAATTAAAACCAGGCCCAAAAAAATTTAACAAGGTGCAGAGATGTTTAAATAATAAATCTCTCAGAGCGACATGAGCTTGTCTCCACTCACACAGACAAGTAGGCTGGTTTAGAATGAAGAATTTGAGGATCAACAAATTAATATGTAATCATGTAATCCATAAAAGTAACTATTATCTGGTTGTTATGTTATGTTGACCACTGGTTGGTATAATGACTGTCTATATATTAGTTACTACCGTAGTCTATATGGCCAGAATATTCTACAGTTACAAAAACTTTACAACGTTTGACCTTGCTCCGGGATGCACCGATACTACTTTTCATCTTCCGATCTGATTCAGATATCGGAAATCTCAGTATCGGCTGATCCCAAAATTATATCAGTGTTGTTTTTAGCATAATCAGTTTAGAATATCTTTACATTATTGTGTGGATCTAATTGGGAGTACTCTTTAATATGTAAAGAAACACAAACCTCTAACTATACATTATTTAATTATAAATGTACAGCTTATTAAGAAACACTTTATTATTAACTAGTATACTGGATAATATAGCAGCAAAATTAACAGTAATTCCAGTCTTCAAGTCATCAGTAGAAAAGAAACCAGTGTTTTATTTTTGCCTTTTTCCCAAAAATGTTTCAACTTGCATCTGGACTTTAAATGATTCAGATCTCTTTTTTGTTCAATTTAGTGATAAGATATCAGTTCACTTTTCATTCACAGTTATTTTTTGGAACCCATTTAACTTAAATATTATTATAATTTGTAAACAAATACGAATGATGACAATAATTCTAATAATAATAATAATAATAAATTGTTATTAATATTGACTTTTAATTTTAAATACAACAGTACTACATTTAAATCGCGCAATTTTTAAACCCTCACGCTTTTATTTCAAGACATTCCAGGAAGTCCTGTATGTGTCTGTTTGTAGGCAAGTTCACAGTAATTTAATTAGCTTCTTATTCAAATTATGGTAAAATGCACCTCCAGTGCCATTCTAAATTCATACTATAAGTGAACCATTAAGCATCTACATCTGAGATGCTGATCTTGAGTATCGCTCAAATATCGGACCAATACCCAATCCATCAAAAAGCTTCAGCGTCGGAGCCGATACCAATTCAGGTACTGGATCGGTGCATCCCTAGATCTTATCAGACTACCAATCATTGTGTCTAATGTTAAAAAACGTTGCCTAGCTTTTGTAACGTCATTTATTTCAAAACATCAATGTTTCCAATAAGTCAAAACAACAGCAATTACAGATTACATGTTTTCAGATATCCATCTTTTCTTTTATTTCATTATTTATTTGTCCATTTGCTCTGATAAGATGTCCTGTATCCATGTGTACACTGGTGCCTCGAACCACATTCATCCGTGCAGAGGAGCATAGCCGAACCACAACCAAAATAATGTTCTTCCGCAAGACGCATGCAGTTTTATATTGTAACTGCTAGAGGGCCAAAAGTTACATAGTGTAGCTTTAATGTTTTACTGTAACTGCTACTCTAAATCCCTCCCCCAACAATGTAGCCAACGTCTGAATGTTAGCAAACAGTATGCCGGTACTTAGCGGTCTCAAAGTTCGTTCTGGCTCTGAGTGACTGGGCCTTTAGCAATCACATAGCACTACCCTGGCAACCATCCACAGCACCCAAGCATTGTGGCATGGCTTGAAGTTGTGCACAGCCAAGCACCCCTCATATTTTCCTCTGAAAATTAAAAAAAAAAAACAAGTTCAAATGAACAGTTTTAGAAAAGAATTTAATGTAAAATAAGCTAAATACTGATGGACAAGTCTGAATGAGAGAGAAACTTGGAAGGAGCTGAAGAGAGAGATTTATGCCTTCTTTATGATTTATGAGAGTTCATTCTCAGATAACACGCACACACATATCATTTAGTAGTCACATACAGCAATGTGAAAAATAAGATTTTATCAATTAAGCTCTCTATTGTAGGTCATGTAGCTATTAAAGACCCTGTCAATGCCTAGAATGTGACTGGGGGGGGCAGCTTTAAAAAGCACTGAAAAATATAATAAAAGTATCAAAATGAGGCTAATTCACAACACCTTTACAGACGTTTATGAGCTTCTATGGACGTCAATTTCCTAAATGATCACAAACTCGAACCCTTTTAAGTCCACAGGAAATGTCCTATAATTACTTGGCAAGTATAAACCCAACGTTAGCATGATTTACTTTGTGTATACACTTCATACAAACATAGTACTCTGACTACTAAACAGTGACAAAGGCGTGAAGTATACATGCTGTGGAAAAGCAACAACAGACCTCAGACATCAAACAATAATACCCCGTTGTTGCTTCGCCTGGCACACAGATTGTTCCCTCAATCACGCTATTGCTTTATCCACCTCTTTCACTCCTTTTTTTCAGCTTTCCAACAACATCAAAGACAGAGACAGACTCAAATCATTCTAGAAAAGCAGATGCAGGTCTATTCTTTCTTTTTGCGGCAGAACACTTCTTATCAGCTAGTTTCTCCAAGAGATATCCCATAATTCACAAAGAGAACTACTAGCCTAAGTTTAGTTAACTAGAAAAGAGCATCTGAGTGAAATAACATTGCCAAGGTAAGCATTAATATTACTTTTGCTCACACAAGGTTAGGGATTTGATTGAACAAACCAATAACCATAAGTATTCAACTTTGGCACGTCCACCCTTTGTGGTATGGACATGAATAATGCCCCAAATTGTTGAGAAGAGATGTAATACAGGATATATTTTCTAAAGGCCAAATTATAGGTTTTACATGTGTCGCTACATCTCGTGCACAGTGAGCACAATGCAAACTCGATCATTAGCACAGTACACGCAGACTGTCCATGCAAAGCCTAGTTTTTCAAGACATGCATACTGTCCGCCTCTTTTGCACATTGTTGGCACATGCTATGAATGGCTAGAGCGCTCAAGGCGTAACAGCACGTGGCAAAACCTAGTGCACCAAGGGCAGAAAAAAAACTCAGACATTAAGCATATTAACATTTATTTAAAAAAATAAACTGTGTTTACATGACATTTGAAATAATCAGATTATTCTCTGTTTAAGGCATCAAGATTTGTAAAGGTATGCCCACAACACTTGGGCATGTTGGAAAAGCCTGTAGGAACTTGGGATGGGCAATTTCCAGCAATTTTGAAGTCAAGAACTCCAATCCACAAAAACAAGTACTTGATTGCTTGTGTATTAAAATGTAAGTTAAAAATAACAAGTATGACACATACATAGGCCTATTTTGTTTTATTCAAAACTTTACCAAGAAATGTTTCAAAATAAGATAACTTCAACAAACTATGCTTTCCTTTTGGAAAAAAAATTAAATGAACAATATGCATTAATAAATGTAAAAATAAGAGTAAAAAACATTTGCACTCACCCAGAGCTTAGATAGAAAACAATACTGACAGCGTTAGGTTAATGCTCATACATAAAATCTGAGTCTACATAAAGGCTATCACACCATTACATTTCAGGTTATTTTTAGTCATGTCAAGTGTTTTTTATTGTCGTTCAACCATATACAGTTATTACAGTACACAGCAAAACGAGACAACGTTCCTCCAGTACCATGGTGCTACATAAATCAACATAGGACAAACACAGAGCCACATGAGACTACACAGACTAAATAAGACCTACACATTCCTACATAAAGTCCACATGCAAACGTGTACAAAAATACAGGACAGTACAATAATTACTAAAAAGGAACAGGACAATAACAGACAGTGAGAGACAGTGCAGCGTCCATAGTACACATTTCTAATCTAAGTAGTGCAAAAAGATGACACTTTCTAAAAATGCAGACTGTTAACATAAAATACTATGAAATAGTTTTCTACGGACATGGCAGTTATTGAGGAAGCAGCCAGGTATAAAGTGACAATGAATTTAAGTCCAACTCTGGACATGTGCAAAAGTTGTGTGTGTGTGTGTGTGTGTCAATCCAGTCTCTGAGTACTGAGGAATCTGATGGCATAGGGGAAGAATGCTTCGGTACCTCTTGCCAGATGGCAGGAGGGTGAAGAGTTTGTGTGAGGGGTGTGTGGGGTCGTCCACAATGCTGGTTGCTTTGCGGCTGCAGCGTTTGGTGTAAATGTCTTTGATGGAGGGAAGAGAGACCCCAATGATTTTCTCAGCTGTCCTCACTATCCTCTGCAGGGCTTTGCGGTCTGAAACAGAGCAAGTTCAAACCAGGCAGTGATGCTCAGGATGCCCTCAATAGTCCCCCTAGTAGAATTTGGTGAGGATGGGGAGTGGCAGATGTGCTTTTCTCAGCCTTCGAAGAAAGTAGAGACGCTGCTGGGCTTTCTTGGTAATGGAGCTGGTGTTAAGGGACCATGTGAGGTTCTCCACCAGGTGAACACCAAGGAATTTGGTGCTCTTGACGATCTCCACAGAGGAGCTGCCAATGTTCAGTGGAGAGTGGTCACTCTGTGATCTCCTGAAGTCAACAACTATCGCTTTTGTTTTGTCCACATTCAGAGACAGGCTATTGGCTCAGCAACAGTCTGTTAGCTGCTGCACCTCCTCTCTGTATGCTGACTGGTTGTTCTTGCTGATGAGACCCACCACGGTCGTGTCATCGATGAACTTGATGAAGTGGTTCGAGCTGTGCATTGCTGCACAGTTGTGAGTCAGCAGAGTGAACAATTAAAAGTGAAGTATTAAAAAAATAAGAGGTATAAGTTGGCTTTTTATAAAATGTGCTCTCGACAACACTTCCACAACACACACATCTACAGTCCCCCATGTGGACTTGTAACTTCGATATTTGATGAGAGATGCAAAGGGAAAGTACAGTGTAATTCAACATTGCCCACGGCAAGCAATTGGAGAATCAATTTACGATATTCAAGTAGCGTTTTTAAAATTCGACTAGCTGGTGCAGAACGATTACTCGATTATTTGAGTACTCATGCACATCCATAATAAGAGCACAAATAAAGTTGTTTACATGCAACACCAAATCGAGGTAATGGGCAGAAATCTGTGTGCCTGACTTTTTTTTGTTTGTTGCATAAACCATTAATAACCCCGATACAATAACGGCATTTAGGCCATTTACATCACATACAAGTTATCAGCTTCTTAAGAATAACTGGTGTAAGATAGAGCATAAAAATGCTAGTTTCTGTTACAAATCGCGATTCTTGAACCAAACTAAAATCGTCTCCCTGATTAAAAATCTTTTCTTATTTTTTTTTATAAAAGCTTCAGCCGTGAAGTTAAAGCTCAGTCGCAAATGGGTCTTCCAAATGAACAATGACACCAAGCATACCTCCAAAGTTGTGGCAAAATGGCTTAAGGACAACAAAGTCAAAGTATTGGAGTGGCCATCACAAAGCTCTGACCTCAATCCGAACTGAAAAAGCGTGTGCGAGCAAGGATGCCTACAAACCAGACTCAAGTTACACTAGTTCTGTCTGGAGGAATGGGACAAAATTCCAGCAACTTATTGTGAGAAGCTTGTGGAAGGCTACCCAAAAGGTTTGACCCAAGTTATTCAATTTAAAGGCAATGCTACCAAATACTAACAAAGTGTATGTAAACTTCTGAACCAATGGGAATGTGATGAAAGAAATAAAATGCTGAAATATATAATTCTCTGTACTATTATTCTCAAATTTCACATTCTTGAAATAAAGTAGTGATCCTAACTGACCTAAGACAGGAAATGTTGTTTTATATGATTAAATGTCGGGAATTGTAAAAAACTGAGTTTAAATGTATTTGAATAAGGTGTATGTAAACTTCTGACTTCAACTGCATAATCTAACAGCCAGGGTATTCATGCGCAGTGGCAGGTAAATTTGCACATTTACCCACTCTTGACAAGAAATTCCACTAGACACAAAGACGTGTGCTTGAGGAAACACAACCGATTATATTTTGAAGAAAAGATTAAAGAAATGCCGGCGATGAGTGTGTCAGAAGTTGAATCGTGCTTTGGCACCCATGCACGCAGTGCAACCGTGTCTCGTGGAGCACGTGCAAATGGTGAGTTCTCACTTTTTTTCACTGTCAGTCATCTGTGAGCAGTTTGTAAGAATATAGTCTATGAGACTGCAGCATAGGCTCTCAGACTATCTCAGGATACATATGCAAATAACATGCAACGACATTGGAACTACAGGTGAACGTGTCATAAATCAGTACAGCCCCAGAAATGGTTCTTGAACAAGTTTACTCTTTAGCCTCCATTGGTATGTTGCAAAATAATCATTATGATAATAGTAATAGCCTATGGTAATATAGTTATATTTTATTGTATATTCAAAAATAACTAAATTAAGTTAAAATGATATATTGTATATATTAATATGTTGAATACAAATGGACATAATGCAGCTTTATACATGGGTTCCTTTGCACTAACTATTCGCCTAGCTCAGACAACACACTAACTGGTCAATTGATAGTTTTAAATTGGTAGTTTTGCACATCCCTACATTTTACCTGTAAATTATATTATACAGAGTGAAACAATTGTCATTTCAGATACAACTGTTCTTCAATAGACATTTCGTTCTGAGAAAAAGGAGTTCGATTTTTTTTAAGAAGTTTTTAAATCAAAACATAAAATCGCAATACTTACCGAATCGCAATATCGCAATACATATTGAATCGGCTAGGAAATATTTCTGTAATATCGAATCAGGAGGTCTGTGGCAATTCCCCATCCTAGTAAATGTGCTGACTAAATGAGGATCCTATTCCATTATCAGGCACCAGAATATCACAGACTTGGGGCTGGTCTTATTTGACTTTGATGTGAAAGTAACCATTTCGAAACACTTGAAGCTCTAGGAACACCTCTAAGAACTCTAAGAACACCTTAGTAACTGCATAGGAGTGCCCAAGCAAACAGTCAGAACACCCTCGCATCGTGGCATCGAAGTGAATGGCAAAAAATTACTAACATATAAAATATAGGGATGCACTGATCCGATACTGAAGTTTTTAGACAGATCGGGTATCGGTCTGACGAGCCCACATACACACTCGTGGCTATTTTTAGCCTTCAGGCAGTGTGTACTATTTGAGCGCTACTCACGAACAACATCTCAGATATAGATGCTCAATAGTTCGGTTCACATTTAATATGCAGTTAGAATGGCACCGGAGGTGCATTTTCTCCGAATTTTTATAAGAGGCGAATTATAGACACATACAGGATTTCTGATGGAGAGTTCAGAATGTCAAAATAAAAGCCAGAGGGATTTAAAGTTAAAGGTGCATGATTTAAATATATTATTGTTGTATTTAAAATTCTAAAAATCAATAATAATAATTGTATTTTATTATTATTAGACTACTATAAGTTAAATGGTTTCCAAAAATAACTGTGAATGATAAGTGAACTGATATCTTACAAATATATTTAACAAAAATAAGATCTGAATCCTTTAAAGTCCAGATACAAGATTATAATTTTTACAAAAATAATAATAAAAAACTGCCTTCTTTTCTACTGAACACTTAGGCTGGAATTACTGTTAATTTTGCTGCCACATTATCCAGTAGACTAGTAAATAAATAGTTTTCTTAAGCTAAACATTTATATTGATATAATGTATAGTTAGAGGTTTGTGTTTCTTTGCATATGAAAGAGTACTCCTAATTAGATCCAAACAATGAGGTAAAGATATTCTAAACTGATTATGCAAAAAAAACACAGATTGGGATTAGTATCGGTCGATACTGAGATTTCAGTTATCAAAATCAGTAGGGGAAAAAGTGGTATAGGTGCATCCTTAATAAAACACATATTACATAGTGGGACTATTACCAATATACATTTTATTCAAACACCGAAATTGCAGCACAAGCATAGCCTACATCTTCAAGGAAATAAGACTTTGAATATATATGGAATGGTCAAAAGGAGCCTCTGGCTGGCCTGGACTCTGACACCTCCTTCTCCAGCGAGCCCAGAGAGCACTTGTGGATTAATCAGATAACCTCGTCCCAACAGCTGCACTGTTTTATGAGACAGCACAGACCTATGCGACCCAAATGTGCAAGAAAAAACAGCAACAGCTTGATAACAACCACGACTGGCCCCCAAGCACAATCTCCAACCCAAACACACAAGCTTACTGCACAGTTTTTAATATGCAGCCTTGATTTATGAAAAAAACTAACAAAAACAAAAAACACATTAGATGGAGGATAGCTATATTTAAAGAAGTTAAGATTCACTTTTCAGGATTAGGGACTGGCCTTGAACCTACAATAAATACAGTGTCTTACTTGCACATTTAAAAATAAAGTTTCTTCCAAGGTTTTTAATGGTATCTTAGGTTCAGCATCTATCTATCGACAAATTTTCCTTTTCTTGTTTTCTTTGGGATTCTTCCTTCATGTGTTTTTTGATTAGCCTATGTACTGGCTGAATATTTTGCATTTAGAAGAACAGAAACTGAATCAGAAGCCAGAAGAGCTCTGAAAGGTGCTTCTGCAAGTTCACAACTTGGACACAAATCTTTCTCATAGTGTACATCTGAGGTCCACCCAGAGAGAAAAAAAAGGGAAAACAGATGAACTCTCGCAACTTTGTAAAGGTTTTAGAGGCAACTTGCCAGAGATCTACAGGACAAGAGCAAAGCAAGCCTTGCATTCATGGACATTGGAATACAGCGGCTTACTAGAAGAAACAAAATCAGTCAAAATCCAGCAATAAATTTCAGCCCCAGTGTGAAGAGCGCTAATCTCTGTAAACAGACATCCCAAGGAGAACTCATTTCCACTTTATAACAGAGCACCCATATGACTTGAGAACTTCTGCTCTTCTCTGACTTTTGTAGTGCCAGGAGGGGGAGTTGATAGCACCTGGGCCCACTGGGCTCCTCCTTTGTAGAGGAAGAGCACAAAGCAACAGCTGAGGAGTCTGAGCTTGTCAGCAGAATGAACAGTCCTCAGACGGGAGGGGCAAAAAGGAGGCAAGAGGTCTAAAAACTTGTGAAGAATCTTGAATGATGGGTAAAAGAGCTTAAAACGCCTGATCGGCTCATAAAGGAATTCTGTATCTCTCATTCTTTCTGACTACTGTCTCCTTTTACCTACCGAAGTCTGATTACGATCAAAAACAGCCACTCACTTCCTCTAATTCTTATCAGTAAGAGACCATAGTTATGCTGTAAGATTGTGTGGAAGAAAATATGCAGCTGGAGTGGTGGTGGCGTAGTGGGCTAAAGCACTAAACTGTTAAGCAGAAGGTTGTCGGTTCGATCCCCGCAGCCACCACCATTGTGTCCTTGAGCAAGGCACTTTACTCCAGGTTGCTCCGGGGGGATTGTCTCCGTAATAAGGGCTCTGTAAGTCGCTTTGGATAAAACCTTCTGCCAAATGCATAAATGTAAACTATGCAAATGCACACAGAATTTAAGAACAAACAAAAGAAAAAGTGAACCCAGTCTTCTTCTTGCATGTCTTGTTCAAACAGGTTTCCCAAACACTCCCCCCATCTGTCATTGGTCGAAAAACAGATAGTCCAGTCTCAAAGGCTGATAGCACCATAGAGTCAAAGTGTTTACACTTTTCAGTGGAACCAACCTACCAATGGCTTACTTACAGTTGCCTCCACATAGGGCAAATTTTAAGCAAAGGACAGATTTTTTTTTTTACATATGGAAAAGACTCCAAATCTAATTGGGTTTGGATACTGCTTATTAAATTTGTATTACAACTCCTCACCTCTTCAAAACAAATCTCCAGAGATGAGGCTCTGACATTTGCAGTGATGCTCACTGGCAGATATTACCAACCTTACATAGATGACATGCCAACAAATAAACTGCTCGCTCCTGACATGACCTGAATAAATCAGGTATTCACATAGAAACACTCAAGAACCAAGACCCCACACACCAAAGACACAAAAGACATACTTGTGCAATAACAATGCCAATATGAGTGAATCATTTAGACTAACCCATATTTTCAAAACTATGTTGTAATTTAGAAAAACAACCCTATTTGAGCCAGTTCTTGATATAGCCTAACTTTATAGGTTCTTCAGAACAGCATCTTGGTTTCTTGGTTCTTAAAAGTAGTTACATAGTTTCCAAAGAACTAGAAAAAAGAAAGATCTTTAAGGAACTTAACAAGGTATCTGTGGTAGAGCTGTGTGTCTAATTTCAGTCTTTATGTTTAAGAGCGAGGACTCTAATAAGCTACATCTTCATGCGTCTCCATGTTGAATTTATGTTGTCTTTACATCAATGGGATCAGTTTAAACCAATTCTGTCAGATAACCTTATATTGCAACATTAAAAAAATGTTTAACAGATCAATTGTTTATGCACATTCCAGTCTCTGGAAATATATGAAACAATGCTGCAGTAAAACATTTTTTTTTAACTATTTGAATCTACATTAAGAAATCGTATTAGCATAATATCATGTAATGTTTAGTAGAAGGAGTTAGAAAACTACTCTGATAACATGAGGTGGAGGGTGCGTATTGTAAGTGTAGTTTTATATGAGGATTATGAATTGAAGATTAAAAGATTTAAGGTGATGTTACATGTAATATAAGTTCAGGCCAATCCATTCCGACTTTCCCAAAGAGAAAAGTACCAGCCAAACTCTCTCTCTAGGCGTGAATGCAAACATCCGAACCAACCAATAATGTGTACATGGTGCTATAACTATAAATATTTAAGCACAGGCCTGTTTGAACGGCTGAGATTCTCAACAGCAAGTGTATAAATATCGTTTTCAATGATTACATTATTATACAATCAATCTGAGATTAATCATATATGCAATAACAAGCATTGCATTCATGTATTTCTTTTTACTAGAGTTAAAATTGTACGGCTTTAATTTCCATATTGCAACCGTGTTTACATTAGGTTATGCATTCAAAGCGCATTATCCGATAAATAAATAGCCTAAGCCAGACCTATTAGATGAACATGGAGGGAAAATAATAGTATTTTAAAACTTTTTTCAACTTCCATTAAATATTGTTACTTTTATTTTCTCGCTCTGTTTGACATCCGACACCAACGGGGCCTCCGTAAAGAAAAAGACAAAAAAGAAAACATACAGACAACTACATGAACCTAAAACTCCGATCCAATACATCCAGTAGGAATCGGGAAAACAATTCGTTTTACAATTCCAGAATTCCAGTACTTCAAATCTTGGTTAACCACTTAACTAACGAAAATAACGCGAACTTTAAGTTTAGTTCACATCACCTCAACTATACGAAGACTTTACGCACAACCCTTGCTGCTGCATATGTAAAGTCCAATCTAAAAGTGTTTCATTTCAATATACCGTAAAGATTTGCGTGCTAGTAGAAATAATCACAATTACGCAAAACGACCGCGCGCGCTACATTCTTGCCCGCTTTGCACCGATAATCCTACGTGGTACTTTGTTTCACATTGTTCGTGGTGACTTCAACACATCCGAGTAGTAAAAAAACGCAACAAAAACGAATTTACTCACCGCGACTCACAGTCAGACTACACCAAAGCAGCAGTTCCAGCAATAAAATCTCCATCGCACGCGCCCCGGGCTTTACTTCCATAATCCCAGCTCCATTTCTTCGAGGTATTTGTGTTAGGAGAAAGTTTGGAGTCCGAGTTTAGGTCGATCAGTCGGTTCTTTTTTTTATTTTTTTTTTTCGTCCGTGAGTGCGACTCGTCCAGCCTACTGCGATAGTAGAGGAGGCACGAGGAGGGGAATGACTGACAGCGGAAACTCGTCGACGTCATCAAGTGGGATTGTGCCGCTCTGTGGCGCGTTCGACTTTCCAGACCATTAGAGTAGTCAAACGAATAAAAAGTAGTTTATTGTCATTTATCTCATGCGAACCTATAAAAGATATGTCAACACAAACACTTTAACGACATGCCGAGTAGACACGGGAAATAAATACAACTTGGCCTAATATTACCAATTAAAAATTAATAGCGATTTTATAAACAGATATGGCCAGTGTTGGGTGCAATGCATTACGAAGTAATTAACTACTGTAATTAAATAACTTATTCATTTAAAAAAGTAAAGTAAAAGATTACTCTTACATTTTCAGTAAGTTAACTACAGTTACTTCGTATGTAATTGTGTTGAATACTGTATAGACTACAGAACAATTCTATGTAAAACAATAGTGAATTTAAAATCAAAATGTAATGTCTAATGTTTAAAATATATGTTTTTCTAATTTAATGCTGCCCTCTTAAATTCTTTGGCCAGTTAATGAATAATTTATTTGATTTGATATGATATGATTTAGTTGAAAGAATTAAAAGAACAGTTTCTTGTCTATCCTTGTATTTGTATCAGTTAGCATCATACAAAGTCCAGTAAACATAAAAAAGCAAAATGTATATTTGGTGTGACCACCTTTCTCCTAGGTATACCTGGATACAGTTTTTCTTGGTTGTTGGCGGATAAGATGTTCCAAGCTTCTTGGAGAATTCACCTTCTGTCTATTTCGGCTGTCTCAATTGCTTCTGTCTCTTCATGTAATCTCAGACTGACTCGTTGTTCAGTGGGGGTCTCTATGGGGGCAATGCCATCTCTTGAAGAGTGCCCTGTTCTTCTATTCTATTCTATTCTATTCTATTAATCTATTCTGTTTGCAAAAGTCATGTTTGGGGTCTAAAATGTATTTTTCCTATTGACACACTAAAGCTGAATATATTAATAACCAACTTAATACAAATGGTTTTATGAAGCATCTTATGTGTCTAAAACATTTGCACATTACTGTAGAATAGAATATAATTGACTGAGCATGGTGGTTGAGGTCATGAGTTTGATTCTCAAAGAACATACTAGTAAAAATGTATACTTTGACTGGAAAATAAGGTGCTTTGATAAAAACATGTACCAAAGGCAGAATAAAATAGATTGAGTATCAGTAATGGAGCAAAATATCTGCCTAGGGTGGCATTACTACGGAACATATAGACTAATATTTGCATTTATGCATTTGGAAGATGCTTTTATTCAAAGCAACTTACAGTGCACTTATTACAGGGACAATTCCCCTGGAGCAACCTGGATTTAAGTGCTTTGCTCAAGGACACAATGGTGATGAATGTGGGGTTCGAACCAGCAACCTTCTGATTAACAGATATGTGCTTTAGCCCACTACGCCACCACCACTCCATAGTCTAATATGATTAATCTATATATGGCGATTTCTGATGCCTACTTAAGAATCCATAACATGTATAATATTTCCTCCCAGCATTGTTTATATTAATGTTTTGCAAGGTTGAATTTATACCCATCTGTGATGTAATAATTATGTTTTAATTTGTCCTTTTTTATGTAAAAATGAATGGTCTCATCTAGGGTGCCAAATGGGGTAGGATTGGCACTGATGGTCAGCAATATAATGCATTTATACCTATAATTTACCTGTTTTTCTTAGTCAGTGAAATAACTTTCAGAGAGATAGAAAAGGATAAAACCCGCTATAGTACTTGAATGACAAATACTTCTTTGTACTTTAAAAAACAAGAGTTTAAACATGCCAAGCTTGGCACAACTTTTCCTGTTAGTGAAAGCGCATGTTATACAAGAGTAAAATAGAATAATAATGCTAAATAATTTTGGCCACTTTCATGAGTCCTGAGATGCCGTAAACATCAAGAGTCAAACCAAAACCATGGCGGTGTGAAAGCATGCATTGGGTTGTATGGTAAAGTTCTGCAACAGGCTCCAAACCCTAAAGTGAAAGCATATGTGTGCCTTTGTGCGTGTGAGCAGAGCAGGCAGTAATTCCCGGCCCAGAGAAATATGCTGTAATGAAACCTGCCTTTTTACAGTCACCTGTACAAAATATTGTAGCTCTTGGCATTTCCTTTGATCCGGCGAGCACTATATTCACAAATAAAAAAATCACTTTCTCCATAGCCTGTTGTTTCTTTTAAATATTAGACTCTGTATTGATAAGTCCAAGAGTTAATGCAAGACATGTTTCTCATGTTACAGATGCCATCTGGAACAAATCCTCTTAAAACAAAGAGTTTATAGAGGCATCATGTCAATGTGCTTCGCACTAACCCTTTTGCCACTTTCCACCAAATATTCATAGTCAGGACTCCATTATTACAGTCTGAAGCAGTGGTGAAATATATGTCTGCCACTTAGTTACACAACCATGGAAAACAGGGAAATTCTGGAGAAAGATGTAGGCAATAAATGCCTAATAGCAAAGAATCAATACCACCTAATCAACGACACTGCCGTTTACTAATGATAGGCTCTTTGTTTTTTCTTGGAAACTCATCAACATTGTTCTCTTTAGGCATTAAGTAAAAATTGAGCATCTAAAGGCCAAAAGTTAGAGTGAGATTGAGAAAGCCTGAGACACTTCCTTGGGGAATTATGGAAATGTGGCCCTAAATATAAAATGTGGAAATCATAAGTAAAAAGAATGCTTTTTACTTTTAAAAGCCAGGTCAGATCAGCAACTAGTTACACAACCGTTTGTGTATCCACAGTTCAGAAGATAATGATGCACAGTGCTTTGTTAATAAAATCCACATTTCTTGTAATTATTGTTGTGTTTCCCCCTAAAACAAAACCGTCCCCTGGTGAGCTTGTTGTAAAGGTGTCGGCCCACCTTCCTTTCAACTCGTTATTTGCTTCCTTGCCAATTAAATTTCCAGACCTTTAAAATTAGACAATGTGCATCGCACGTTTCCAAGACGCAATCACTGGCCGACAGATGTGGCTTGCTTATGTGTGGCATCTTGTTTACTTCAAAGGCTCATTGATAGGCTCTTCTAATAAAACACTTTAAAACTCATGGGAAACATGGTGCACTGGGGTGCACTGGCTCCGTAAGAGAAATCAAGGCATTGGATCCCTTCAACTCAGGCAGCCTTAGAAGCCCAGATGGAATCTGCAGACATGTTTTTCATCCTAATTTTCTGTGCTTATTTTAAGGCAAAGTCTGCATAATGTTAAAACAGTGAATGGTAAAAATTTAAAAAAATAAAAAATAAAATTATAGGAATGTTCCAGGTTCAATGGAAGTTAAGATCAACTGACAGCAAAAATATTTTTGACACATCCCTCAAGAAAAAGAAACACTGTTACAGTAAGTTGCTTACAGTGGAAGTGAATGGGGTCAGTCCATAAATGACAAAATACAGTTTTTTTCTTATGTATAGCCACAAGACATACACATAATATATGTTCAATATATGTGATTTTAGTGTGATAAAATCGCTTACAGGTTCATCATACCAACAAAGTTACAATACTGGATTTAAAGCTGATGTATATAACTTTTTCCTATCACAGCTAAATATGCAGACACAACTATTAGTAAGCGATTCATAGTCTATTTTTCTTGAAAATTGTAAGCTCTTTGTTTCTGTGGTGCTAGGAATATGCATCTATTTGTTTTGAGTGACCTGCTTTTGTTTTAAAAAACAAAATAAACAAAAAGAAATTGAACAATGATTTTTTTTTTGTGGTAATCAACATTATGTCACAAATACTGTCAATTGGGCTTAACATGTACTGAACCTGGAGCATGCTTTTAAACATGCCGAGAGAAATATACTATTACTGTTAGCTGAAAGCATATTTCAGGGCATTTTTAGGTCATTTAAATTCTTGTCATTAGAGGGTCATCCTTTTCAAAATTCTGTATTCAACAGTTTAATTAAATTTATTAAAAGAAATGGTGTCTAATCAAATGAATTTGTTAACTTTAATCAAATGAAAACTTAAAATAATTTGAATTAATTACATTATTCAACATAACATTGCATTGTTTTTATCAAATGTAGTGCTTTTCTACAAAATCCTCACAGCACAATCCGAAACAACATATTTTTGGTCAAATGAAGTGCTGCACAATAGAACATTACAGATGTGACATATTGCTTTAATACATTATTATTTCATTGCATTAAACATGATCTTTTTCCTCTTTCATGTGTCCATTTAAACTGAGCTTTTATTTAGGCTTTTTTGTCTGTTTTTGATGGAAGTTTCTCACCTCCAGATGAGCAGTTTGCTACTTGTCACACTGTGATCTTTAAACGCCATTAAATAAATATAGCCAGTATGTGCTGCACGCTTCAGAGTGCTCTGCTCACTGTTAACTAATACACACATTCACACACCCAGAGGATGTGGGATGCTCATGATAAGGTGTTTTCAGCATATGGGTGGCCGACTTCACACATTCATATGCATGCTGCACAGTAAGGGTTCTAGCTTGTATGGTGCCCTGGGTTAAATCCGCTTCACAGAAATCATAGGGCCCTACATGTGGTAACGGAGGTATAAGCAGACTCTGATCATTGAATTATAGAAAATGAATTAAAATACAGAGGTGTAAAAGCTACATCACCTTCAGAGTATGAATTCTTTTTCAAAATAAGTCTGCAGTCCGACCGTCATCGTCATTTAAAGTTTACTCAATAAACTTTAGACATTTCAAATGTTTTTGTAGTTAACATTCAATCAGATGTTTTTTTATACTAAAATAATTTCCACAACAAATACTTATTTTCTAGGACATTAAGGTATTTTTCTCATTTTCCATGATTGGAAAACTGCTTTGCAAAATTCCAGGATTTCCAGGACACGTGGGATATTTGCAAGTTAGCCAAAATATTAAAAGGCATAAATCAACCAGTACAAAGAGTTGGTCTGTTCCACACACAAATCAATCTTATAGATTTTAGAAGACTTCAGATGTATCACACAAGTCCATTTATGTACTTAGTTTTTTCTGGTCCTTTTTGGAACTTGGCATTATAAATCACCATCTATTTTCCTTGTATGGAAAACAGAGGCTCAGACATTCTTCCACAAAGCTCCTATTGTGTTTTATTTAAGAATACAGGGTTTAACAACATAATGGTGAAAAAATTATGACAATTTTCATTTTTCTGAACTATGTACCATTTCTTCAATAAATGAACATGCAAGGGATGAATGACATATTCACATTCTGAAGAAATCTGATTTTGTGTGTGGTCTGTTTATCAATCACAGTTAAGTATATGGTGGCTAAAGCGTTGAGCTGGTAATCAGAAGGTCGCTGGTTCGAACCCCACAGCCACCACCATTGTGTCCTGGAGCAAGGCACTTAACTCCAGGTTGCTCCGGGGGGATTGTCCCTGCAATAAGTGCACCGTAAGTCGCTTTGGATAAAAGCGTCTGCTAAATGCATAAATGTAAAGTAAATATCTGGTCGATAGACATCTTATCCAATAAAAAAAAAAAGGACAAAGTGTAATGCTTTTCTTGCAAAGTATGTTTTATTTATTATTACATTTGTTTTTTACAGTGCATATATTAAGACTTACAAAATCAATTTGGCACATCAATCTTACCCAATCTCTTCTTTTTGATCACAAACACTAACATCATACTCTTTTCTTTGTCCCAGACACTAAATACACAATGGCTGAATTATTCCCTTGGCTTGACAGTAATGTGCTTCTGTGCCACAGTTCCTGGTTTGGCAAATAGTCTCCATTTCCACACAAGAAAAAAAAGAAAAAAGTTAAATGCATTATTAATTCATAACAAATCTTCGAAAGTTCCTGAACGGTTCTTACAAACATAAAAAAAAGGCAATCATCGCAGCCAAATTACTTAGCTGCAAATGAAACACAGAACATAACAGATATTAGAACAAGACAAAACGTTTCCAAATATTGCACTATGAATCCCTTGTAATGAAATTCGTTGAACGAAGGTTAAGGGCTTGGTTAATACTAAGGCTTGAGCCCCATGTGCCAAGGAATTACATGGAAACTAAATCTGCTTAAAAATAAAATCTGAAATAAAGATTCATACCATCAAACCAACTCACTGAATACATTTTGTATTTGAGCACCAGCTCGATTCCAATAATGGGAATAAAGGTGGTACAGGGCTTTTGAGCATTTGAAATGTGAGACAGTGCTACCAATTACAGCATTACAATGGGCCTTAATCAAGCTATATGGATTTTTTTTATTTCATGCAAATGAAAAGAAGGCTGCAGCTGTTAAATACAGTTGTTTCAATGGGGTGTAATGTTGAATATCTTGGGGTCCATAGTACAACCAATGCAACTTTGAAAATACACCAGTCGAATAAATTCCCAGGGGCCAAACAAATTACAAAATAATCCTGGAGACGTGGGTTGTGAAAATTAGATGTATGAAAATTCAACCCATTTATTGGACTGCATCCGTCCTTCATAGCCTCAATTTCATTTGTTTCAAATTAAATATGACATCTACCCCAAGTAAAGTCTATGGGCCTCAAACCACAAAGAAGTCAATGTGCTACAAAACCCTGAAAAACAAAACAAAACTAAGCTTCATACTGAAACGTAAGCCACCTCGTCACACCCCTGAATCGGCATACATTCCATTGATGAGATAGTCGACCTGAGTATAGTCATTCCGCTTGTAACTTTCATACGCTTGCTTGAGAAACAGCGCGACCGTGACCACAAAGAAAAGGAGGCCGAACAGAAGAACAGCCAGCAGAGAGCTGGTGTTCAACAGGTGACTGGTTAGAAAGTCTCCAGCCACTTCTACCATGACTTTGTCAGTCCTAACTTGGTCCCCTTTGGAAATGTCCTTAGGCAGTGTGAATGCCACAACTGTGGGGCTTGTTGAGGTTTTTGGCATGGTTGGCAATGGCTTGTCTTCTGAGGATGTTGAAACAGGAGGCGGTTGAGGTGGTGTTGTGGAAGGGGTGGGTGGAGGTATCGTAGGCACTGATGGTGAGATGCTGGCGGATGTTTTTGTCCCTGATGGTGAAGGTGAGGAAGGCTGTTTTGAAGTTTGTGCAACTGTTGGTGTGTTGGTTGTTATGCTGGTAGATATTGTAGAGGGATTAGTGGTAGTTGTGGGTGGTTTGGTTGTTGTTGTTGTTGTTGTTGTTGTTGTTGTTGTAGTAGTAGTAGTAGCAGTGGTTGTGGTGATAGTGGATGTCGTTACTGGTGTTGTTGGAATGGTAGTAGGTATGGGGATTTCTGAAGGAACTGCTGGTTTTGTGGAATCTTGGTCTGATGGGGTTGTCTGCAGTTTGGTGGTAGTGGATGGATTTGAGTGAACAGAAGAAGTGATGGAGGCCGAGACTTTAGCGGTAGGTACTGATTGAGGAGAACTGCTTGGAGAAGGATGAGAAGAGATGTGTCCAGATGATTGATGGAGAGGTGCCATTCCATTCTGAATATGGTCCACATACATGGAATCTGCGAAAGAAATGCATCAGGGGAAATGGTGACATCTGGTTTACATTTTAGGAAAAAACATGGCGGATCTTTCTTATACAATTTATTCATAAAGCATAAAAGCTGTATTAGTCGATCTTTACAAAAAACAAATTGCGGAGGAAGGACCAAAATTCTGCAGTTGTATACAATCGTGTCATGTAAGCGCTTTCGTCTGAAATTGAACCAGTTTATTTAAGTATTTTGAAAATACTAAAAGACCTAGATAATGTGATTGTAGCTTGGCTTTGTCCAACATGTAAACATTTAAGTGTTAGTTCACCCAAAAATGTTAATGCTCTCATCATTACCCTTGTACCATCTAAGATGTGCATGACTTTCTTCTGCAGAACACAAATTAAGAATTTTAGAAGAATATCTCAGCTCTGTAGGTCCATACAATGCAAGTGAATACAATGTCAGGCCTTTGAAGCTCCAAAAATCACACATAATCCATCAAACTCCTGTGGTTAAATCAATGTCTTCTGAAGTGATCCAGTAGGTTTTTGGCTCAGAACAGACCAAAATGTTAGTCTTTTTTCACTGTACATCTTGAAAGAAGTCTCCTTGGCGATCATGATTTCAAGCTCGATTGCACTTCCTATATCACCATCTAGTGCTCTACACATGCGTCAAGCACTAGGAAGTGTAATCAAACCTGAAATCATTATCGTGCACAGAGAATGCAACGGCAAGATGTACAGTGAAAAAGCAGTTACATTTTCATCTGTTCTCACCCAAAACTGACTGAATTGCTTGAGAAGACATTGATTTAAACACTGGAGTCATATGTATTACCTATAAGTTTACTTTATCTCCTTTTTGGCGCTTCAAATGGCCTGGCTACCATTCACTTGCATTGTATGGACCTATAAGATATTCTTCTAAACATCTTTTGTTTTTGGTTTCCTGATGAAAGAAAGTCATACATATATGGGATGGCATGAGGGCGAGTAAATGAGAGAATTTTCATTTTTGGGTGAACTATCCCTTTAAGGCCAAAACATACACTATGCAATAATGTGAAAGCAGAAGCTTTTTTTCTAGCCAAGCAAGCGTGATATTTGCATGTTTTGCATTCCAAAATGTGTCAGACTGCAATTCATAACACAATGCAAGTACATGCTGCATTTTCAATGTTGCCTCAAGGGGCACTATAGCGGACATCAGTATGAACTGTCCACTATTTTTGTCAGTTTTCTCTTTCAAGTAAATTACAGTCTTGGTGGAGCAACAGTTTAAAGAGAATATTGCAGAGTAAGTTGAAGTCAATATATTTATAGCAATGTACTTGAATAATAACAGATAGGTACAGACTTTTGAAGCTTACTCTGTCACACACACACAAACATTTTTATAATACATCAAAATATTAAGATGAAAGTTATAGATGCCATGTTCACACCTCGCTTTGTCAACCGGTTCTTTATTTTTGTGACATTTTCACAAGAGTTCTGGTCATTAGGCTGACAGCTTAGCAGATAACATTTTCCTTCATTATAGAAAGTCTTTGTGCAGACTTGAAGAGGAGGACCTGAAAATGAAGAATAAACAAGTCAACAAGACATGCTCATTGAAATAAAGTCTAAAATGCTTCTTGAAATAAGCCTTATTTGAAGCATTGGAGGTCTTGAAGTAATTTTTTTTATTTAGGTCACCAAAAATACATAAATACTAGTGATAGTGGAGGCAAATGCACATTAACCACTTTTGCTTGCAACTCTAAATCTGCTCTAGTTTTGAATATCCAGTTCTTAAACTTCCGAGTTACAATCAAAACTCCCATCCCAACAATGTGCGCTACTTAACCCCAAACTCAAGAGGACAAATAACCCAAACTATTTAACCAAGTTCGTAAAGACTAATATATTTTAGTTCACCTCTAAAAAGCTAAATAAAACCAAAAGTGAAATATGTTACACATCAACCTCACTTGTTTTCATTGGGCCAGAGATGTTCCCTAAATGCTCATTACTTGGATGTCGAACTGTAATTTCTGCGCTCTACCTTCTCCTGGAATTAACCACATCTGGGAAGAAAAACAGGCCTCGCCGCACCTTTTTTTGATCTTTTCCTAGCAACCATGTGTGCGTTAGGTACAGCACACCTCAACCTCCACATCCGTCTCCACTTTTCCCTATTCCCACTTCCCCTGATTACTTAACCAGGTGGGGTTCATAACGGAAAGCGGGGCCGTTGTGTTTGCACTGGCACTGCAGATTTCTCCAAAACACGCCCTTTCCCTTATTCTGGATTGAGCAAGTCAGCAATCATGCAGTTATTTTGCATTTAAAAGCTCCAGGTTAATCAATATGCATCCTCTCTGAAGTGAAAAATACTTGAATCATCTCTTGGTCAGCAATGACAAACAAAATCAAAACGCCAGGTGCATTGGCATGCATGAATTTTTTTCTCATTAAACATTTCTGCAGCTTTTTGAAGCCATTCTGGAGAGAGATGAAAGGTATCTGATGCAAAGGCAAAGATGCAAATGTACAGGATGTAAATGTGTAAAGAATACAGTGAAAAGAATATTGAGGGGGTAAATTGTATGTTTGAAATGTGGATGCTTGCAAAATATTTAATATTTTATGCAAAGCATGCCAATTATGTAATGCCCAAGTTTCCTGATTACAGGTACTTTTCTTCGATTTTACTCCCAGCCCAAAGGAAAAATCACCCTACTCTGTTTTAAAGGACCATTGGAAGGTTCCTTGCATCGAATATAGGCCTTAAAGAGATAGATCACTCAAAATAAAATGTTTTCATTATTTACTCACCCGTGTGTTGTTCCTAACCTGATTTTCTTTTTTTTGTGGAACACAAAAGATGATGTTAGGCCTCACTGTTCACTATCGCTGTTTGAAAAAAGATGCAATGAAAGTGAATGGGGTCCGAGACTAACACACTGCTTAACATCTAATTTTGTGTTCCACTGAAGGAATAAGATCATACGGGTTTGGAATCACATGTGGGTGTGCAAATGATGACAGAAAACTCATTTTTGGGTGAACTGTCCTACAAAAAAATGGAAGCGGAAAACCGAGGTCTCTGTGAAACCGAAAAGCACCTGGTCTAATTTCCGCCCCACTTTACAGTGGCCACAGGTCGTCCTATAGTATGTTTGGGCTTTCACATGTCAAAAACACACCATTCACCGCACTGGAATGTGGAATGCTTATGTATTTATAGCTCCCTGTCATTCCAAACATTTAAGAGTTCAAGATGGCATGGCGATTCTGACCTGCGCCGTGAGCTGCAGGGAAACTCAATACCGACGGTGTACGTGTGTGTGTGTGTGTGTGTGTGCCACTGGGTGGGGGCTGGTGGACGTGAAGAGGCAGGGCCGACCATTCTACCCCTGAACACAAAGCCAACGTGGCACGGGGTCATTTCTGCTGTCTGCGGAATCTCTATTACAGAGGTGGCGAGACAGACAAGTACAACGTGTGTGGCCAAAGCGAGAGGGAAAAAAAAGAAGTGTTTTAATTAAAAAAAAGAGCATGTCTTGACGAAGACTGGAGAAGGGTACGGCCCGCTTAAGCAGAGCTTGGCTCATAAGCAGAACAGCCTGGCCCAGGCCTCCCTTTCATCTTAAATGTGAAACACATGACCCCCTTTGAAAGCACACACCCTTCAAGAAAAATACGTGATGTATAAAAGACAAACAAAACACATGGCTTCACTTGTTTGAAAAAATATGATATTCCGCAGGTACCCTGTTTTAGCTCTGAAGATAGCATGCAGATTGTATTTCAATCTGAAGCCCTCTAAGACAAAAAAAATAAAACGATGAGCTAGCAAGGCTGTTTTAAATGGAATATTCCAGGTTCCATACAAGTTAAGCTCAATTGACAGCATTTGAGGTGTAATATTGATTACCACAAAAATCTTTTTGAGTCGTCTCTCCTTTTCTTAAAAAAAAAAAATAAAACATCTGGGTTACAATGAGGCAATTACAATGGAAGTGAATGGGGCCAATCTGTAAATGTTTAAATACTCACTGTTTCAAAAGTATAGTCACAAAACAAAAACAATCTGATTGTTAACATGATTTCAGAGTGATAAAACCACTTACTAAACTTTTTTGTGTAAAGTTATATCCAATTTTACAAACTGTCTGCCATTACAATGTAATGTCAACAAACCCTAAAACGACTATAAGAATGATGATTGAAACAACTTTACAGCTCAAATAATACATGAGATTTAACAGAAGAATGTAGGTGCTTACACATAAAATTTTCACATTTCTGCCTTTAAACCCTCTGAAAATTGTCCCCATTCACTTCCAATTGTTAAGTGCCTCACTGTAACATTTTTAAAGAAAAGGACAGACAGGTCGAAATTAGTTATTGTGGTAATCATCATAAGGGCACAAATGCTGTCGACTGAGCTTAACTTGTATTGAACCTGGAATATTCCTTTAACCCTTGGAAACAGAGGAATGGCATCCAAAAATCTGTCCATTTAATTAGTTTTTTTTGTCTCACTAATGTCTGTTCTACTGGCAAATGCTGTCTTGAGTATATCAAACAATGGAATATGATGGTGATGATATTCTATTGTTTGACATACTTCAATACAAGCTCAATCAACAGCATTTGTGGCATAATATTGACTTCTACAAAAACTATTTCAAACTGCCCCTTGTTTGTCAAAAAAGGAAGAGAAAAAAGGGGATACTGTATGGCATTTAAAACAAAAGTGAACAGGGCAAGTCTATGCATGTTAAAATACACTCGGTTTCAAAAGTATAGCCATAAGACGTAAACAACATACACGTTACCATAATTGTAGTGTGCTAAAATCACTTACTAATCTTTTCTGTGTAAAGTTCTATCCAATACTCTTACAGGGTTCTGTTGTCATGACAATGAAGTTGTATTATTGGATCACTCTAGACAGATACGTTTAGTAAGTGATTATCATCACACTAAAATAATGTTAACCTGTATAATGTTTACTTCTTGTGGCAATACTTTTGAAAAAAATATACATTTTAGCATTTATAGACTGGCCCCATTCACTTTCATTTTAAGTGCCTCACTGAAACCTGGATTTATTGCTTTTTTACAGAAAAGGAAGCTAAATCAAACAAATCTGTCAATTTAAGCTTTCTGTCTGCATAACGTCTTTCTTTCATGTTCTACTGTTGAAAGATACTTAAAGTAACCAAACATTTTAATTCTCATAATTTACTCACCCTCATGCCATCCCAGATGTGTATGACTTTCTTTCATCTGCACAACATAAATTATGACTATGATTTGATATAATACCCACACCTATAATACCACTTCTGAAGATATTGATTTAAACACAGGAGTCTTATGGATGACTTCTATGCTGACTTGTGTTGATATTTTTTGAGCTTCAAAATTGTGACACCCATTCACTTGCATTGTATAGACCAAAAGAGCTAAACAATTATTCTAAAACATCTTCATTTGAGTTCAGCAGAACAAAGTCATGAGAGAATTTCTATTTTTGGGTGAACTATTCCTTTAAGTAAATCTAACAATAGAATATATTGGTGACTTTATCAGGTCACATTTTTAAACTTCATTTTTTGTTAAAGTAGTTAGACATGACCTTTATCCCAACATGCTAGCAAATACTCAAAAAAGAGCTGCTTACTATGAGATGAAAACAGAAGGTAAAGAAACAAGAACAGAATATACAGTCTGTGATATTCAATAGTAAATATATATATATATATATATATATATATATATATATATATATATATATATATATATATATATATATATATATATATATATATATATATATATACACACACACACACACATACATACATACATACATATATATGTATATGTATATCCAACAATTTAAGCACTCTACTAAAGGGTTATTTAAAATGTACTAAAGATAGCCTTACACAATGTCAGGTTACATTTTTCCGGGCCTTGCACAGTCCGATAAGACACTACACTGAGGTTATCATCCAATTGGTTAGACACACATGGAAGCACATGGAACCCCAGGATGGGCAGCAGGATCAGGATGGGGTGGACTGCCATGATCACATGAGAGACTGAGCTCATAATGTGAGAGAGGGGCACATTTCCAACATCTGTGGGATAAAGTCAATCAATTAAAAAAAACTGTAATATAATACACCAAAACCATGTATCATTTTCGATAGAAAGGATAGATAGGTAGACAGACAAGACTTCCAAGGTGTCAGAGAAACAAGTCAGATTGAATCCAAGACTGACTCAAGTATGCCATCTAGTATAAATTCCAAGACACTACAAAGATAAGTTACATTTTTTCTGTGATACCTTAAAAACAACAAATACAAGAATTTTAAACTGAACATTAAAATAGATTAAAAATACAACTGGAGTCAAAATGTTGGCATATCTTAAAGTTAGCTTTAAATGTAGTTTTTTTTTGTAAGGTGCTCCCATTCACAAGGACTCACCTGTTCTAGAGGCAAATTCACACTGCTTTGGACTTAAGTGTTCATATTGCACCTGATTTGTTGCAGTTACACAGACATGGTTGAGAATAAGAAAGTTACCAAAGTGAATAAATAGGCTTTGGGTGCAGCACTTAAATTACTGCCACACCCCTTTGCACATTGGTTACTGACAGCACTGCAAACAGCACCGAAGGGCTCATTAAACCTGTTCCAGGATGTAGAGATCATATGACTTCAATCTAGTTTGGAACAAAGGAATAAAACTCACTCAGAAGTAAAGTAGATCCACGGATGGTCCTTCCGAAGAGAACTGGAGTAAAACACAGTACAACAATAAAAAACGGATGTTTACATAACTATACAAAGAGGGCAAAGTTCAAATAAAAGCAAAATAATCTTCAGATATTATTACAGCTGTTCCTGCTACATGCGATTATGTTATTTAAGGCACACATTATGCTGATTGTCATTCCCCACGGTTTATAATTTTAACATATCAAATAATCAAGCCCAATTTCTTAAAATTCCTATGTGAGTGAACTCTAAATCAATTAGGTCACTTAAGCCATTATTAGGGTTATGTATGTCAGTTATGAGGCGTGTAACGACAACAAACAGGGACATTGTTGTTTACAAAGAAACACGTGTTCTATAAAATCACAATTTTAAATTCTACACAAACATTGTTTTTTTTTTTTTCAGAAAAACAACTTTCCCCACCCATATTATATATTGAATACACTAATTAAAAAATGACTTACACGTGCACTTGAATTATGCACGAGAAGCTTAACGCATGTGGTGTCAGTTATACAATTAATCTAAAATATAAACTTGATAGTTTTGTACAAACTGCCAATTAAAATATTTCCCACATTAACACTCAAACTTTGTGTAGATGTGAACAGCAGCGTTTGAAACAGTTACCTTAACAAACCAGCAGAAAAACAGATCCGTTACAGCCGTTTTCGAGCGCATTCAATTTAATACTCTAACATTCTTCATGAAGTGTGTGTTTAATGTTACTCCCCTGTCACATAATATTTTAAATCGACAAAGTAGCAGCTAGCTGACAGACACGACGCCAGGGTGATGTGACAGGAGGAGGCGGTGCAGGACGTCCGGTTCAAGGAACGTTGATATCTGACAGGATGTCAAAATAAAAGTTATTCACTTTATTTATTTATTAAATTTATTTTTAGACGTTTGCGGAATATTCCTGTTAAAGCTGTCGAACTCGAGTTGGAAATCTTTGATCTACATTTAATAGAAAAACTAAGCACAACACATATAGTGTATATGGCGGCCAAAAGGTTGGAATAATGTACAGATTTTGCTCTTATGGAAATAAATTGGTACCTTTATTTACCAAAGTGACATTCAACTGATCACAATGTATAGTCAGGACAATAATAACGTGAAACATTTATATTACAATTTGAATAAATAAATACAAATCTGTGTAATATTTCAATTGTAAACTTGCACTGAATGTATTTTTATTTTCTAGTCTTGGACTTGCGCGTTCATCATGGACTTTTATAATGAAACCATAAGCCACGTGAAAGGGAAGTACTTATTGTCGAATGTTTTTATTTACAAGAAAAAGCTTTGCGAATCAACCCCTTTTTACCCGACATTATACATTTAAACGAAAACAAGTATGATCAAGGCTATTCTCATTTTTAACAACCATGGGAAACCAAGACTCATTCGTTTCTACCAATATTTCGTAAGATCATCCAATAAAAAGACACGTACACTGAATTGAACACGAGCTGTTGTATTCTTTCTCTGCTATTGGGTGACTGTCAGCGGATTATGTGTTGTTATAACATAATTTAACGAGTTGTATCTACAAAAATCTTGTTACACAAACAATTTTAGCTTCACACATTGTTATAATTGTCAAATGTCATGTTTTATGAACAGAAAGCAATCTTATTGTATATTATTATATTTCCAGCCTCTCATTAGCTAAAACCAGCATAAAATGTCAGATTAATATTATTATTATGTAATGCGCGTTATTTTTGTGTATATATGTATAGGCCTACTCATGATTTTAATTATGTTAATACAATATTGTCTGTGGTGTATACTGTAATTATTTAATAGCCCCTCTGTTCATATATTTTTAATTAAGGTATAAAACAAAGTCAAAATCCATATATAATAAAATACATTTGAATCAATTTATCATTTATTGTCTTTCAGGCAGAAGACATGCAGCAGCAAATTATTAGGGAGACTTTTCATCTGGTGTCCAAAAGAGATGATAACGTCTGCAATTTTCTGGAGGGTGGAAGGTGACTGATGGGTTTTGCACACACACACACACACACACACACACACACACACACACACACACACACACACACACACACACACACACACACACACACACAAGTTATTTATTGTAGTTTTCCTTCCTATTTTTTAGTTTAATTGGAGGTTCGGACTACAAGCTGATCTACAGACACTATGCCACTTTGTACTTTGTGTTTTGTGTGGACTCATCAGAGAGTGAGCTAGGGATTCTTGATCTTATTCAGGTAAATATACTGCAGTTTTCATGCTCTAGTTAGTACTACCCTACATCCACAAGAGGGTGTTTAACATCTGCCATATTACATTTATACTCCCCCATAAGTAAGAGTAGTGTACAGATAATACAATACATTTTAAAGACAATTAATTGATTTTGTTTTTTGTAAGATGAAGACTTCTGATCAGTTATTAATTGTGTAAACATTTAATGTACAGGTGAAACTCGAAAAATTAGAATATTGTGCAAAAGTTCATTAATTTCAGTAATTCAACTTAAAAGGTGAAACTAATATATTATATAGACTCATTACAAGCAAAGTAAGATATTTCAAGCCTTTGTTTGATATAATTTTGATGATTATGGCTTACGGCTTATGATAACCCCAAATTCAGAATCTCAGAAAATTAGAATATTGTGAAAAGGTTCAGTATTGTAGGCTCAAAGTGTCACACTCTAATCAGCTAAACACCTGCAAAGGGTTCCTGAGCCTTTAAATGGTCTCTCAGTCTGGTTCAGTTGAATTCACAATCATGGGGAAGACTGCTGACCTGACAGTTGTGCAGAAAACCATCATTGACACCCTCCACAAGGAGGGAAAGCCTCAAAAGATAATTGCAAAAGAAGTTGGATGTTCTCAAAGTGCTGTATCAAAGCACATTAATAGAAAGTTAAGTGGAAGGGAAAAGTGTGGAAGAAAAAGGTGCACAAGCAGCAGGGATGACCGTAGCCTGGAGAGGATTGTCAGGAAAAGGCCATTCAAATGTGTGGGGGAGCTTCACAAGGAGTGGACTGAGGCTGGAGTTACTGCATCAAGAGCCACCACACACAGACGGGTCCTGGACATGGGCTTCAAATGTCAAACGTCTTACCTGGGCTAAAGAAAAAAAGAACTGGTCTGTTGCTCAGTGGTCCAAAGTCCTCTTTTCTGATGAGAGCAAATTTTGCATCTTATTTGGAAACCAAGGTCCCAGAGTCTGGAGGAAGAATGGAGAGGCACACAATCCAAGATGCTTGAAATCCAGCGTGAAGTTTCCACAGTCTGTGTTGGTTTGGGGAGCCATGTCATCGGCTGGTGTTGGTCCACTGTGCTTTATTAAGTCCAGAGTCAACGCAGCCGCCTACCGGGACATTTTAGAGCACTTCATGCTTCCTTCAGCAGACAAGCTTTATGGAGATGCTGACTTCATTTTCCAGCAGGACTTGGCACCTGCCCACACTGCCAAAAGTACCAAAACCTGGTTCAATGACCATGGTATTACTGTGCTTGATTGGCCAGCAAACTCGCCTGACCTGAACCCCATAGAGAATCTATGGGGCATTGCCAAGAGAAAGATGAGAGACATGAGACCAAACAATGCAGAAGAGCTGAAGGCCGCTATTGAAGCATCTTGGTCTTCCATAACACCTCAGCAGAGCCACAGGCTGATAGCATCCATGCCACGCCGCATTGAGGCAGTAATTAATGCAAAAGGGGCCCAAACCAAGTACTGAGTACATATGCATGATTATACTTTTCAGAGGGCTGACATTTCTGTATTTAAAATCCTTTTTTTTTATTGATTTCATGTAATATTCTAATTTTCTGAGATTCTGAATTTGGGGTTTTCATAACTGTAAGCCATAATCATCAAAATTATATCAAATAAAGGCTTGAAATATCTTACTTTTCTTGTAATGAGTCTATATAATGTATTAGTTTCACCTTTTAAGTTGAATTACTGAAATTAATGAACTTTTGCACGATATTCTAATTTTTCGAGTTTCACCTCTATTTATTAACTTGTATGTGTAATTTGCTACTGCAGGTATTTGTGGAAACCCTGGACAAATGCTTTGAGAATGTGTGTGAGTTGGACTTAATCTTTCACATGGATAAGGTTAGTTTTTACCCTATTACTCATGTATTATTGAACTTCTAATCCAGCTTTATCATCTTTTACTTTTTCATTTTCATGCATTGTTATTATTTCATAGTGTCTTAGACAACACTACCCCATTACATAAAAGGTGAACATTATGCTGTTAAATTCCCCTGGCGGTAAATAATAAGAGGGCAGAGGCTGAGATATATTGTGGTTTCTCTCAATATAAGAGAAAGAGTGGAGGGTCAACTGTAGGTCACAATATCCAGTCTGATAATAGCCATTTTGTTAAATCATGGCACCATCTTAAAATTCCCTACTGATAGAAATGTGCGCATTATTGCCTTCATTAGTGTGTTATCTATTCAGTTATACAATTTTATGAGTGGAAACAGTATTGAAAAGTTATAATCCAAGGATTTACGGTAAATGGACACAGATGTTTTTAAATATTCCGTTCTCTTTAAGTTATATGTAACATGTTTGATAAAATGTACCATTGTGTATTTTTAAAGATATGGAGGTCTCTCTGTTTCACGCTCTGATTCCTACAGCAAAGCTGTTTGGTGATAAATATTTCATGTAGCCTATTGTGTTCCTTACTCAGACAATGATACAAAGTGGTTCTAGTGTTAAATAAAGATCCAGCCGAACTGGATTCTGATGGTCTTGAATGTTTGATTTAAGGTTTGTTGTTAATTTCAGGTACATTACATTCTCCAGGAAGTTGTCATGGGAGGTATGGTGCTGGAAACGAACATGAATGAAATAGTTGCGCAAGTGGAGCTGCAGAACAGGATGGAGAAATCAGAGGCGAGTTCACATTTACAAGAAGCTGTCGGGAGTCAATCCAGTTCAGTTTGAATACAACAACATTAAGTCACTTTTTACCTTTAGTGTTGTGCAATAATGTAGCCTGATACCAAAAAGAAAGAAGCATTTGTAGATTAAAAGTAGTGTTAAATACTACACATTAACTTGATCTTAAACTGCATGTTTGGCACAGAGCTTTGAGTTTGTTTTGTACATTTAATTTGTAGGTCACATTAGGACACTTACTCAAAAGTAAAAGTTGTCCATCTGTCTTGTTTAGTTTTAGTGTAATGTCTTGGTTTTTCCTGCATATATTTTGGCTGTGAGAATAGGTGAAGAGCCTAAAACGATATATGATAGTGGTGAAAGGTGTCTTGGCCTGTATCAGTGGTTCACGGTCAGTGTGTTTCAGATATTCTATCTGAAAGCTGTGCAATCAATAATGTTTGACAACACTAGACATATTTGAAAGCATGACACTAACTTTTTTAAATTGAGGAAGCGTTACCTAATACAGTACACTGCACAGGGGTGACAAAAAAATCAGAATCAGAATCTGGGCACCATGTTTGGAAGGATACTAGAAAAGGTTGGTGGTGCAGTGTACTGTGGCCTTGAAAAAATAGCTCACACAAAAATTAAAATTCTCTCATCATTTACCTACCCTCATGCCATCCCAGATGTGTATGACTTGCTATCTTCTGCAGAACACAAACAAAGATGTTTAGAAGAATATCTCAGCTCTGTAGGTCCTCACAGTGCAAGTGAATTGTAGCCAGAAGTTTGAAGCTCCAAAAAAGCCCATAAATGTTGCATAAAAGAAATCTATAAGACTCCAATGTTTAACTACTCCATTAAAATACATTTTCATCTGCCTTAAGTCATTGTTTATAATATCTACTTTGTACTGTACTCTGCTAGACTGTACTGAACATTGTACATTTTGTGTGTTTGTTGGTTTTTTCTTTTTTAGGGTGGACTGTCTGCAGCACCAGCACGAGCTGTCTCGGCAGTGAAAAACATGAACCTCCCTGAAATACCCCGTAACATCAATATCGGAGACATCAATATAAAAGTGCCCAGTCTTTCCCCATTTTGAGGCTGCATGTTACTTATCATTACCTGTATGTTCTTTGTTGTTATTGGATGCTGAGCTTCAATGCCATACATACCGATACCCTGAAGCCATTTATGGACTCATAACTGACCATAGTCAGCAGGATTTTTAAACCCTGAGGACCTACATTTCATTTTAATTTTGTTGAAAGCACACTACTGGGTCCAAAAATGTATAAAATAACCTCTCATTTCAAACTTTGGTTTATAGACAAACCATTTTTCAAGTTTTGATTGTAGAATTGTTTTGTATTTTGTCTGTGATGTAGCAACATTCCATTGCATTGTTTGATTTCCGTGTTTTCTGCAATATTCCAACCACTAAAACTGTAAATGTTACACATGTATTATTTAAATTGTATCATTAAAATAATGTTTTTGTCCAATCTTGTTCATTCTTAAAGGGATAGTTCACCCGAAAATATCACCCTCATCCTCATGACACCCCAGATGTGTATGACAAACTAAGATTTTGAAGAATATCTCAGCTCTGTAGGTCCATACAATGCAAGTGAATGGTGATCAGAACTGCATAGCTCCAAAAATCACATAAAGGAAAAATAAAAGTAATCCATTTGAGTAAAAAAATAACTTCCACCTATAATATTGCTTTTGAAGGTACTGAACCACTGGAGTCTGGTATGTTTTCTTTATGTGATTTTTTGGGCTACAAAGGACTGGTCACCATTCACTTGCATTGTATGGACTTTCAGAGCTGAGATATTCTTCTAAAACTCTTTGTTTGTGTTCTGCTGAAGAAAGAAACTCAAAGACATCTGATATTGGATGAGGGTGAGTAAATGATGAGAGAATTTACACCATTTCAAAGAGGTTGTTTCTAATTTACTCAATGCATTATTCGTGTTTGTGAACTTCTAATTTGAAAATGTATTTGCCAAGTTTTACTTCCTTTTTTGCATTGTGGTCATTTCATTGTAACTTGACATATGACCTCATTAGAATTGTATGAGGGTGAGTAATTGTGGAGAGGAGGTGGAAGAGAGAGATATCATGGTGAGTAAAAATTACGCCACCAATTTATTTCCCCACCATTTCGGAGAATTAAAAAATAATTATTTGGACGCATATTTTACGAGTATTTCATTTTTGCTACTGTTTTTATTCACATGTTTTTCAACCATCCTTTACTGATTTTTGAAGCATCCATATCTTCTGCTGCTGTATTTGAACAGTTCAGTCTCACTTAAGATTAATGAAAATCCCTTAAAAAAAAGAAAAGTGTGTTAGATTTGAAATGATAATACATACAGTATACTCTTGAATTATAAAACAAAGCATTAGACACTTTTTGGTTGCCAAACACTAGTGGAACATTTCATAGTTAATGTGATGAACTACACATGTGGTAAATATATATTTATTTATCTAAGCAAATGAAATCAAAACATTTGATATGTGACCTAAGTGTCAATTTCCAGAACTAACATTGTACCTTATTGTATTTTGGAGATACATTGGAAATACACACACAAAGGCACATTCTTTCTTCATATACAGTTGTATCACCTATTTCATAAACTTCACATGAACTTTAGTTACAAAACATATATATATATATACTGTATATTTGAACTTGATATAAATTATACATGTAACATCACTAATCCAAGATATAAAAAAATGTATATGTGCATTTGCACTGATTACTTAAAAAAATAATATAACCTAAGGTCTGTTTCATGCATGGCAGCTATGCATCAGCATATTTTTGACAAATCACGATTGTGACCATTAACAACCTCACCATGTGTTTGCAGTGCTATCAAAACAGCTTAAATGCGTTTAAAAATTGTGACCTCTAAAGGTATAGTCAACAGAAAAGAAGTTCAAAAGATAACATTGGCATCATAAAAAAGTGACGTGATATATCTAATTATCTCTGATATCATGCAGTGTTATCTGTAAATACTCCCCCACCAGAGCGCTCAGGTCTTCTGATCAACTTCTATTGAAGTGTCCTTGTTGCCACTGTAGATCTAAGGATGACCTTGTCTTTTCTGTGATAGGTCCTAATCTATGGGAATAGTCTCCCTTTCCATGTGAGGTCAGATTCATCACTAGCCATTTTTAAATCTTTAAAAACTTGTTTTTATTCGGTGGGTTTTGAGTAGGTCATTGAATAGGTTGAAGTGGATTAATACATGATGTTGTATTTAAATGTTTTTATGTATTTATTACGTTTGATATTTAACATTAAATCAGTCTTTTTATATATATTTTGTTTGTTTGATCTGTAAAGCACTTTGCACTTGGGTCAACTTCTGTTATTTTTAAATGTCCTCTATAAATAAAGGTTGACTTGTCAAGGGCCATCAGTAACTCCAAGTAACTCCAATTTTAACTCGGATAAAGTGACTCAACATTTTCGTCCTTTTTTCTTTTGAGATATGTTTATCAGAGTGTTTAGTCGCAAGAGTTGAAGGTCCTCTGAAACAATTCTTAAAAAAAAAAATACAAAGATTTACATAGAAAGGGGAAATCACTACTGAGGTTCTGCTAGCCTTTTGATTAAGTGTTACTCATATAAAAAAAATCCATGATTGGACACAATAAATGGACACATAGAAATATTTTTTGTATGCCGTAAATGAAAATGCCTTTTAAAATGAATAGATAGATAATGAAAGTTTTAGGCCCTTTGTTAACATCCACAATTTTTTATTTAAAAATAAAGTTAATATTTATCAGTGTGATTTCTTAACTGCTATTTTATTGTATTTATGTATTTATTTTGACATACTACAGGTCATTTATGACACCATACTGTTAATAAATCTTTATAATGTTGCTTTGAGATTAGACAACAAAAGCCAAGGTCTTTATTATGAAGATTTGTGACTTTGTTGAATACCTCAATTATAGTGTAATTGTAGATAGGAGTTAATGTGATGAGGAGGAGGTATTATAAAGACTGATTACCTGTAACATCAATGCAATCACCCCTTACCAAAATACTATTTTGAAGTATGCACAAAAAACAGCGTGACAACCACAGGGGGAGTATTTTACAAGTTAATTAGTTATAAATCCTGTCCTTTGCTCATGGTAAATGCAAAGTAAATCAGCCAAACCAAGATTAAACTTGGGATTGTTTCACTCCTACTTAAAATGATGTTGTATGACATGAGAGTGACATTAAGTTATCCTTTTACATTTATTCCAGCAAGTAATTGTCTATACCAACAGTTACATGGTTACAACAGTGTACAATACATTTGCTTCTGAGGACATTGTCCTTTTTGTAAAATGCAAGTTTGTGTCAGCAAATTGAATCGATTTACATCAGTGAAATTATAGAAGCTTTATCAATATGAACCTACTTGCCTTTACTGCAGATCGCCATCCACTGTATTTCAAAATCAATAGAAGTAGCAAACAACAAGTTCAGAGTTCAGAGAATAGTCCCTAAAAGAGAGGCACTGAAAAATAAAGTTGTAACTAAAGCCTATTGTTCAAGAATAGTGGCCAACAACATTCAGAATTGTGTTTTGTTGTTTTGATCGAGCCTTATCACATTAAGATAATGGTTTGCATGAATTTACTGTCACAGATATCATTGACCCTTTGAAAGAGGTTCCAGATGCCCTCTTGTACACTGAAGAGTTGCTGTGGTAATGGATGAACCATTCATTCTTGTGGGTGGGGAGTTTTCCCTTGAATGCCTTAAAAAGTCATGCAGATGTCCACTCCTCTCATCCTGTCATACGGTAAACTTCAAGCATGGGGAAAGGTTTCTACATCAGTAAAACTGTCGGGATAGTGGGGATTGTGCTAGCTGCTGGAGCGGTAGCCACAATCATAGCCCTCTCGGTGGTCTACTCCCAAGAGAAGGCCAAGAACAATGAGAATGAGGTTCAACTGACCACCCCAAGAACAACAGCAGCAACAGGTTTGGTTCCAACAACATCAGGAACAATCACAGGTTTGGTTCCAACAACATCAGGAACAATCACAGGTTTGGTTCCAACAACATCAGGAACAATCACAGGTTTGGTTCCAACAACATCAGGAACAATCACAGGTTTGGTTCCAACAACCGCTCCATCCAATGAGCCTTGGGATCAGTGGCGGCTTCCTCAAACCCTGCTTCCAGAATCTTACAATGTCACCCTATGGCCACGGCTCCAGCCGGACCCTAATTTGGGTGTCTACTACTTCACAGGGATGTCCAGCGTGGTTTTCAAATGTGTGCAAGAGACAGATCTCATCCTCATTCACTCCAATAAGCTGAACCTGACCTCAACAGATGGATATCAAGCAAGACTGTTGGGACTTGGTACCACAGTGGTGCCCACAATACAGAAAACCTGGATGCAGGAGACAACTCAGTACCTTGTCATAGAGTTGAAGAGCAAACTGAAACCTGGGGACTTTTATGCGCTTTACACAGAGTTTGTAGGGGAGCTTGCAGATGACCTGGCGGGGTTTTACAGGAGTGAATACAATGAGAATGGAGTAAAAAAGTAAGTCCAATAATTTTTTTAAGCAACAAACTCATATCTGCAATTTAAAGAGGCAGGTACATAATAAACTCTCAGGCAGCAGATTGGAAATGAAGCTAACAAGAGCATCAAGGCCACTGCAATGAGCAGGTCACATGTTTGTTTGATGAATCTCTCAATAGCTTTATGTCAGTTTGACTCTTGTACAATTTAAAGAGGATAATAACTCACTGGATCTCTAAAGCTGTTTTTAGACATTACATAACATACACAAGGATATCTTAGTCAGGCATGATTAAATCATCATGTGCTTTAACACATTTCATTGCTCACTGAAATGGCATTCTAAAAACCCTACTCTTGTTGTATATTTTCTATCTACCTTTGGTGTAAATGTTGGGGACACTGTCCTTATCTTAGTGTGATATAATTAGAGTTATTTTCTCCAGGATAGTTGCCACCAGCCAGATGCATCCCACACATGCTCGCAAAACTTTCCCATGTTTCGATGAACCTGCAATGAGAGCAGTTTTCAACATCACTCTTGTCCATGACATGGGAACCGTCGCCCTGTCCAATGGAATGGAAACTGGTCAGTTCTCTTAACACACTTAATGTTAACTATCCTAATGTCAATGATAGCCATGAAGGCCAGAACAGGATCACTTGTCTACTGTAGTAGTCTGTACTGAAAATCAAATATGTGCGCTTCACAGTATGATGGTAGTTACAACACAGCAGTAGTTTTAAAAATGTGCAAGCAATTTAATCAATATATGACAAAGATTTAATTGAGATTGAGCTGAATCTATGCATTTAAACTAACCTTGTGTTTTTCAATGTAGAGAAAGTGGACACCATTCTTGAGGGCCAAGCTGTTACGGTGACAACATTTGAATCCACAAAGAAAATGTCCACCTATCTATTAGCACTGATTGTCAGTGACTACACAAATGTTATATCAGCGGAACAGACTTTGGTATGGCTCATATTTAACACATTTTTACAGCTGGAATGATCAATACAAGTTTCAGATGTGCTGTACAACTGTTTTACAAGATAAAAGTCTCACATTTATTGGCCACAAAATGCACCTTAAAGCATATTTGCAATTACTTAATTATGTTTACTCTGAATAGATACGGATATGGGCCCGTAAGAAAGCCATTGAGGATGGCCATGGGGATTATGCCTTGAGGATAACTGGACCAATTCTCATGTTCTTTGAAAAATATTATAATGTACCATATCCACTCTCTAAATCAGGTATGTTTAAATGTCTAAATCATCTCATAAGGTTCATCTTTGGAAAGGAACTGCTGTTCATTTCTGTTAGATCCAAATATACTTGAAGAAACTGATTATTTAGTGGTTCTGCTAACAAGTTAGAAAAAACCTTATTCCTAAGATTAAACTCACCTGTACAATGTTGGTTAGGCTGAGAAACGACTCGGTTACTAACGTAACCTCGGTTCCCTGAGAGGAGGGAACGAGTATTGCGTAAGTAGCTTACGCTATGGGAAAACTCCGTTTCTCGAGAAATATTGAAGTCTTTATGTAAAACGCATTGCAGCTGCACAGCAGACAGCAATGAGCGAGGCAGCTCGGTCATTGGCTGTGCTGCAGCAACTTGCTCGAACCAATGACGGGGCGACTCTGAACGCAGCGACCATGGCGCGCTGCCAAGCGCTCAGAGCCCGCCAAGATGGGCGTGGCTTAGGGCTATATATTAGGCGCCCGGCCATGAGAGTTCTTTAGGTTCAATCGACTGAAGCTTAACTGACCAAGCACTAGCACGGCAGCTTACGCAATACTCGCTCCCTCCTCTCAGGGAACCGAGGTTACGTTAGTAACCGAGTCGCTCCCTATCGAGAGGTCTCTCCTATTAGCGTAAGTAGCTTACGCTATGGGAACACCATGCAAAACGCCGTGCGTGCTGACTTCGCTCTATAAAGCCAGAGGCAGATGCCTGAGCCTTAAAGCAAAGTGATTATTCCACGAGCCGCCAACGCGCGAGCTACATAATGGGATAGTATAGAGCCTTCCAAGGTGGTCCATGGTGGGCGCTCATAGTACAAACACAAGCACATATCTTATGTACTGAGTTTTCTATGTACTGATATGCATAAAAAATCCTTTAAGTCAGTCAGAGATGGACCTATAAGGGAGGAGATAATGCTCAGCATATACATACTCCAGTCCATTCTATAGTCAGGCTGATAGAATGTTGGAATGCAATGAGGGGACCTGTAGGTTATAAAACCTGATAAATGTCGAAGGTGAGGCCCAGCCTGCCGCCGCACAAATATCTTCAATGGGTATCCCACTCGACCACGCCCACGAGGAGGCTATGCTCCTCGTAGAGTGAGCTCTGATGCCTAAGGGGCATTGAAGGCCATTGGCTTCATAAGCCAGCTTATAGCATCCACTATCCAGCCGATATTCTTTGCTTTGAAACTGCGAGACCTTTAGTGCGGCCGCCAAAGCATACGTAATAATTGTTCCGTCTGTCTGAACAGGGCAGAACGCTCCAAATATACTCTGAGCGCCCTGACCGGCAGAGTAAATTAGCGCCGCTGGCCTGCTGGGGACGATAGCGCTGCCAGAGATATCACCTGTACTCTGAAGGGTGTGGAGAGCACTTTAGGAATATACCCGTGCTTTGGCCTAAGGACAACTCTGCAGTCGTTAGGTCCAAATTCCAGGCAAGCAGCGTTGATGACAGCGCGTGCAGGTCGCCCACTCTCTTGACTGAGGCGAGCCAGCAAGAGCGCAGTTTTGAGCGAGAGCTGCTTAAGGATGCACGGTTCGGAGAGGTTCGAACGGGCACTCTTGAGTGCGTCCAGGACCGTGGGCCAGGTCCCAGATCGGCACCGAGGGGGCGCAGGAGGGTTCATCCTCCTAGCCTCTTAGGAAACATAATGATTAGGTCGCTTTTCCCTAATGAACGCCCTTTATCAGGATTGTGTGACGCCGCTATGGCAGCCACATAGACTTTGAGCGTGGAGGGTGTGCGGCCCGCCTCCAGCAGCTCTTGCAAAAAGGCGAGTACACTTGGTATCTCGCGACGATTTGGGGTTCAAGCTCTTGGTATCACACCAGTCACTGAACACTTTCCACTTTTGGGCATATAAGCGCTCGTAGAGGGCGCCACGCCTCAGTGATGGTTCTCAAAACTCCACTGGGGAGGTTCTCGGAACCCGTTGAGGGGCCATGCATGGAGGGCCCACAGATCGGGCGGGATGAAGAATCATCCCGTTGGCCTGCCTGAGGAGGTCTAGCCTCAACAGAATCGGCCATGGGGCAGATTGCATCATCTGCATCAGTTCTGGAAACCACGCCTGGTTTTTCCAGAGTGGGGCTACCAGGAGCACTGCACATTTCACTTCCCTGATCCGACTGATGACCTGAGGTAGCATCGCGATCGGGGAAAAGCATACAAGGGGCGGCTCGGCCAGACTTGGGGCGAAGCGTCCGTGCTCTTTGAGAAGAAAAGGGGCAGTGCGCATTTTCCCTGGAGGCTGAAGAGGTCGACCTCTGCCTCGCCAAAGGTTTGCCATAACCACTGAACCGTCAGGGGTGGAGAGACCATTCTCCTGGGAGAACCTTGTCTCTGGACAGCATGTCCGCTCCCTGGTTCAGGGCGCCTGGCACATGCGCTTGCTCTCAGCGAGCGCAGGTGGTGCTGTGACCATAAGATGAGCTCCCTGGCCATAGAGTGCAGGGAGCTCGACCTGAGTCCACCCTGGCGATTTATATACTGAAACTACCGGCCATGTTGTCCGCTCGACCAGGACGTGTTCGCTTTTCAGGTACGGAAGCAGGGCTCTGAGAGCCAAGGTGACCGCTTTCATTTCCAGACAGTTTATATGTAGGCGCTTTTCCGGTTTGACCAAAAGCCGGAGACAGGCCTGCCCTCGTAAAGGGCCCCCCATCCTATTTTGGAGGCATCTGTCGTGATCATTTTTCTCCGCGTATTTACGCCCAGACTCACGCCGGTTTGATACCAGTTGACGGCTTTCCAGGGCGTCAGGGCTTTTATACAGCCGTGATTCGCTCTGATCAAAAAGTGGCCCGAGCGCCACGCGTGAGTCGGGACACGGCTCTTGAGCCAGCGCTGGAGAGGACGCATGTGCAACAATCCTAACTGGAGTACAGCTGATGCCGAGGCCATGAGACCGAGCATTCTTTGACATCGTTTGACGGGGGCGCGCGTTTTCCCATAGCGTAAGCTACTTACGCAATAGGAGAGACCTCTCGATAGGGAACAGATCAGGGATGTTTCATTGATCTTCAAAATGTGGTGCAACCCACTCCAAGATTTCTTTTAACCAGAAATGCATTTGATATTGGTGCTTAATTTTAAATCTCCATCTTGAAGACCAGATTGCTCTGCCAGATTTTTACTTTGGGGCAATGGAGAACTGGGGGCTTGTGACATACAGAGAGACAAACCTTCTGTATGATTCAGTCATCTCTTCCAATGCAAACAAGGAGAAAACAGCAACCATTATAGCCCATGAACTGGCACACATGGTAGTCATTTTTTTAAATCTTGATATATCAGTATCTTTCACATTCTTACCTATTGTATGTTATCATATGGTGTAATGGCTTGTTTATACTCTTATTTGGTCAGTGGTTTGGCAACCTTGTGACTCTGAGGTGGTGGAATGAAGTTTGGCTGAATGAAGGTTTTGCCTCTTATGTATCATATCTTGGTGCAGACTTTGCTGAACCATCTTGGAATGTGGTGAGTTTTCACAGACTAATAAAGTTGTCAAACAAATGTTTACATGCAATGGTCCAAATTAGCTTACAGCTTAGAATTGTATTTTGTATTATTTAATTGGGGTTAAACAAAATTATATATATATATATATATACAAAAAATAATATATACATTTCCTATGGGTTGTTAAAAACATGTTTTTAAAAAATGTTGTTAACATGTTTCTAGATAAGAACTACAAATATTACTAGCATTTGACTAAACTGTACATGACTGATGAAATGGAAAACTCTTTTAGGCAATTTAACAACTTGTTGGCAACATGGTATTTAAAAAAAAATAAAAAAATAACTTAGGCTTTAAAATTCACTTTTGGGACATGAATGTGTGTAACTTTTTTTTTGTAGAACAAAATATCCAAGTATCTTAAAACAATATTTCGCACAGACCTTATTTGACTCAAATCCAGAAACGCCATTATAAAAACCCACAGGAAAATTCTGAGAACCAATGGCTCGAAAATGATAATTCTCTGCTGGGTTTTTTGGATTACAACCCAAACAGCTTGTCATGAGTTGTTGCTGAGATGAGACAGAGGACCTATTTGCAGGCTTATAATAAAAACCGATGACAAACAGAAACTCAAAACAACAACAAACAAGAACTGACAAAGGAATACAAAATCTAAGGGTTATTTATACACACAAAAGCTAATGATGAAATGGAAAACAGGTGACAACAATCAGAAGCAGATGGCAGTGCATGATGGGTAATGTAGTCCAGTGGAAACACTTCAAAATAAGTGTCCTATGAAACACAAGGGAGACCGACTGTGACACAGCTCTATTATTTTAGACATTATGTTTTTCAATCATGAGATTTGTAAGATTAATAAAAAAAAGTGTACTTAATTGTAAACAAAATCTCTTAAAATGTCCTCATATTTTCATTTTGTTTGCTTGTGTTGCCACGTGGACATATCGAATTTGGATAAAAATGCTCTTTTTGCTTTTTTAGATAAACTGTTGTTGGTAACTGTCCTTCCAGTGTGGTACAAGTTTGAGTATGCAAGCAACTTGCAACAGTCAATATTCATTTGACAGTTTATCACAAAGATTTTTGAAATAAAATAACATTATTATTTTAGACCTTTTTTTTTTTTTTTTTTTAATCATGAGAATTGCCATATTCATCAGAAAATTGGTACTTTGTAAGTGAAATTTCATAAAATGTCTAAATTAATTTTAGTGATATGTCAGCCTGATTAATGTGTCAAAAATCTAAACACTGAAAGCCTGTAGGCCCTAATATTATTAAGGAATTTAACTTATTATTAAATCTCTGATATTCATTCTGACCTCTTTTCCTTTTTACACATAGGCTTTGTGTGCACACATATAGACATATAGCATTTCTTCTTTTCTCTTTACTTCTTTTCTTTCTCTTTTCACTCTCTCAGAAAGATCTGATTATCCTCAAAGATGTACACCGTGCTTTTTCTGTGGATGCTCTGGCTTCCTCTCATCCCCTGTCTTCTAAAGAGGAAGATATTACAAAGCCAGAGCAGATCAGTGAGCAGTTTGATGCAGTGTCCTATAGCAAGGTGCAAATACCTTTCATAACTTTGACTTTGGTAAAAAATTTTATGGACTAATTCGGTTCTAAAATGGCTGACAAACTCAGTGTTATGCTCTTTTTTTATCTGTAGGGGGCGTCAGTGCTGAGAATGCTCTCAGACTTCCTCACCGAACCTGTGTTTGTCCAAGGGCTAAATGTGAGTAATTTAATTTACAGTTTAGTTAAAACACATCAGATATTTCTGTGTATTGTTCCTCATTTTCTTGCTCTATATTTTCCATGTCCCTCCTCTAAAAGACATATCTAGACACGTTTGCCTATCAAAACACAGTAGGTGAAGATCTGTGGAAGCACCTTCAAATTGTGAGTTGCACAAAAATAAAAGCATACTCTGTTCTCTTAATAAGTCCAAATAATGATTGAACAAATATTTAAATATTTAATTAAAGAGTAATTCAATCTCACTACTCAGGCCTTACTCATTTATGTTTGTCAATGCTGTCATCTAGTGGATGAGTGTGACCACATTTAATATAATTACTATAATTTTACACCACTAGGCAGTTGATAAGACTGGAACAGTTCTTCCCTTAAGTGTCAAAGAAATAATGGACCGTTGGGTTCTTCAAATGGGCTTCCCAGTGGTCATGGTCAACACTACGACAGGCCAGGTCTCCCAGAAGCACTTCCTTCTGGATCCTGACTCCATAGTGGAGCGACCATCTCCATTCAAGTAAGCACAGTGTCTTCTCCAGATCTACCTGAGAAGATATTCTTGTTGTTGTGGTCAATTCACTTTAGTGTTCCCTCTTTCTGATCCTTGTAGTTATGAATGGATTGTGCCCATCAACTGGATGAAGGCAGAAGTGGAGCAGTCACGATTTTGGCTCCTGGAAAGAACTGGTATTAATGAATTCCCACAAAATGTGATATTTTTGTCCTAAGAGTTTCTAATACATTTTGTATTTCTTTTTATCTTGGCATTGTAGAGACTCAAGAGTGGAAAAAAACAAAAAACAGCAATTGTGAAATTTAGCAATTTCCTGCAAAACACACACACACACACACACACACACACACACACACACACACACACACACACACACACACACACACACACACACACACACACACACACACACACACACACACACACGCACGCACATATAAGGGTTGTAATTCTTTCAATACGCAGCTTTTCACAATGAAATGAAGACAACTGGAAATGAGTGGGTTTTGGTAAATCTGAACATCACAGGATATTTCAGAGTGAATTATGACACTGACAACTGGGAGCATCTACTGAATCAGTTGACTGAGAACCACAAGGTAAAGACACAGAAACATATAAGCTACTGAAATCACAGAAACTCAGTTCTGATGAATGAAATTGCCCATGTTTATCTATTTCTTTTTCTTTCTTTCTTTCTTTCTTTCTTTCTTTCTTTCTATAGGTCATCCCAGTCATCAACAGGGCTCAAATTGTGGATGATGCTTTTAACCTTGCAAGGTAGAAATGTGTAAAATACTATATTTTAAAACAGAACATGCCTTTATCCCACTCTCCTAAATATATATTATATTATATTTATATTAAACTAATATGTATTCAAGCACAATCATTTAAATTAAAGAAATGCATAAAGTACCATTTTTTTAAATCCAGAACGTGCTTCTGTCCCACTCACCAAAATATATATTGTATTATATTATATTACATTATTATATATTGTTTTAGATTGTTTTAAATTATATGATCTAATATTATACATATTTATTTATGCATGATTATTGAAATTAAATTATTTGCATACTGAATCTAAAAATAGTTGTTCTTTTTCAAGGGCAAAGATGATTCCTGTCACTTTAGCACTCAGCACTACAAAATATTTATTTCAAGAAAGAGAATATATGCCATGGCAGTCTGCTCTTGACAATCTGGATTATTTCTACCTGATGTTTACACAAACTGATGTCTATGGGTTTTTACAGGTCCGTTCTTAACAACGATTTACTAAAATATTGAATGTACATATTAATGTAAAATGTATGTACTGTGTGTGTGTGTGTGTGTGTGTATATATATATATATATATATATATATATATATATATATATATATATATATATACATACAACAGTTAGTTCTGGTCCTCGAATCTGATTGGACGAGAGACGTTCCATTAGCACTGATTGTCTGACACCATTAGCACTCAGGCTTTTCACTCTGTGTGTATCACTCCGCTTGTGTTCGTGCCATTCTAAACTAAAGTGTAAGAGCAGTGCATATGTGTATCACAAATGCGTTTTTATGACCGTACTCAGTTTAAAAAAAATAATAATAATTTACTTGTTCATTGAACTGTTGTATATAAGCAATATAAGTGCACTTGCAATCTTGCTGCTGGATCAGCACTGCTGTGATTACCTGTGGCCGAATCACAGCAGTGCTGATGTAGGGCCATATCACACTCTTGCTCATGTTATATTTCTTAAATATATACATGTATGTACACTGGCAGCCAAAAGTTTGGAATAATGAAAAGTTTTAGCTGTTTTGAAAGGAAATTGGTACTTTAATTCACCAAAATGGCATTCAACTGATCACAAAGTATAGTCAGGACATTACTGGTATAAAAAACAGCACCATCACTATTTGAAAAAAGTAATTTTTGATCAAATCTAGACAGACCCTATTTCCAACAGTCATCACTCCAACAACTTATCCTTGAGTAATCATGCTAAATTGCAAATTTGGTACTAGAAATTAACTTGTCATTATATCAAATACAGTTGAAAGCTATTTGGTTTGTTAAATGAAACTTAATATTGTATTTGTTTATTTTTGAGTTGCCACAATATGCAATAGACTGACAGGTCTTAAGGTCAATATTAGGTCAGAAATGGCAACAAAGAAACAGCTTTCTCTATAAATTCATGAGGAATGAAGGCTGTATAATGCTTGAAACTGCCAAAAACTGAAGATTTCATACAAAGGTGTACACTACAGTTATCAAAGACAAAGGGCAACTGGCTTTAACAAGGACAGAAAGAGATGTGGAAGGCCAGATGTACAAGTAAAAAAGAGGATAAGTACATCAGAGTCTCTAGTTTGAGAAATAGATGCCTCACATGTCCTCAGCTGACAGCTTCATTGAATTCTACTCGCTCAACACCAGTTTAATGTACAACAGTAAAGAGAAGACTCATGGGAAGGCCTTATGTGAAGAATTGCAAAGAAAAACACACTTTTGGAACAGAAAAACAGAAAGAAAAGGTTTGAGTGGGAAAAGAAACACATTGAACAACAGGTAATTGGAAAAGAGTGTTGTGGATCTTAACCCCATTGAGCTTTTGTGGGATCAGCTAGACTGTAAGGTGCGTGAGAAGTGCCCGATAAGACAAATCTATGGCAAGTGCTGCAGGAAGTGTGGGGGGAAATGTCACCTGAGTATCTGGACAAACTGACAGGAGGATTTTTGATGAGAACTCTTTCAAGTAGTTTAAGAAGACATTTTCTCACATTTTAATAGTATTATTTCACATTATTAATGTCCTGCTTATACGTTGTGATCAGTCGAATTTCACTTTGTTGAATAAAAGTACCATTTTCTTTCCATAAGATCAAAATCTGTACGTTATTCCAAACTTTTGGCTGCCAGTGTGTATATATATATATATATAAAATCAATGATACATGTTTTGGATTCATTTAATATATATATGTATATAATTATTATTATTTTATTTTATTTTATTTGTAGAACTACCTCAAGAAGCAAGTGACCCCCCTTTTTGCATATTTCAAGAATATTACAGAGGATTGGTCACATGTACCCTTTGGACATACAGAGCAGTATGTGAACTTTACTGTATTTATGAATGTAATCAATGATAAAAGTTTCATGACGGCATTTTGTTTCATTAGAATAACAGTTGGATGATTATGTTTATTGGGTAAAAAAATCATAAATATTTTACAATGTTTACATTATTATTTCATGTAGATACAATCAGGTAAATGCTATTAGAGTTGCATGCAGCACTGGTGTAGATGGCTGTCAAAACCTTACCTTAAGCTGGTTCAGACAGTGGATGGACCTACCAAACCACAACCCGTAAGTTTACTCACTTTTCTTTACAGGATGACCAAAATATGGAGAGTGCCCTAAAGTGATCTAAATTTAGAAGGAACAAACTTTTAAATAACCAAACTAGACAAAAGTGATTTTCAATCTAGCCATGAATGTTTATCATTGACCTTATTTATGTCTCTGTTTGAAAGGATTCACCCCAACTTGAGGTCTACAGTGTATTGCAGCGCTATTGCTGCAGGTGGCTCTGATGAGTGGGATTTTGGCTGGCAAATGTTTAAGAATGCCACCATTGCTATAGAAGCTGATAAACTCATGTCATCCCTGTCTTGTACAAAAGATCGCAATCTTTTAGAAAGGTTTGCATTAAAGTTTTCAATCAGTGAGACCATATATAATTGTTAAACATTTTTTAAGGTATTTTAGGAAGATCATTGTACAGATTAATTAACAAAAGTTGTTTCCCCCTCCATTTTCATAAATCTAGGTACCTTGAATATACGCTTGATGCATCAAAGATCCGTAAACAGGATGCTACATCTGTTATTGTGTATATTGCCAGCAACCCAGATGGTCAGACACTGGCTTGGGAATTTGTCAGAAAGAACTGGGAGTACATGTTCACAGAGTGAGCACAAACATTCATATACAATATATATGTATTGCAGAACTTTTCATGGTAATTAATGAACTGTAAACTGTAAAGGAATACAGTATGACCAACAAACATGATAAACATGATGAACCTTCTTCCTGTAGCTTGACTGGTAGATCATGGCATTTGAAATGCAAAGGTCACGTGTTTGATTCCCAAGGAATGCTCATTCTGATCAAATGTACACATTAACTGCACTGTAAAATGCTTTGGATAAAAGCATCTGTCAAATGCACATGTAAAATCAGTGATTTCTCTCCATAGGTATGGTGTTGGGTCCTTTAACTTTGCCAACCTTATAAGTGGCATAACCAAATCATTTTCAACAGAATCAGAACTTGAGCAGGTTTGTATGGAATTAACATATTTGTTCATCATGTTTAGTTAAAGGGATAGTTCACCCATTATTTACTCACCCCATGCCATCCCAGATGTGTATGTCTTTCTGTCTTCTACAAAACACAAACAAAGATTTTTAGAAGACTATCTCAGCTCTGTTGGTACCCACAATGCAAGTGAATGGTGACCAGGAATCTGAAGTTCCAAAAAGCACATAAAGACAGCATACAAGTAACCCATAAGACTCCAGTGTTTAAATTCTTGTCTTCTGATACTAAATAATAGGTTTAGGTGAGAAACACATACATATTTAAGTCCTTTTTTACTTGTAATGTAAACGTTCACTTCCACATTCTGGTGTGTAATTGACATTCACTTTGACATTGAGCCACCTACTAGTTGGGTCTGGTCAATGGTGGAGATTGATGGTAAAAAAGACTTTTGATCTGTTTCTCATCATGAACTATCATATCACTTCTTATCATGAACTATCATATCACTTCTTAACACATGGATTTAACCATTGGAGTTCTATGAATCCCTTTTATGCTGCCTTTATTTCATTTTTGGAGCTTCTGAGATGTGGTCGCCATTCACTTGCATTGTGATGACCAACAGAGCTGAAACATTCTTCTATAAATATGAATTTGTGTTCTGCAGAAGAAAGAAATTCATACACATCTGGGATGGCTTGAGGGTGAGTAAATGATGAGAGAATTTTAGTTTTTGGGTGAACTATCCCTTTAATGCAATAGCATGATAAATGGGTTAATTGATCACCTTTCCTAAATAGTTAGCACAATTAATTCAGTACTTGGACACTATATCAAACTTTAACACATGACATGTCTAATTCATTTCTGTTTCCACATATCTTAATCTGTGTAAAGCTTCAGCAGTTTAAGAGTGACAATGCAGAGATTGGATTTGGCCCGGGAGCAACAGCTCTGGAACAGGCCATCGAGACGACAAAAGCCAATATAAAATGGGTGACCGAAAACCTGACAGAAATTAAAGACTGGCTTATGGCTGAAACAGCTTAAACACATTGCACTCTCTACAATTGACATCAGTCTTTTGTGTGTTCTGTATAAAGGATGCTAAAGAAAAAAAATATTCTTGTCTGTATAGGAGGACAGTGTATATATTAAATTAAAGGTGCACCCAGTATCCAAAATAATTGTCATTTTATAACATATGTATAAACCATGACCACTCACATGAGAAAACATTATATAAGCTTGATGCAGTGAGATCCAGCAGATGGAAAATATCTATATGGAGATGGTCCCCTCATGGGGAAACCATGTTAGAATCACATGACCTGCTGAATACTATTTGCTTCATCTCAGTAACTGCCCTATTATTGGACACTGCAGCTTGTATTATTATGTATTAAATTAATCATAGCTGACATAGAATAGTGAATATCTACAATGGCATCTGTGACTGGAATCTTCTACTATACATCTAATGCCTACAGGTGCCATTGGAAGTCCAAGATGACACAAGCACAAGAGTTACTCAGGGCACCTTTAAAATAATTTTATGAAATAATGAATAATCAGTCAATACTAATAGTAGTAAAAAAAATAGTTTAATTATTTAGTATAATTAATATTGTTTATAAGTTTTTGGTTGTTTGTTAAATTGTAATTTGCTCTGTATTGATATAGATGGTTTGTTTGTATTAAAAAAAGCATGGCTTACCATATCAACACTTTTAAATGCTCATTTCTATGAAGAGGCCCCTCTTTGTAGAGCTCAAACTCTCTTTGTCAACTTGTAATAGTCAACTTGCTTATAACTTGCTAATATGTCACACACACACACAAAGTTGAAAGTAAAATTGTGATTGGTTTGCCTACGTGACCATTATCCATCTCAGCTTATTTCAATCTGAGTTCAGAGTTCTTTGCACGACATGAAATATGAAGTTTTTATGGAGAACAAGTTCTACCCAGATTCTCTGAAAGGTTATGAAGGTGGGACAAAGCTGAATAAAAGATTAAAACACAAGCCTGAGATTCCAGTCTTCTGTATATGAACTGTGCTCGATTTTTCTTACAGTACAATGGTCAGATTTTCTATTCTTCTTGTCCTTGCACTTCTATCAGTGAATAAAATTGCTACATTAACAAATTCATTAATTGTTGCATGTGTATATTTCAATTTCGAGCAGCAGTTCCTCCACAAACATGTTTTATAAACTACTGTTGTTAAATATTCTCATCAGTTTCTTTCTTCTGCTTTGGTTCTTATTTTAGTCTTTCTCTACGGAAGCCCTGAACTGCAAGGTGTAAAAAACAATAATGGTTTCAGTTTCTTCCTGAGCCTAAGTCTGAAAAATGTTCTCTCTTCCTAAAAATGTCCTTTTCTCTCTTCTAATTTTTTTTTCTCTCTTCAAATTTTTTTCTCTCTCTTATTTCGTATTTCTCTCTAACAGTACCATTTAAAAAGTTTCATTTTAAAATAATGAAAAAATTAGATTTCTTTTTTACACAGGTTCCTATGTAAGCCACTCTTTGTGGCTGCTGGTGACTTACATTAAAGGAGAAACCCAATTTTCTGAATTCAATGCCATGGTGATGATGGGTGAGATCATTGCATGGTATTATAATTCAGAGACGAGGATGTACCAAGAGGAAATACTACAAATGAAGACGATGTAATTAATCCAGATCACACTGATGCTATAAGCGAGTTCTTTTGAGAAAAGATCAAATCTAGTGAGACGTGACAATGTTATAATGGGTACGTTAGCAACGTGTTCAATATACTGTATAACTGAAAGTTCTCAGGACAATAAATTTTTCATAAATGTCAGGTCATGGCAAGTTATCACATGGGTTTTGAAAATAATACATTCAGAAAATGTTATGACTGTGTTTCTTTGGCAAAACAATGGTTTGATTTTAATTGAAATCTTTTCAAGCTATGTTTGATGAACTGTATTTTTTCCCCCTTGGCAATAATGGTGGAAATGTGTAATAGTGTTTGTCGCCAAGACTAATAAACATTCTTACGGGTCTGCTAGTTCAGTGGAGAATAGTTCTGTGTGAGCAGTCGGACAATGACAAACCTGGGAAAATGATGTTGAGATGAGCCACACAGATGAGCTGCATTATATGGACAGCAGGTTTTATTCCCATGGCTCTTTAAATATCACTGCAGAAGAGCTCAGATGAGAGCTTGAAATGACTAAATGGTGGTATGAGCATTTTTTACTTTCCAGTCTGCAAGAAAACTGACAGAACTTATATAACTTTATGACATATTACCTGCAAAATATTGGAAATCAAGTGAACAGCATTGTTAAGTTTCAACAGCATCTTTTCTCCAGTTCTTTCAATGCAGAATATAAAGCCAATGTAAAATGAATAGATAGATAATAAAAGTTTTAGGCCCTTTGTTAACATCCAAACATTTTAATTTTAAAATAAAGTTAATATTTATCAGTGTGATTTCTTAACTGCTATTTTATTGTGTTTATGTATTTATTTTGACATACTACAGGTCATTTATGACACCATACTGTTAATAAATCTTTATAATGTTGCTTTGAGATTAGACAACAAAAGCCAAGGTCTTTATTATTGAGATTTGTGACTTTGTTGAATACCTCAATTATAGTGTAATTGTAGATAGGAGTTAATGTGATGAGGAGGAGGTATCATAAAGACTGATTACCTGTAACATCAATGCAATCACCCCTTACCAAAATACTATTTTGAAGTATGCACAAAAAACAGCGTGACAACCACAGGGGGAGTATTTTACAAGTTAATTAGTTATAAATCTTGTCCTTTGCTCATGGTAAATGCAAAGTAAATCAGCCAAACCAAGATTAAACTTGGGATTGTTTCACTCCTACTTAAAATGATGTTGTATGACATGAGAGTGACATTAAGTTATCCTTTTACATTTATTCCAGCAAGTAATTGTCTATACCAACAGTTACATGGTTACAACAGTGTACAATACATTTGCTTCTGAGGACATTGTCCTTTTTGTAAAATGCAAGTTTGTGTCAGCAAATTGAATCGATTTACATCAGTGAAATTATAGAAGCTTTATCAATATGAACCTACTTGCCTTTACTGCAGATCGCCATCCACTGTATTTCAAAATCAATAGAAGTAGCAAACAACAAGTTCAGAGTTCAGAGAATAGTCCCTAAAAGAGAGGCACTGAAAAATAAAGTTGTAACTAAAGCCTATTGTTCAAGAATAGTGGCCAACAACATTCAGAATTGTGTTTTGTTGTTTTGATCGAGCCTTATCACATTAAGATAATGGTTTGCATGAATTTACTGTCACAGATATCATTGACCCTTTGAAAGAGGTTCCAGATGCCCTCTTGTACACTGAAGAGTTGCTGTGGTAATGGATGAACCATTCATTCTTGTGGGTGGAGAGTTTTCCTTGAATGCCTTAAAAGTCATGCAGATGTCCACTCCTCTCATCCTGTCATACGGTAAACTTCAAGCATGGGGAAAGGTTTCTACATCAGTAAAACTGTCGGGATAGTGGGGATTGTGCTAGCTGCTGGAGCGGTAGCCACAATCATAGCCCTCTCGGTGGTCTACTCCCAAGAGAAGGCCAAGAACAATGAGAATGAGGTTCAAGTGTCCACCCCAAGAACAACAGCAGCAACAGGTTTGGTTCCAACAACATCAGGAACAATCACAGGTTTGGTTCCAACAACATCAGGAACAATCACAGGTTTGGATCCAACAACATCAGGAACAATCACAGGTTTGGTTCCAACAACCGCTCCATCCAATGAGCCTTGGGATCAGTGGCGGCTTCCTCAAACCCTGCTTCCAGAATCTTACAATGTCACCCTATGGCCACGGCTCCAGCCGGACCCTAATTTGGGTGTCTACTACTTCACAGGGATGTCCAGCGTGGTTTTCAAATGTGTGCAAGAGACAGACCTCATCCTCATTCACTCCAATAAGCTGAGAATGACAAAAAATGCCACCTTGAGAGCTCTCGAAAGCATAACAGCTCCTTCCATTGACTCAATCTGGATGCAGACGAAAACGCAGTATATGGTGATTCATCTGAAAGCTAACTTAACTGTTGGGGAAAGCTATGAGCTTTACACCGAGTTCTCAGGAGAGCTTGCAGATGATTTGGGTGGCTTTTACCGAAGTGAATATGAAGAGAATGGAGTTAAGAAGTAAGGATATACTATACATATTGAAATAATAATAATAATAATAATAATAATGATTATGATTATGATACATATCCAGTCTCTATTAGACTTTTGTGATGCTTTTTTAAAAATAATTTTCCTCTGTTTGTCACTTGTCAGTTCCACCTATTCTGAAAAGTGTTCATACATAGTTCTAAAGGTCAGTGGGGTGTACCCTCAAGAATACCTTTTTTTTTAGTTCATTGCTAATGGGGTAAGAAAATAAATTTGTTTTCTCTTTGAATAAGGGTTATTTCTTACTTCACTGCAATGTGAATAGTTTTTCCTTGTTAGTTTCTTTGCAGTGTACCTCTAGTTAACTCATTTTAGGTTCATAATTTTTCCCTCAGGACTTATTTGCCTACATTTATATGGTTATTCCTCTGGGAACAAAAATGTACCTGAACAGTATCTTTTTGTCCACTTAAGGGTACCACCCCAGTGACGGCCATTGTATGATTAAAAACAAACAAACAAACAAACAAACAAACAAACAAACAAACAAAACCATATAGTTTAGTAATGTTTTTTAATTAGTAGTTCAAATTCCTTCTTTTCCAGAATTGTCGCCACAACCCAGATGCAGCCAACAGATGCCAGGAAAGCTTTCCCCTGCTTTGATGAACCAGCAATGAAAGCTGTATTCCACATCACTATTCTACACGATTGGGGAACAACAGCCCTCTCCAATGGCATTGACACTGGTAACTAAAACACATTATTTTGTACAATAACGTATTTTTGTCATTAGTAGACCAATAGAGTGTAATAACCAAAATATATTAAGTTGATTTAAGAAGCTGTAATATGAATGTATCTCTCACTATATTGATAAAAAATTTCATTAGTGAATATGTTCACATCTCTTTTTTCTTTATGTTTAGAAACCACCAACATTACAGTGGATGGCGTTAATGTAACCAGAACCACATTTGCGGCCACAGAAAAAATGTCAACATATTTGTTGGCATTTATTGTCAGCGATTTCATAAGCATTGAAAAAGGTGATACAAATCCTCAGGTATGTATCTCTTTAAAAAGTTTGAGAAAACTTTAAACATCAATTCAAGATTCAAACAAATTTCCAACAACAAGATGTTGTATTTTTCGCATTTAGGTTCGAATTTTTGCCCGTCAAGAAGTGATAAATGCAGGCCAAGGACAATATGCACTTGACGTGACTGGACCAATTCTCAAATTCTTTGAGATATATTTTAATGCCCCCTATCCACTGCCAAAATCAGGTGAGAGAGTATGATATAGTATATGTTTATTCTGTTATGTCTTAAAGTTGAGAATGTTGTTCAGTATTTCATGATCAAAGTGAAAATTCATATATCATTGATTAATGATATGCTCAAACTTTAGATGAGTTTGGGTTATTTCCGTTTATTTTAAAGGGATAATTCACCTGAAGGGATTGTTCAAAAGTTACAATTCTGACATTATTTTCTCACCCTCATTTCATTGCCATATGACTTAATTCAGAATATCTCCTTCTGAGTTCCACAGAAGAAAGAAAGAAAGTCATATGGGTTTGGAACGACATGAGAGTGAGTAAATGATGGGAGAATTTTTGTTGACAATGCATTATATCAGTACATGTATTTAAGTGATATTTTGCCCACATAATCTTACATTTCAGTCTCAAAATTTGTAAGCTTTCTTCATTCCTACAATTGTCGCACAGATCAAATCGCACTGCCTGACTTCAGTGCTGGGGCAATGGAAAACTGGGGCTTAATCACATACAGAGAGACTGCCTTGCTGTATGATAAAGAAATATCCTCAAATGCAAACAAAGAGAGCATTGTTACTATTATTGCCCATGAACTTGCCCACCAGGTATGAGGTGTCTTTCTCCAATATCAAACTGTCAATGTGCAATGAGATAAGATCCCCAACATCCTTCTCTGATATCTACTGTTGCTTTGCTTGAAGTTCCTTTTTTATCAGGTTGAAGTAAAGGTTGTAAATGCTTTCTCATAATATCTCTCCCTCTCTCTCTCTCCCTGCCGGTTTCTTTATAAGTGGTTTGGAAATCTTGTGACTATAAGATGGTGGAACGACTTGTGGCTCAATGAAGGTTTTGCATCCTACGTCGAATATCTTGGGGCGAATGAAGCTGAACCAGAATGGAACATCGTAAGTGCTTGAAGTTAACGCCAAAGCCATACAAACACTATATGAAAAAAAACATTGGTGTGCTAATATATAATTTTTTAATCTTATCTTAATTTAGCAAAGTTTGCTTATGTGCAAACACAACTACCCGCTTTTAGACTGCCAGCCAGTGTTGATGAGGGTTGGACAAAACATAGAAAGATCTTGATATGAAACTTAAAATTTGTCTAACATTTTGACTAATTTAACCTACTGATTCCCTGAAGCATTTTAGAGACTATATTCTCTAAACTAAGGTCAATATTGTCAAAATAATTAACATTTTGATTTTGTTCCAAACTGAACAAACCAACGAACAATGATTTTTTCCTAAGTTTGAGCTCAAACTCAAACCTAAACATATCCATAAAGTCAAACCCCTCACCCAAACCCCAAACCTAACCTTGATTTTAATCGGAAAATAACTTTTGTGTACTACAGAAGATTGAAATCATTGAGGTTTGGAAAGAGATGTTATCGACATACGTCAATCATTTGTAGACCATAAATAAATATGGAATGAACAAGTAACCTAATTTGACATTTCCTTAAAACAAATGTTGGATAAGAGACTAGCTCAAATTTGCTGCCCGTATTGTAACAATTTGAAATTCTGTTTGTTTATTGGTTGGTCTCTATGGCAATAGTAGTTTGAACTTTTTGTATGATATTTTACAATTTCGCAATCTCATACAATTTGTTGAGTTGACATGATGTTGGTTGTTTAGATAGCTTTTTTGTTTTAATCTATTTCTGTATATATATATATATATATATATATATATATATATATATATATATATATATATATATATATATATAAAATCTTCAGATAATTAAAATGCATGACATTCTTATAGCAGAAGAGTTAATCATTGATAAGACAATATAAAAAGCAGCTTTAAAATACAATGTATTGTTTATTACCATATTATTGTTCATCAGTCATTGGCACACAGTTCACAGCAATCCATTTCACAAGTGAATTTGTCAATCAGTTGGAGATTTATTATGATTTCTTTAAATTAATGCTTACAAATCTTTTACATCTAGAGCCAAGAGGTATATTAAAACAAACAACATAAAAAGGAAAATAAATAAACAGTTTAAATAAAAATATCAAATTGTTTACATATTTCTATACACGTACACAATACAGCTTTCTTGTTACTCAAACTGGAAATTGTTCTTAGGTATTGCTAAACCTCTGAAAAAACTAATATATAAATGATAAAACTAATGGTTTATAACCATCATACTTACATTAATGAATACTAAACTTTGCCAACAAAAGCAGAAAATTAATCAAATAATATTCCTTATGAAGAGACATGTCATAGCTAAAAAAAAGAATAAAACATTTTCAAAACAAAGTTGAAAGCTGGGAATAATATGATCTCTAACAATCTTGCAGAAATCAGACCAAAACAAGTAGAGTAGAGACAACTCCAAAATAAATGAAAAAATGTTTCCTCCTGCAGACCACAAAATGTACAGAATATATCGACATCACAATTAAATCGATCTAAAGAAAATAATTAGTGTGGTAGTACTTATAAATAAGTTTGAAGGAAATTTCTTTGATTTTAATTGTGATTAGATATTTATGGGGTAATTTCCTAATTTTGCACCATCTCAATCCAGCCACACCCTGCGTTAGACATGCTTTTGTCGCGTCTTTGGTGTGTTGGATCATAAACATAAAATGTTTAAGTCACTGTCAAGTTAAATATAGTTTAATACTCAATCTTTAAACGCATCTTGAGATCCCTTCGTGTGTTTTGAACGCAAGAACGCCTAATGAAGTGTTTTCTTCACTGTAATAAACTGCGCGTTGCTCATACAGCTGAAGTTTCACTTACTGCCCTCTGGAGTAAACAGGTGGTACTACAAGCTTGAATTTCTCAGGAATCGTCCTTATTATGGTCTGGGGGAAGTGCGATTAAATGCGTTAATTATTTTTAACGCATTATTTTGTAAAATTAATCGCACTGGATTAACGCGTTAAATAGACAGCCCTATATATATATATATATATATATATATATATATATATATATATACTGTATTTATAGTTTTTAATAATGTATGATAACATATTCTTGTATAATTCATCCTAAAGAAAGAAACATACTACACATTCAATCCATTTAAATTCTGCTTCATTAAATTCAGATTTGAATTATAATTCTACATCCTGTTTGCTAAATTAAAACTCAACTTTAGAATTTCAACTGAATTTGAAAGGCATTCTCAACTAAATTCTGTATAGCATACAACCCTGCAGTTGATTTTATTATCTATAACAAAAGGGATGAAATACAAATACTTTATTCCTTTGTATCTATCCCACAGACAGACTTGATTGTTCTGAATGATGTGCACCGAGTTTTTGCCATAGATGCACTGGCCTCCTCTCACCCTTTGTCCTCTAAAGAAGAGGACATCCAAAGACCAGAGCAAATTAATGAAGTGTTTGATACGATCTCCTACAGTAAGGTAGCATGTCAGAACTGTTTGCTACATTTAAATGTTTATGACATTAATGTCTAATAATGAAGAACAACATGCTGAATATTATGTGGCATGCTGTTGGAAAGTTCAGCCACCTTCAAAGCCTGATAATGTGTACTCTCTTCTTCTAGGGGGCATCAGTACTAAGGATGCTTTCTGATTTCCTCAGTGAAACAGTGTTTACTGATGGACTCAAAGTAAGTTCCCTCAGTACATTAACCCTTGTTGTAATGTACATTCGAAAATAAGGTCAAAATTCAATATCCCTTTTTTTTGTGTGTGTGTTCAATGTGAGTTGGATTTTTTTAACAGACCTATCTAGATTATTTCAAATTCAACAACACAGTTTACACAGACCTTTGGGACCATCTTCAAATGGTATGTAACATTAAGATAAAATACAATTTCATCTATTAAGCAAAATAAGAATGTTCCTTTAAAGGTGATGTCATTTTGTCAATGTTAAAATACTTTCTCCTACCAAACTTAATACTGTATGCAGAGACAACTATGTATAGCAAGATTAAGATTAAGATTTTGTAAATTGTGACTCTGTGGTCACAAGATTCATGTTGAATGAAAGCTAATATCGACGTCATATGTACCATACTTTGATTTGCCGAGACAAAAGACAAGTACTCATGAGTCATGATGTAAACGATATAGGCTGTGGACAAGACCAGCACCAGTCTCCCCAAATCTGTGCGTGACATTATGGACCGTTGGGTTCTTCAAATGGGCTTCCCTGTGGTCACTATCAACACTACAACTGGCCAGATCTCACAGAAACACTTCCTCCTGGATCCTGACTCTGTTCCAATAAGGCCATCAGAATTCAAGTATGGAAAAAAAGACAAAAGAAAAAAAATTTGGTAACACTTTACAAAAAGGTTCCATTTGTTAACATTAGTTAATGCATTAGGTATCATGAATAAACAATGAACAATGTATTTTTTACCGCATTTATCAATCTTGTTAATGTTAGTTAATAAAAATACAACTGTTCATTGTTAATTCATTTTAGATCATAGTGCATAATGTGAACAAATACAACATTTTATATGTAGTAGTATATGTTAAAATGAACATTAACCAAGACGAACAAATGCTGTAAAAGTATTGTTCATTGTTAGTTCACGTTAACTAATGTTAACAGATGGAACCTTATTGTAAAGTGTTTTATTGGACCTATAACTGTTTAATTACATTAAAGATAACTAGAATTTCTTTAAGAATCCATTACTTTGTGTTTGCTCAATTGTTGAATTACTATTTAAGAATATATATATATATATATATTTTCAGTTATGAGTGGTTTGTACCAATTAAATGGATGAAAACAGGAGCATTGCAAGAACCATATTGGCTGCTACAAAAAACTGGTGAGTTTGGAAACTCCAGTCTCAATAAAGACCTAAAATTATTACTGAAAAGACACCTCCAGGAGTCAATGCTGTCAACCCCTTTGTTAAATATCATTGCAAATGACGATTGGGTTGAAAACGCTTCCCTGAATATAAAGCCATTGCATTTCTGCTTCAACTATATTTTTTTGTAATTTAGCTCAAAACGATGGAATGAAAACAAATGCAAATGAGTGGATTCTGGCCAACATCAATGTGGTAGGATACTACAGGGTAAACTATGATGATGAAAACTGGGAACGCCTCCTTAATGCTCTCCAGACTTCTAAGGAGGTAAGAAGAAATACATTGAGTGAATTGAAAGAGAAAGAGTTGTAAAATGTTATTTTAGCAAGCAATCTCAACACAAAATATTGATTCAACAATATTTGAAAATATTTGGATTGTTTTCAATGTTGAATTTGTTCTTTTATAATAATTAATAGCAACTGTTTAATTTGTTTTCAAATTAGAACATCCTCGTTATTAACCGAGCGCAGATAATTGATGATGCATTTAACCTGGCCAAGTAAGATAAGAAAACCTACTCCTTTCTTCAATGTTTCAAATATAATTTTCATTAGTCAGTCCAACTACTCAAATGCATTTCTACCCTAAACAGAGCAGGAATTGTTCCAACAACATTGGCTCTCAGGACCACAAAGTATCTCCATTCTGAAACTGAGTACATGCCTTGGGAGGCAGCCCTCGATAACCTGGAATACTTTTACCTGATGTTTGATCGCACTGAGGTTTACAGCCCAATGCAGGTAAGCTTGCCTTCAACTGTCAGGATCCTGTCACTTGTTCAGTCATATTTATTGTGGTGATAGGATCCTGACACTCTTGTTCTTTGTGTTGAGTGCATGGCTCAGGGGTACTCTCCTGACCACGCGCTCTACCTGTTCTTGTTTTTTCTCTCTGTGTGAGTACACCGCTTCAGTTGGCTTTGTGTTTCATGTTCAGAGCATGGTGTCTGGATCCTGACTCTCATTTCTGGTTCTGTTTCGGTTCTGGTGTCGGGATCCAGAAACTCATGCTCCATGTCCTGTCTTTCTTCGGCGACGGAGATGGCGATGGAGGCTGTTCCCCTGCTGACATCACTTCGTGCCTGGAGCTTCCTCCCTGGCTGTCGGACCCCACACCAGCGGTCAAAGCCCTTCTTGACCCTGTCCAGCTCCCAGCAGTCACTGCCCATTCTGACACCATCCCTGTCCCCTACCTAACTCTTCTCCAGCGGCTACCGCTGTGCCTATCCAGTCCCCTCCAGACACTGTCCAGCCTGTCCAGATTCTGTCCCTGTATCCAGTGCCCTTAAAGTCCGTTCTGGTTCTACTTCTGCATGAGGCCACAAGTCTAGTCTTGTCCCCAGCCACTTCACATACCTTCCTCTTCAAGACTGAGACATTCTCTACCCTTTCCTTATCCCTGACCTCGGTCTGCCTCCTCACCAACCCATTTCCCTACAGCTGTACTAGTCCCCTTTTTGGTCCCTTACCATTTCCTGAACCTCAGGTCATCTAGTCTGTCCCTTGAAGTCTTCCTTCCCTGTCTGGATCTACTTCCTTGTCTGCCCAGCCTGTTCCCTGCTCTTCACCTGATCTTGCACCTTTGTCAGATCCGCTAGATCCACCCTGTTCTGTCCTCAGGGGTACTCTCCTGACTATGTGCTCAACCTGTTCTTGTTTTTTTGTCTCTGTGTGAGCGCACAGCTTTGGTTTGTTGTGTCCCTGCTGTGCACTCTTTGGTTTGTTTTGTGTTTCATGTTCAGAGCATGGTGCCTGAATCCTGGCTCTCCTGTATGGTTCGGTTTTGGTTCCTTTTATATTGGTCTGTCTCTTGTGGATGCCAGGAGATGTCCGTCAGGGGAGGGGTACTGTCGCAGTCTGGCCTGACTCTGCCTCCCCTGACTATCTTTTTGTCTTGTCTAAGTGTTTATTCTGTGTTTGCCTTGTCTCTCATGCCCTCTTGTGTCTTGCAGGTGTAAACTCTGCCATGTTGAGTTTGCTAGCTCCAGTTGCTCTCCCAATTTCCTCTCCCTATATCAGCTCACTTCATGTTGAGTCCTATGCTGCATCGTTTGTGTGTTTGTGAGTTTATTGGTCTGTTCCCTGAGTCTGTTGGTTTGCTATTGAGCCTTTGGACGGTTCTAGTATTTTAGTAGATCTGTTTCTAGTTCACCTTTTTCTCCTTCGTGAGAGTTTTTGTTTGTATTTTGTCTTTTGCTTAATATAGCTAATTTTTGTCTCATCTCTGCATCTGGGACCTTCTTGTCTGAGACAACCATGACATCAAACATCAAACATCATAAGAACATCAAACAAATGGAACAGGTCTTGATGTCTAACATGCATTTTTTTTTTTACCTGTAGGCATATGTTAAAAAACAGGTAGAACCCTTGTATGCATACTTCGATGTTCTTACACACTGGACAGATGTTCCAGAAGGACATACTGATCAGTAAGTCAAACACATACAGGCATGATACATCTTCAATGTTTAGATTTGCTCTTGGGAATTTATTTGCAATATTTTGGAGTGGTTTCAATGAATCCGATTAATTTATGTCTTCATCTATGCAGGTATAACCAAGTAAATGCACTCAGAGTTGCCTGCAACACTGGTGTGGAAGCCTGCAACACTCTAGTCAAAACATGGTTCAAAGAGTTGCGGGACAATCCTGCCGTCAACCTGTGAGTTTCATTTTTATAACCTCATAGTTAAAAACTGTACTGAAGCAGATTCTTGTTGCATCTTAGTTAAATAAGATAATACAACTTAGAAAAAAAACTCATTATTTATAAAAAACAAATTGCAATATTAATTGCCAATATTATTAACAATCAATCAATCAATCAATCAATCAATCAATCAATCAATCAATCAATCAATCATATATAATTGCTATTTTGTTTTATGAGCATTTTCAGTATAGTGATCAACCGATATGGGTTTTAAATGGCTAATGCCGATCTACAAATATCTAGACAGCAGGGTGGCCGATAGTCGATACAATGCAGATATATATAAAACACTTTAAATGTAATCAAATTAAGTTTACAAAATTGTTGAATTTACACTGATTCTAAACATTATTTAAACAACATTCACTAAAAAATATTGTGAAATACTGGCCAATTAATCAGCCTGGTCGATATATCGTTCTATCACTAATTTTCAGTATTTTCAGAATTTTTATAGATCATAATAATAGCAGCCAATTATATTAGTAGATCACCAGAAAACTAAAGTTTTCACAATTGGTTCCTCCAAATTCCTCTGCATCAGTATAAAGCCCAACTTGAGGTCTACAGTGTACTGCAGCGCCATTGCTGCAGGTGGTGTTGAGGAATGGGACTTTGCCTGGGAAATGTTCAGAAATGCCACCATTGCCTCAGAGGCTGAGAAACTGAGAGCTGCACTTGCATGTACCAACCAGTCCATGTTACTGACCAGGTGAGCTCACTACAGGCTAACTAGGTCATATTTTTTCTCATGTGCATTGTCATAACTACATTGTTCTAAATCCACATTCTTTGATTTATTTTGTAGGTATCTGGAATACACTTTGAATTCAACTCTAATTCGGAAGCAAGATGCCACCTCTACCATTATCAGCATTGCAAGCAATGTGGTTGGCCAACCTTTGGCTTGGGAATTTGTTAAGGCCAACTGGGCATACATTTTCAATCAGTGAGTAAGAATCTAATACTGAGGGATTATACTATTATATGCTTAAAAATGTTGACAGCCATGTTCTGTAATGTAATGTTCTATCCTTTTCCATCAGATATGGAGGTGGATCTTTCTCTTTCTCCAATTTGATCAATGGTGTGACAAAGAGATTTTCAACAGAAGTTGAACTTAAAGAAGTATGTGATCTACACCAGGACTAATTTATTTCCTGCAATCAGTGGTGTTTGATGTACATTACTTGGCCAAAAGTACAGTATTTGGACACCCTTTCTACTGTAATTAATGGGTTTGGCTAAGCCCTTTAATTCCAGTAAAGACCAATCTTTCAAATGCTCATAGAAAAAACAATCACATATAGGTGTGGTGTTTGCTTGTCTACATAATTTTGGCCATCTAATGTGTAAATTCGAAGTTTAGTTAATGTTGTACCATCAAGCCAACATGATAAAGAGGAAGAAACAATGACTAACAATTTAACAAATGTCATCTTGCACAGCAGATTCTTATACCTGAATGTTCTATTTTACACCCTGTGAAATAATCCACTTCCCTGTTTCAAAAACACAGCTGGAGCAGTTCAGGGATGACAATGCTGAAGTAGGTTTCGGTTCTGCCACCCTCGCCATCGAGCAGTCCATCGAGAGGACTAGAGCAAACATCAAATGGGTCAAAGACAACCAGAAATCCGTCTTAGAATGGTTCAGTGAAGAATCCAAGTCCTGACTAATGCACATACTGTAGTTTGTTTGCTTCAAGGTGAAGAGAAAAAATGGCACTCATTGGTTTGCTAGGTCTAAATGGTTAGAACAGGAAAGGAATGGCTATTTATTCTTGCAATCTGTATGTTTTAGATTGTAATATTTTCCAGATGTACTTTCGTCCTATTACGTTGTATACTGTATGAAGACTTTCCTTAAAGAGTGCTTTGTTTTATGATTGTCAAAATTTCCCAGTTGATTATTTTTGTAAAATGTATCATTTTGGTATTTTGTCCAATGAAAATAAACCAATGAAAACAGAGTTTTCTCTCTATGTGTATGAGTAATAACAACTAATAATACCCGTTTAAACACTTGCACTTTTATGATCTACAATGCTGTTTATCTGTAAAACTACTTTGTACATTTCTAGCTAATTTAATCTAGGTAATTTATGGTACTTTATTCTTCGGATTTATCCCTTGTGTTGTATCATTCCTTATTTGTAATTAAAATGTATTAGTTAATTCATTATAATTTATGGTAATTGTTTACCTATATATTGCATAATCTTATAACAAATATCAAAAACCAATTTGTAAATCTAAACATATGACCAAAATCTATGTTAATCCAAAGGACTACGATGTTTGTTTGTTTTTCGCACAGAAAATGTGAGCTTCTTCCCACGGTTCTCACCTCCACGTTTTTACTGAAGAGTAATGGCTTCATAAACATGTCAGGGAAGAAGCATGCTATAATAATAAATTATCTCTGTGCTCCTCATCTTATCAGGTTCTCACATTCTTTCATTGGCTAGTCTCCATGTTAATAGATGAGCCATTATAACCTTTGGAAGGAGAAAAATTAAATACAGTAAAATGCTCCTCACAGTTTGGTCTGATCTTTGCTGACTTCTGGTGAATTCGATAGGGAACATGGTGAGAATCTATTTCAGTGCAATGTGTGTTGGATGCACTCTTCTGGGGATTGCATCAGTAGCCACCATAGTTGGGTTATGGACAGTTCAGATTCTTCCTTCAACTGAACCTCCTAATGAGCCATGGAATGAGTACCGTCTTCCAGACACTCTGATTCCAGACTCCTACAACGTCTCTCTCTGGCCTCGACTCCAGCCAAACATTGATGGCCTTTTTGTCTTCACTGGAAAGTCCATTGTGGTCTTCAAATGTGTGAAGGAGACAGATCTCATCCTCATTCACTCCAATAAGCTGAACCTGACCTCAACAGATGGATATCTAGCAAGACTGTTGGGACTTGGTACCACAGTGGTGCCCACAATACAGAAAACCTGGATGCAGGAGACAACTCAGTACCTTGTCATAGAGTTGAAGGGCAAACTGAAACCTGGGGACTTTTATGCGCTTTACACAGAGTTTGTAGGGGAGCTTGCAGATGACCTGGCGGGGTTTTACAGGAGTGAATACAATGAGAATGGAGTAAAAAAGTAAGTCCAATAATTTTTTAAAGCAACAAACTCATATCTGCAATTTAAAGAGGCAGGTACATAATAAACTCTCAGGCAGCAGATTGGAAATGAAGCTAACAAGAGCATCAAGGCCACTGCAATGAGCAGGTCACATGTTTGTTTGATGAATCTCTCAATAGCTATATGTCAGTTTGACTCTTGTACAATTTAAAGAAGATAATAACTCACTGGATCTCTAAAGCTGTTTTTAGACATTACATAACATACACAAGGATATCTTAGTCAGGCATGATTAAATCATCATGTGCTTTAACACATTTCATTGCTCACTGAAATGGCATTCTAAAAACCCTACTCTTGTTGTATATCTACCTTTGGTGTAAATGTTGGGGACACTGTCCTTATCTTAGTGTGATATAATTAGAGTTATTTTCTCCAGGATAGTTGCCACCAGCCAGATGCATCCCACACATGCTCGCAAAACTTTCCCATGTTTCGATGAACCTGCAATGAGAGCAGTTTTCAACATCACTCTTGTCCATGACATGGGAACCGTCGCCCTGTCCAATGGAATGGAAACTGGTCAGTTCTCTTAACACACTTAATGTTAACTATCCTAATGTCAATGATAGCCATGAAGGCCAGAACAGGATCACTTGTCTACTGTAGTAGTTTGTACTGCAAATCAAATATGTGCGCTTCACAGTGTGATGGTAGTTACAACACAGCAGTAGTTTTAAAAATGTGCAAGCAATTTAATCAATATATGACACAGATTTAATTGAGATTGAGCTGAATCTATGCATTTAAACTAACCTTGTGTTTTTCAATGTAGAGAAAGTGGACACCATTCTTGAGGGCCAAGCTGTTACGGTGACAACATTTGAATCCACAAAGAATATGTCCACCTATCTATTAGCACTGGTTGTCAGTGACTACACAAATGTTATATCAGCGGAACAGACTTTGGTATGGATCATATTTAACACATTTTTACAGCTGGAATGATCAATAAAAGTTTCAGATGTGCTGTACAACTGTTTTACAAGATAAAAGTCTCACATTTATTGGCCACAAAATGCACCTTACAGCATATTTGCAATTACTTAATTATGTTTACTCTGAATAGATACGGATATGGGCCCGTAAGAAAGCCATTGAGGATGGCCATGGGGATTATGCCTTGAGGATAACTGGACCAATTCTCATGTTCTTTGAAAAATATTATAATGTACCATATCCACTCTCTAAATCAGGTATGTTTAAATGTCTAAATCATCTCATAAGATTCATCTTTGGAAAGGAACTGCTGTTCATTTCTGTTAGATCCAAATATACTTGAAGAAACTGATTATTTAGTGGTTCTGCTAACAAGTTAGAAAAAACCTTATTCCTAAGATTAAACTCACCTGTACAATGTTGGTTAGGCTGAGAAACAGATCAGGGATGTTTCATTAATCTTCAAAATGTGGTGCAACCCACTCCAAGATTTCTTTTAACCAGAAATGCATTTGATATTGGTGCTTAATTTTAAATCTCCATCTTGAAGACCAGATTGCTCTGCCAGATTTTTACTTTGGGGCAATGGAGAACTGGGGGCTTGTGACATACAGAGAGACAAACCTTCTGTATGATTCAGTCATCTCTTCCAATGCAAACAAGGAGAGAACAGCAACCATTATAGCCCATGAACTGGCACACATGGTAGTCATTTATTTAAATCTTGATATATCAGTATCTTTCACATTCTTACCTATTGTATGTTATCATATGGTGTAATGGCTTGTTTATACTCTTATTTGGTCAGTGGTTTGGCAACCTTGTGACTCTGAGGTGGTGGAATGAAGTTTGGCTGAATGAAGGTTTTGCCTCTTATGTATCATATCTTGGTGCAGACTTTGCTGAACCATCTTGGAATGTGGTGAGTTTTCACATACTAATAAAGTTGTCAAACAAATGTTTACATGCAATGGTCCAAATAAGCTTAAAGCTTAGAATTGTATTTTGTATTATTTAATTGGGGTTAAAAGAAAAACCACAGGGAAATTCTGAGAACCAATGGCTCGAAAATGATAATTCTCTGCTGGGTTTTTTGGATTACAACCCAAACAGCTTGTCATGAGTTGTTGCTGAGATGAGACAGAGGACCTATTTGCAGGCTCATAATAAAAACCGATGACAAACAGAAACTCAAAACAACAACAAACAAGAACTGACAAAGGAATACAAAATCTAAGGGTTATTTATACACACAAAAGCTAATGATGAAATGGAAAAACAGATCAGGTGAGAACAATCAGAAGCAGATGGCAGTGCATGATGGGTAATGTAGTCCGGTGGAAACAATTCAGACTGTGACACAGCTCTATTATTTTAGACATTATGTTTTTCAATCATGAGATTTGTCAGATTAATAAAAAAAAGTGTACTTAATTGTAAACAAAATCTCTTAAAATGTCCTCATATTTTCATTTTGTTTGCTTGCCACGTGGACATATCGAATTTGGATAAAATGCTCTTTTTGCTTTTTTAGATAAACTGTTGTTGGTAACTGTCCTTCCAGTGTGGTACAAGTTTGAGTATGCAAGAAACTTGCAACAGTCAATATTTATTTGACAGTTTATCACAAAGATTTTTGAAATAAAATAACATTATTTTTTTTTTTTTTTAATCTTGAGAATTGCCATATTCATCAGAAAATTGGTACTTTGTAAGTGAAATTTCATAAAATGTCTAAATTAATTTTAGTGATATGTCAGCCTGATTAATGTGTCAAAAATCTAAACACTGAAAGCCTGTAGGCCCTAATATTATTAAGGAATTTAACTTGTTATTAAATCTCTGATATTCATTGTTACCTCTTTTCCTTTTTACACATAGGCTTTGTGTGCACACATATAGACATATATAATTTCTTCTTTTCTCTTTTCTTCCTTTCTCTTATCACTCTCTCAGAAAGATCTGATTATCCTCAAAGATGTACACCGTGCTTTTTCTGTGGATGCTCTGGCTTCCTCTCATCCCCTGTCTTCTAAAGAGGAAGATATTACAAAGCCAGAGCAGATCAGTGAGCAGTTTGATGCAGTGTCCTATAGCAAGGTGCAAAGACCTTTCATAACTTTGACTTTGGTCAATTCTTTTATGGACTAATTCGGTTCTAAAATGGCTGACAAACTCAGTGTTATGCACTTTTTTATCTGTAGGGGGCGTCAGTGCTGAGAATGCTCTCAGACTTCCTCACCGAACCTGTGTTTGTCCAAGGGCTAAATGTGAGTAATTTAATTTACAGTTTAGTTAAAACAAGTCAGATATTTCTGTGTATTGTTCCTCATTTTGTTGCTCTAAATTTTATGTTTCCTCATTTTCTTTCTCTATATTTTCTGTGTCCCTCCTCTAAAAGACATATCTAGACATGTTTGCCTATCAAAACACAGTAGGTGAAGATCTGTGGAAGCACCTTCAAACTGTGAGTTGCATCAAAAATAAAAACATACTCTGTTCTCTTAATAAGTCCAAATAATGATTGAACAAGTATTTAAATGTTTAATTAAAGAGTAATTAAATCTCACTACTCAGACCTTACTCATTTACGTTGGTCAATGCTGTCATCTAGTGGATGAGTGTGAACACATTTAATATAATTACTCTAATTTTACACCACTAGGCAGTTGATAAGACTGGAACAGTTCTACCCTTAAGTGTCAAAGAAATAATGGACCGTTGGGTTCTTCAAATGGGATTCCCAGTGGTCATGGTCAACACTACGACAGGCCAGGTCTCCCAGAAGCACTTCCTTCTGGATCCTGACTCCATAGTGGAGCGACCATCTCCATTCAAGTAAGCATAATGTCTTTTCCAGATCTACCTGAGAAGATATTCTTGTTGTTGTGGTCAATTCACTTTAGTGTTCCCTCTTTCTGATCCTTGTAGTTATGAATGGATTGTGCCCATCAACTGGATGAAGGCAGAAGTGGAGCAGTCACGATTTTGGCTCCTGGAAAGAACTGGTATTAATGAATCCCCCAAAACGTGATATTTTTGTCCTAAGAGTTACTAAAACATTTTGTCTTTAGTTTTATCTTGGCATTGTAGAGACTCAAAAGGGGGAAAAAAAACAAAAAACAGCAACTGTGAAATTTAGCAATTTCATGCATCACACACACACACACACACACACACACACACACACACACACACACACACACACACACACACACACACACACACACACACACACACACACACACACGTTGTGTTTCCATGTTTTATGGGGACTTTCCATAGACATAATGGTTTTTATACTGTACAAACTTTATATTCTATCCCCTAAACCTAACCCTACCCCTAAACCGAACCCTCACAGAAAACTTTCTGCATTTTTACATTTTCAAAAAACATAATTTAGTTTGATTTATAAGCTGTTTTCCTCATGGGGACCGACAAAATGTCCCCACAAGGTCAAACATTTCGGGTTTTACTATCCTTATGGGGACATTTGGTCCCCACAAAGTGATAAATACACGCTCACACACACACACACACACACACACACACACACACACACACACACACACACACACACACACACACACACACACACACACACACACACTTGTTGTGTTTCCATGTTTTATGGGGACTTTCCATAGACATAATGGTTTTTATACTGTACAAACTTTATATTCTATCCCCTAACCCTAACCCTAACCCTACCCCTAAACCTAACCCTCACAGAACATTTCTGCATTTTTACATTTTCAAAAAACATCATTTAGTATGATTTATAAGCTGTTTTCCTCATGGGGACCGACAAAATGTCCCCACAAGGTCACAATTTTCGGGTTTTACTATCCTTATGGGGACATTTGATCCCCTCAAAGTGTGCGCTCACACACACACACGCGCGTGCGCACACACACACACACACACACACACACACACACACACACACACACACACACACACACACACACACACACACATATATAAGGGTTGTAATTCTTTCAATATGCAGCTTTTCACAATGAAATGAAGACAACTGGAAATGAGTGGGTTTTGGTAAATCTGAACATCACAGGATATTTCAGAGTGAATTATGACACTGACAACTGGGAGCATCTACTGAATCAGTTGACTGAGAACCACAAGGTAAAGACACAGAAACATATAAGCTACTGAAATCACAGAAACTCAGTTCTGATGAATGAAATTGCCCATGTTTATCTATTTCTTTTTTCTTTCTTTCTTTCTTTCTTTCTTTCTTTCTTTCTTTCTTTCTTTCTTTCTTTCTTTCTTTCTATAGGTCATCCCAGTCATCAACAGGGCTCAAATTGTAGATGATGCTTTTAACCTTGCAAGGTAGAAATGTGTAAAATACTATATTTTAAAACAGAACATGCCTTTATCCCACTCTCCTAAATATATATTATATTATATTATATTATATTTATATTAAACTAATATTTATTCATGCACAATCATTTAAATTAAAGAAATGCATAAAGTACCATATTTTTAAATACAGAACGTGCTTCTGTCCCACTCACCAAAATATATATTGTATTATATTATATTACATTATTATATATTGTTTTAGATTGTTTTAAATTATATGATCTAATATTATACATATTTATTTAAGCATGATTATTGAAATTAAATTATTTGCATACTGAATCTAAAAATAGTTGTTCTTTTTCAAGGGCAAAGATGATTCCTGTCACTTTAGCACTCAGCACTACAAAATACTTATTTCAAGAAAGAGAATATATGCCATGGCAGTCTGCTCTTGACAATCTGGATTATTTCTACCTGATGTTTACACAAACTGACGTCTATGGGCTTTTACAGGTCCGTTCTTAACAACGATTTACTAAAATATTTAATGTACATATTAATGTAAAATGTATGTACTGTATGTACTGTGTGTGTGTGTGTGTGTGTGTGTGTGTGCGCGTGTGTGATATACATACAACAGTTAGTTCTGGTCCTCGAATCTGATTGGACGAGAGACGTTCCATTAGCACTGATTGTCTGACACCATTAGCACTCAGACTTTTCACTCTGTGTGTATCACTCCGCTTGTGTTCGTGCCATTCTAAACTAAAGTGTAAGAGCAGTGCATATGTGTTTTTTTTTTTACATGTATTTTATTTACATTACATATGTTAGCCAGCAGGTGGTGGAAAAATATCATTTTTATATATAATATGAGCCAGTTAGGTGACGTGAAATGAATCTTCTTCAGCCAGTGTTTACATACAGCACTATATGATCACTTGTATTACTACTACTAAAGCTAGGAAATAGCTTTAAATGGCTGTAAACGAACAACTTCAGAATTATGGCTCATCACAGCTGAGACACAACAGGCTGATTAATTACACAAACTAAAGGTGCTTACATCTGATCAGACTTTCCACACTGGTGTGAACACACTGTTTAAAATGGAGGACATTGCAGTTTCTATAGTGAATGACTCTTGCGCACCGGCTACCACGAAATAGGGAGAAAAATCCCCACATGGACCGATATTTTTTCACTGAGAAAGATGATCTTCTCTGCTTGGAAGTGGCAACAGGTGATTGCACATGCTCTGTCTCTCTCTCTCTCTCTCTCTCTCTCTCTCTCTCTCTCTCTCTCTACACACACACACACACACACACACACACACACACACATACACAAACACATACATCCATCCATCCATCCTTGTTCATCCAATAACTTGTTAGGTACAGCACAAGCCGTGATACTATTTCTGAAGTGAACTTTTTAAATTACTAAGGAAGGATTTGACGCATCATTTATTTTGAATCAGCAATGGCAGATTCAACCGCTGCATAAGAAAGTAGTTCCATGCACAAATGCGTTTTTATGACCATACTCAGTTTTTCCCCCAAAAAATGTAATTTACTTGTTCATTGAACTGTTGTATATAAGCAATATCACACTTGCAATCTTGCTGCTGGATCATCACTGCTGTGATTACCTGTGGCCGAATCACAGCAGTGTTGATGTAGGGCCATATCACACTCTTGCTCATGTTATATTGCTTAAATATATATGTACACTGGCAGCCAAAAGTTTGGAATAATGAAAAGTTTTAGATGTTTTGAAAAGAAATTGGTACTTTAATTCACCAAAATGGCATTCAACTGATCACAAAGTATAGTCAGGACATTACTGATATAAAAAACAGCACCATCACTATTTGAAAAAAGTAATTTTTGATCAAATCTAGACAGACCCTATTTCCAACAGTCATCACTCCAACAACTTATCCTTGAGTAATCATGCTAAATTGCACATTTGGTACTAGAAATTAACTTGTCATTATATCAAATACAGTTGAAAGCTATTTGGTTTGTTAAATTAAACTTAACATTGTATTTGTTTATTTTTGAGTTGCCACAATATACAATAGACTGACAGGTCTTAAGGTCAATATTAGGTCAGAAATGGCAAAAAACAAACAGCTTTCTCTATAAATTCATCAGTCAATCATTGTTTTGAGGAATGAAGGCTATACAATGCTTGAAACTGTCAAAAACCTGAAGATTTCATACAAAGGTGTACACTACAGTCTTCAAAGACAAAGGACAACTGGCTTTAACAAGGACAGAAAGAGATGTGGAAGACCCAGATGTACAACAAGAGGATAAGTACATCAGAGTCTCTAGTTTGAGAAACAGACACCTCACATGTCCTCAGCTGACAGCTTCATTGAATTCTACTCGCTCAACACCAGTTTCATGTACAACAGGAAAGAGAAGACTCATGGGAAGGCCTTATGGGAAGAGTTGCAAAGAAAAACACACTTTTGAAACAGAAAAACAGAAAGAAAAGGTTTGAGTGGGAAAAGAAACACAATGGACAACAGGTAATTGGAAAAGAGTGTTGTGGATCTTAACCCCATTGAGTTTTTGTGGGATCAGCTAGACTGTAAGGTGCGTGAGAAGTGCCCGATAAGACAGCCAAATCTATGGCAAGTGCTGCAGGAAGTGTGGGGGGAAATGTCACCTGAGTATCTGGACAAACTGACAGGAGGATTTTTGATGAGAACTCTTTGAAGTAGTTTAAGAAGTTCGGACATTTTTTTCTCACATTTTAATAGTAATATTTCATGTTATTAATGTCCTGCCTATACGTTATGATCAGTCGAATTCTACTTTGTTGAATAAAAGTACCATTTTCTTTCCATAAGATCAAAATCTGTACGTTATTCCAAACTTTGGGCCGCCAGTGTGTATATATATATATATATATATAAAATCAATGATACATGTTTTGAGTTAAATTAATATATATATGTATATAATTATTATTATTTTATTTTATTTGTAGAACTACCTCAAGAAGCAAGTGACCCCCCTTTTTGCATATTTCAAGAATATTACAGAGGATTGGTCACATGTACCCTTTGGACATACAGAGCAGTATGTGAACTTTACTGTATTTCTGAATGTAATCAATGACGAAGGTTTCATGACGGCATTTTGTTTCATTAGAATAACAGTTGGATGATTATGTTTATTGGGTAAAAAAATCATAAATATTTTACAATGTTTACATTATTATTTCATGTAGATACAATCAGGTAAATGCTATTAGAGTTGCATGCAGCACTGGTGTAGATGGCTGTCAAAACCTTACCTTAAGCTGGTTCAGACAGTGGATGGACCTACCAAACCACAACCCGTAAGTTTACTCACTTTTCTTTACAGGATGACCAAAATATGGAGAGTGCCCTAAAGTGATCTAAATTTAGAAGGAACAAACTTTTAAATAATCAAACTAGACAAAAGTGATTTTCAATCTAGCCATGAATGTTTATCATAGACCTTATTTATGTCTCTGTTTGAAAGGATTCACCCCAACTTGAGGTCTACAGTGTATTGCAGCGCTATTGCTGCAGGTGGCTCTGATGAGTGGGATTTTGGCTGGCAAATGTTTAAAAATGCCACCATTGCTATAGAAGCTGATAAACTCATGTCATCCCTGTCTTGTACAAAAGATCGCAATCTTTTAGAAAGGTTTGCATTAAAGTTTTCATTCAGTGTGACCATAAATAATTGTTAAAATTTTTTAAGGTATTTTAGGAAGATTAATTAACAAAAGTTGTTTCCCCCTTCCATTTTCATAAATCTAGGTACCTTGAATATACACTTGATGCATCAAAGATCCGTAAACAGGATGCTACATCTGTTATTGTGTATATTGCCAGCAACCCAGATGGTCAGACACTGGCTTGGGAATTTGTCAGAAAGAACTGGGAGTACATGTTCACAGAGTGAGCACAAACATTCATATACAATATATATGTATTGCAGAACTTTTCATGGTAATTAATGAACTGTAAACTGTAAAGGAATACAGTATGACCAACAAACATGATAAACATGATGAACCTTCTTCCTGTAGCTTGACTGGTATATCATGGCTTTTGAAATGCAAAGGTCATGTGTTTGATTCCCAAGGAATGCTCATTCTGATCAAATGTACACATTAACTGCACTGTAAAATGCTTTGGATAAAAGCATCTGTCAAATGCACATGTAAAATCAGTGATTTCTCTCCCTAGGTATGGTGTTGGGTCCTTTAACTTTGCCAACCTTATAAGTGGCATAACCAAATCATTTTCAACAGAATCAGAACTTGAGCAGGTTTGTATGGAATTAACATATTTGTTCATCATGTTTAGTTAAAGGGATAGTTCACCCATTATTTACTCACCCCCATGCCATCCCAGATGTGTATGTCTTTCTGTCTTCTACAAAACACAAAGATTTTTAGAAGACTATCTCAGCTCTGTTGGTCCTCACAATGCAAGTGAATGGTGACCAGGAATCTGAAGTTCCAAAAAGCACATAAAGACAGCATACAAGTAACCCATAAGACTCCAGTGTTTAAATTATTGTCTTTTGCAACTATATAATAGGTGTAGGTGAGAAACACATACATATTTAAGTAATTTAAGACATTCACTTTCACATTGAGCCACATACTAGTTGGGTCTGGTCAATGGTGGAGATTGATGGTAAAAAGGACTTATTGATCTGTTTCTCAACACATGGATTTAACCATTGGAGTTCTATGAATCCCTTTAATGCTGCCTTTATGTCCTTTTTGGAGCTTCTGGGATCTGGTCGCCATTCACTTGCATTTTGATGACCAACAGAGCTGAACCATTCTTCTATAAATATTAATTTGCGTTCAGCAGAAGAAAGAAATTCATACACATCTGGGATGGCTTGAGGGTGAGTAAATGATGAGAGAATTTTAGTTTTTGGGTGAACTATCCCTTTAATGCAATAGCATGATAAATGGGTTAATTGATCACCTTTCCTAAATGGTTAGCACAGTTAATTCAGTACTTGGACACTATATCAAACTTTAACACATGACATGTCTAATTCATTTCTGTTTCCACATATCTTAATCTGTGTAAAGCTTCAGCAGTTTAAGAGTGACAATGCAGAGATTGGATTTGGCCCGGGAGCAACAGCTCTGGAACAGGCCATCGAGACGACAAAAGCCAATATAAAATGGGTGACCGAAAACCTGACAGAAATTAAAGACTGGCTTATGGCTGAAACAGCTTAAACACATTGCACTCTCTACAATTGACATCAGTCTTTTGTGTGTTCTGTATAAAGGATGCTAAAGAAAAAAAATATTCTTGTCTGTATAGGAGGACAGTGTATATATTAAATTAAAGGTGCACCCAGTATCCAAAATAATTGTCATTTTAAAACATATGTATAAACCATGACCACTCACATGAGAAAACATTATATAAGCTTGATGCAGTGAGATCCAGCAGATGGAAAATATCTATATGGAGATGGTCCCCTCATGGGGGAAACCATGTTAGAATCACATGACCTGCTGAATACTATTTGCTTCATCTCAGTAACTGCCCTATTATTGGACACTGCAGCTTGTATTATTATGTATTAAATTAATCATAGCTGACATAGAATAGTGAATATCTACAATGGCATCTGTGACTGGAATCTTCTACTATACATCTAATGCCTACAGGTGCCATTGGAAGTCCAAGATGACACAAGCACAAGAGTTACTCAGGGCACCTTTAAAATAATTTTATGAAATAATGAATAATCAGTCAATAATTAAAGTAGTAAAAAAAATAGTTTAATTGTTTAGTATAACTAATATTGTTTATAAGTTTTTGGTTGTTTGTTAAATTGTAATTTGCTCTGTATTGATATAGATGGTTTGTTTGTATTAAAAAAAACATGGCTTACCATATCAACACTTTTAAATGCTCATTTCTATGAAGAGGCCCCTCTTTGTAGAGCTCAAACTCTCTTTGTCAACTTGTAATAGTCAACTTGCTTATAACTTGCTAATATGTCACACACACACACACAAAGTTGTAAGTAAAACTGTGATTGGTTTGCCTACGTGACCATTATCCATCTCAGCTTATTTAAATCTGAGTTCAGAGTTCTTTGCACGGCATGACATTTATTTTATTAAGTTTTTATAGGCACGAGACAAAAAAGTTCTACCCAGATTCTCTGAAAGGTTATGAAGGTGGGACAAAGCTGAATAAAATATTTTTAACACACAAGCCTGAGATTCCAGTCTTCTGTATATGAACTGTGCTCGATTTTTCTTACAGTACAATGGTCAGATTTTCTATTCTTCTTGTCCTTGCACTTCTATCAGTGAATAAAATTGCTACATTAACAAATTCATTAATTGTTGCATAATGTGTATATTTCAATTTTGAGCAGCAGTTCCTCCACCTTATTAGTCAAAAAAGAGCTTTAAATAAATGTGAAAGCATGTCTTGTTTTCTATTAAAGCCTTTTTATGTTTTTGTAAGGCATCATACAAATGCAGTATATTTGCTGAATCCTGTGTAACAGCAAAGCGAAAGTAAAAGTCCTACAATATCTTTCAAGTACTAATAACATTTGTGTCAGAAAATAATTCCTGCTCCTCAATCAGAAATGATACCACACTATAATTGCATATTATAAATTACATACTGTGTATACTATATATACATATATACAGTGCATCTGGAAAGTATTCACAGCCTAATTGCTCAATACTTTGTTGAAGCACCTTTGGCACCAATTACAGCCTCAAGTCTTTTTGTGTATGATGCTACAAGCTTGGCACACCTATTTTTGGGCAGTTTCTCCCATTCTTCTTTGCAGGACCATCAGGTTGGATGGGGAGCGTCGGTGCACAGCCATTTTCAGATCTCCCCAGAGATGTTCAATCGGGTTTTGCTCTGGCTGGGCCACTCGAGGACATTCACAGAGTTGTCCCGTAGCCACTCCTTTGTTTTCTTGGCTGTGTGCTTAGGTTCGTTGTCCTGTTGGAAGATGATCCTTCGCACCAGTCTGAGGTCTAGAGTGCTCTGGAGCAGGTTTTCATCAAGGATGTCTCTGTACTTTGCTGCGATCCTGACTAGTCTCCCAGTTCCTGCCACTGAAAAACATCCCCACAGCATGATGCTGCCACCACCATGCTTCACTGTATGGTATTGGCCAGGTGATGAGCGGTGCCCGGTTTCCTCCAGACATGATGCTTGCCATTCAGGCCAAATAGTTAAATCTTTGTTTCATCAGACCAGAGAATTTACCTGATCGCCCAGTTTGACCGGGCGGCCTGCTCTAGGAAGAGTCAGCTCTGTAAAAAGCAAATATTATTAATATGTAGGCTACCACTTTTTTTTAGACATATATTGTGCAGAATTTATTTTTCACCAACAATCTACATTTAATAATTGTGTTAGTTTTAGTGATTACAAACATGTTTTATAAAATACTGTTGTTAAATATTCTCATCAGTTTCTTTCTTCTGCTTTGCTTCTTATTTTAGTCTTTCTCTACGGAAGCCCTGAACCTCAAGGTGGAAAAAAAAAATAATGGTTTCAGTTTCTTCCTGAGCCTAAGTCTTAAAAATGTTCTCTCTTCCTAAAAATGTTCTTTTCTCTCTTCTAATTTTTTTCATTTAAAAATTGACACTTTGAAAATGTGAAAACATTTTTTACACAGGTTCCTACTCGTTGTGGCTGCTGGTGACTTACATTAAAGGAGAAACCCAATTTTCTGAATTCAGTGCCATGGTGATGATGGGTGAGATCATTGCATGGTATTATAATTCAGAGACGAGGATGTACCAAGAGGAAATACTACAAATGAAGACGATGTAATTAATCCAGATCACACTGATGCTATAAGCGAGATCTTTTGTGAAAAGATCAAATCTAGTGAGACGTGACAATGTTATAATGGGTACGTTAGCAACGTGTTCAATATACTGTATAACTGAAGGTTCTCAGGACAATACATTTTTCATAAATGTCAGGTCAGGGCAAGTTATCACATGGGTTTTGAAAATAATACATTCAGAAAATGTTATGACTGTGTTTCTTTGGCAAAACAATGGTTTGATTTTAATTGAAATCTTTTCAAGCTATGTTTGATGAAATGTATTTTTTCCCCCTTGGCAATAATGGTGGAAATGTGTAATAGTGTTTGTCGCCAAGACTAATATACATTCTTACGGGTCTGCTAGTTCAGTAGAGAATAGTTCTGTGTGAGCAGTCGGACAATGACAAACCTGGAAAATGATGTTGAGATGAGCCACACAGATGAGCTGCATTATATGGACAGCAGGTTTTATTCCCATGGCTCTTTAAATATCACTGCAGAAGAGCTCAGATGAGAGCTTGAAATGACTAAATGGTGGTATGAGAATTTTTTACTTTCCAGTCTGCAAGAAAACTGACAGAACTTATATAACTTTATGACATATTACCTGCAAAATATTGGAAATCAAGTGAACAGCATTGGTAAGTTTCAACAGCATCTTTTCTCCAGTTCTTTCAATGAAGACATATAAAGCCAATGTAGTCATTTTGCAAATTAGGGTTTAGTGCTCCAGTTTTTACTAAACAAATTAAAACAGTTAGAACAGGACAGATATAGAATAATGTTGGCATGTTGAGGTTTAAACTGCTAAAACCTCATTATAGATTTTATTTTGTATTTAATGCTTAGACGAGAAACAAGGACTTTAAGTGGCAGAGGCACTGAGAGAGCATTTATTCAGTGAAGATTTTGCAATTTTGTTTCATGTAATTTCTTTCCCCAATAATGTATTTAAAACAGTATTTTAGAAACAAATATTTCACACTATAAAACACAATAATATTTTACAATAATAATGTTTCCCAGCTAATTTTTGTAACGTTTGAAATGACAGTCAATTGATCAATTTCAACTCAAGTTTTACACTGAGAAAAATCTACATAGACAGTTTCAGTTCAAAAACAAAACCTCAGCAGAGAGATTGCACATTGCATCCCATATAGTGTGGTTTTAAAAAGCATTCAGAGACATAATCTCATAAACAAATATTTAAAAAATAATTTCACTGGTTGTGCACATCTTTCTGATTCAGACATAGCCAAGCACATAAATTAGCCAATATACAACATCAAGCATTAGCACTGATCTAATACTCTGGTTTAATATATTCAATATTTAAAAAAATAAAGTTCATTTTTGTTTGTTTAGGAGTTATCTTAGCTAATTTAGTCCAACTAAACTGAAAGTGTGCAGTGCCATCTGGTGGTCTGACTGAATAATTTGTCAATGTTAAGAATTATAATGCCTGGATTGGTAGAATATAAGCTTTAAAATATTGTTGTCCATGTTATTTGCTGTTGAAAGGAGTTCACAAAAAAGCACAAGCAATCGTCCCGTAAATGCAAATCATTATATTCTATTTGGACTATTTACCAATATCCTGAAGTTCATGTTAATATCATGACATATACAGACATTTCTTAAAACCTATGCGGATGTGTGATGTGTTCCTCAAACAGGAAATAAGTCCAGTTAAATTAATTCAAAGTCTTCCAATTTTAAAATCTAAGTGATTTAGTCATTGTAGAATTGTTGTATTCCGAGTTAATAGTAATGACAGTAAAATATTAGTGTGTGAATGTAGTTTTCAAAGTTTTCAATTTTCACATTAAACCTGTTTTTGTTTAGGACAAAGACAGTCACACAGTGAAGCTCTACAATACTGTACAAAAATAATCATGTCAGTCTGTAGTGATTACATAATTCACCTGAACAAAAAATCATGACCCTAAAAAACACTAGTGCCATTTATTGGGATCAGTTCGAACTAATTGAGTCTTCATCGCACATTTTGTTTAATCAGTAAAACTTTATTTAGCCTAGCTCTATAAATGTAGAAATGTGCCAGAGCAGAAATTGGGGATATGAAGTATTTAGTTCACAATGCTTTAAAAATGCTGTACTTGTGAACCAGAATTTCTGGTTTAATAACAGCCGTTTAGAGAGGAAAATTGGTGACTCATTTGTTTCAAGAGTGAATAACACCTGGTAAATAACATCTTACTGGTAGATTTAGATCGATACTTCTTTAAGAAAGTGCAGGATAGGTAATTTTCAATAGTATGCTCGAAAACCGAAGAAATCTGTGCGAATGGAAAGAATTCTCATCATACTTATACTTTCACTTCCTTCTGCTTTGAATGGTAAGTTTTAAAAAGATAGGAATGTTAATGCTGTTCAATGAATCAAAACTAGATCATTGTAGATGATCACACATTGTCTTATCTCTGACCTTAATAGTGCTCTTTTCTCCGTTTTAAGTTAAATGAAAGTGAAAGACATAATACCCCCCTGTTTTAACTCTATGCTGTCGTAAACTATAGATGAATAGATTGCAGTTTAATTCATAAAAAAACCCTAAAATGATCAGTATGGGCTGTTTTGTTTTTCAGGTTCTCACTCTTTATGGTTACTTGCAACTTACATTCAGGGAGAAACACAATTTCCTAAATTTAGTTACACAACCATTTTGGATGACATCATTGTGGGATACTATAATTCAGGGGTTTACATTCCCAGAGGGAACACTACGAATGAAGATGATGTAATTGATTCAAAATACATCAAGGGTGTAAGTGACTACATGTTTAGCTCCTTTGTGAGGAGATCAACACTATTAAGACCCAACCATAACAAGAGTAAGTATACTGCGATTGCAGCACCAACTTTGTTTTTGTTGATATTCCGTTGATGCATAGCTACTGCATAAACAAACTGTGAAATGTGAACATTTATTTATAAGGAATTTAACCTCGAAAATCAAGAGGCAAAACTTAATAAGAAAATAATTCACAAAAAGCTGCTATATATATTTTTTTTTTGTATTTTTTTTTTTTTTTATATATATATATATATATATATATATATTGCAACATAGAATCCTTTAGTTAGACTCTTTATGTTGCTGCAATGTAAACAGCACTCAGTCATTTGTACTGTATGAGACCTTAACTAATTCATGAGACTAGTGAACACCAGTTATTAGGAGATCTGACATGAACATAACTGGAATTTTGATCATTTTGTTTATACTCTGTCTAGAGTCATGTTGCTGATGGCTTGTGTGATTCTAGAGGCCATCCATGATTTCCTCTCCCTCTTTTCTTTTCTCTCTCATTGTTCTGACAGGTCTTGGAGTTTATCAGACAATGGTTCAGTGTAAACTGCTGGACAAAGACAAGCCTGGACAGATGATTACCAAAGATGCTGCCAGTGGCTCCACCACAGATGAGCTGTGCTACTACAACAACAGTTTTACTTATAATATTGTTTTTAATATTACATCAGAGGTGCTCAAACCCCATCTTGAAGACTTCAAGAAGAAATTCAAGACTTTTTATTACCCAACTTGTATAGAAACCCTCATGAATTACCTCAAAAAAAGAGTAGATAACGTGAATAGAAAAAGTGAGTCCTCAATATGCTGCTGAATTTCTGCTGTGTTCCTCACTTACAACAGACAGTCAGTATGTGCAAAAAGGACTGTTGTTTTTATCTTCAATTCAAATGTTTGACAGTAATAAAATGGCCTAATGTGACCCTCAAATTTAGAGATTGAAAAAGGTGTACAGTGTATCTGATCTAAAATAATCTGTTTTCAACTTTTTCCCTCCACAGTGAAACCCAGACTCAGACTCATTACGAAAGCAAACACAGATTCTGGAGGATCACAGGTGAGTTGTTTGGCAACAGGATTTTACCCTCGTCACATCAACCTGACCCTGTTTAAAGATGGGCAGCCTGTATCTGATCGTAAGATCACTGGGGGAGATCTGCTGCCCAATGGTGACGGGACGTACCAGATGAGGAAGACTCTGGAGATCAGTGCAGAAGAACAGAGAGAGAAGCACAGATACACCTGCTCTGCTACACACTCCAGTCTGGACAACAAATTGGATGTTTATTTGGGTGATGAATTCTTACAGAAACAAAAGGTATCAGACAAAATCATCTAGCTAATGTTTCGATCTCACTGTAATGCTTTTAAATGATTTATCTTTTAGATAATGGCCATTACAGATTTTGGATGGTTGGGTGTGTTGTTAGTGTCCTGGTGCTGGTGTGCATCATTTTGGCTATAAGATGGAGACTGCAAAGGTAACATGTTCTTGTGTGTTTTCTTTGAAAATAAAATGTTATCTATTTTAAATTTCAAAACGTCATTTTAAGTGTAATATAATTTATTTGGACTCATTTGTACAGTAATGTTAAGGCTGATGTTTATGTAATGTTTTTGGTGTTATATGTCAGCTATGATTAAGCCAATTCTAGGTTGATTTAAATAGTTATGACTGACCAATCCTGAGGACTGAATAACAGGTATTTTAAATCAGGGTTGTGTCAATTTACAGATGCTGAAGACAATCATCTTGAAGACAGTGGATTATGATTAAACATTTGACATCTGAGTTTTTTTATGTGTTGCCTGTTAGGAGATCATACCATCACATCTTCTGTTTGATTCAATTTCATATGGTGCAGTATTAATCTCAGATTGGTTTAGAAGTATCAGTTGAACGGTCGCAGAGACTTTTGCTATTTAACAAGCTGTGAGATTTCAATTGAGATCAGCCTACATTCTCATGTAATCTAAGATGAGCACATAACAATACACAAACAGTTGTTTCTTACTTAGGTGTAAAGGTTGTTTGTTTGTTTAATATTTTCACAGTTACAAACATTTTAAAGAATATACTAAAGTCAACAGGGTCTAGTTTCTATATCAAGAAGGCATGTCTGTATGGAGTGGTGGTGGTGTAGAGGTCTAAACCACATAACTGGCATACATAACCAGCAAACGGGTAATCAGAAGGTCACTGGTTCGATCCCCACAGCCACCACCATTGTGTCCTTGAGCAAGGCACTTAACCCCAGGTTGCTCTGGGGGGATTGTCCCTGTAATAACTGCACTGTAATTCGGTTTGGATAAAAGTGTCTGCTAAATGTAAAATGTATTATTGCTGTGTGTTTCTGGTTTTGTTTTTGTGCATTCTACAATAATAATAATAATAATAATAATAATAAGTTTATTTTATATAGCGCCTTTCACAAACCCAAGGTCGCTTTACATAGTGGAAGGCAATGAAACACAACTGCAAACAAACCAAAACAATTCAACAAAGACATGTTATCTGTATGATGCTATGAGTTTGTTGTGGAGAAATGATCATTAAACAGAAAGGTTTTGAGATGTGCTTTAAAGAAAGGAAGAGAAGCACAGTCACGAAGAGGTTGTGGGATGCTGATCCAGAGTTTGGGGGCCAATGCACTGAAGGACCTGCCACCCAGGGTTGAAAGTCTGGAGCGAGGGATAGCCAAGAGATTTTGGTCAGAGGATCTCAGTGAGCGTGAAAGAGTGTACGGGGTCAGGAGGTCGCGGATGTAGGGGGGAGCAAGGTTGTGGAGGGCTTTGAGGGTGATTAGTAGTACTTTGTATTTGATCCGGGACGGAACTGGTAACCAGTGGAGTTGGTGGAGAATGGGTGTGATGTGTGCTGATCGTCTGGTACGGGTGAGCAGCCTGGCTGCCGAGTTTTGAATATATTGTAGCCTTTTAAGTGATTTAACAGGGAGACCAAGGAAAAGTGCGTTGCAGTAGTCAAGACGGGACATAATGAAGGAGTTTACCAAAATCTGTGCATCACTAGCAGAGAGAAAGGGTTCGGATTCGAGCAATGTTACGGAGGTGAAAGAAGGCAGTCTTAGTGAGTGATTTTATATGAGGATCAAAGCTAAGGGTGGAGTCAAGCAAAATGCCAAGGTTTTTAACAACAGGAGTAGGGTGGATAGGTGAACCATCAATGTTGAGAGTGAGACTGTGAGATTTGGAGAGGATGCTTTTAGGGCCAATCAGCAGAATTTCGGCTTTATCTGTATTGAATTTGAGAAAGTTGTTTTGCATCCATAATTTTAAATCAGAGAGGCAGTCAGTGAGGGAACATGGTGGTGGATCAGATGGAGAAGGAATGGTAAAGTAGAGTTGGATATCATCTGCATAACAGTGGAAGTTTAGACCGTGGCTGCGTATAATCGGGCCAATAGGGAGGATGTAAACAAGAAAGAGGAGGGGCCCCAGTACAGAACCCTGGGGAACACCACGGGTGACAGGGGACTTGGAAGAGTGATGTGAACCAAGTGTTACAAACTGCGTTCTGTTGGAGAGGTATGACTGGAACCAATTCAGGGCTGTGCCAGAAACACCAATAGCAGACAGACGGGCGATTAGAACATTGTGGTTGATAGTATCGAAAGCAGCACTAAGGTCAAGAAGGATGAGAATGTTAAGTGAACCAGAGTCAGCGGACAAGAGAAGATCGTTAACTATGCGTAAAAGGGCAGTCTCTGTACTGTGACATGAACGGAAGCCAGATTGAAAAGGCTCATACAGGTCATAGTGATTAAGAAAGGTGTGTAGTTGTGAGGCCACCACTCTTTCTAATACCTTGGCCAGGAAGGGGATGTTGGAGATAGGACGGTAGTTTAATAAAGATGTTTGGTCGTAGTCCGGTTTTTTGAGAATGGTTGTGACTGCAGCATTCTTGAGGGCAGCAGGCACAACACCAGAGTTGAGGCAGGTGTTTACAATCAATGCAATGGGTTCAGATAATGATGTGATGCAAGCTTTAAGTAGAAGGGTGGGGGCAGGGTCAAGCTGACACGATGAGGAGTTGGACTTATTTATAATGTCAGTGATAGTGGGGGAGTCTATAGCAGTGAAATGGGAAAGCTGAGGGCCCAGAGAAGGAGGAGAAGAAGAAGAGAGAGAGATAGCATTGGTGTTGAAGCAGTGATAAATTTTGCTAATTTTGTCATCAAAGAAGTGTAAGAAGGCCTGACACTGCTCAGGGGTCTTAGGACAGGCAGTGACAGGGGGTTTGAGGAGTTTGTCCAAGGTCCTGAACAAGGTTTTAGGCCTGGATATGGAGGAGGTTATGAGCGATGAGTAATAGTTTGAGCGGGCAGCATTGAGGGCATCCTTATATGTCTGAGTATGTTCAGTGTAAAGCATGGAGTGAATTGTAAGGCCAGTTTTCTTATATAGCCGTTCAAGATGGCGGCCAGCAGCCTTAAGTTTCCTGAGCTCAGGGGTGAACCAGGGGCATGTATGTTTTGCTGGTACAAGCCTAGTCCTAGCCGGGGCTAGGCTATCAAGCAGGCTGGTCAGGGTGCCATTGTACATATCAACCATGTCATCCGCGGACGAGAGCTCGTCAAGGCCAAACAGTGGCGAGGCCTGTATAGAGGCAGCAAACATGCTGTGGTCTATTGACCCGATGTTACGACATGTAATAGCTGTTTTCTCTGAAGAGGGAGGAGGAGTGTTCATATGAAAACGGCATTCAATGAGCTTATGGTCGGAGACACCAGAGATGGAACCAGAGACAGAGATGTCATTTAGACCAGAAGAGCAAAGCAGATCCAAAAGGTCTTGCTCTTTTGCATTGTAATTTTCCTTTGAGAATCATCAAAGTCTGTCTGCCTGTATATCTTATGTTTGCCTGTGTCACAACATTAGTTGTATTTTCTGTTATTTTTAATGTATTGGTTGGATGAAAAACAAGGATATTGGGTGGCTCCCAGTGAGCAAATATGCAAGTTTTTGTTGTATGTATTGTGTTTCCTGTAAATAAAAAAAAAAACATGTAAATAATCTTATTAAAACATTTATTTTTGCACATAAAACTTCATAATACAAATACTGTTACTCAGCTAATTATTATAATGTTTGAGGTGACAGTCAGCTGATTGATAGATTTCAACTGCAAAGGTTTCAATTGAGCAAAATCAACAGAGAGAGTGTCACCTGTCCAAAAAAACAAACAAATTTGTTCCTCAAAAGAGAAAGAGACTGATTGCACATTGCATCCCATAGTAAGTTTTCCCACAAGATTTGTATTTTTGTAATTATAATGTTTTATTACAGATCTGTATTGAAGACCTGCCAAATGACTGGTTTTGTAGTTGTAACATTGTATTAATAGTCAATAAAAAAAGATACATATTGGTTAGAAAGCACCTCGTGGTGAGGGAAAATCAATGTGTAGACTAATATTAGTGAACAAGGTTTAACAAAACCTCTGCTATCATGCCAGTAACCTTGAAAAAACTGTAAGTGTACTTAGTAGAATTGGTGCTGTTTTCAATGCATATGGTGGTAAGAGCAAATGTTCATTTAGTTATATGTTTAATGTTTATTACACTTTGATGATCTAAAAGAACTAACTACATAACATTTTAAGAGTAAAAAAGAATTGTACATTGTGGTTGTAAATATGAGTCCATTTATATGACAAAACAACTATAATTCACCAGCCACAAATCATACAGTATGTAGGTTGAAACAAATCATTTGTCCACCACACACCGATTTTAAGCATTGTTTAAACCTCACTGATATCTCCAGATGCACCAGTCACCACCCACAATTGGAATTTAGGAGAAGCTGTTCATGCATTTCTTTTTTCAACAAGATTGTACATACCCACATTTTTTTTTAAATGACATTCCTTGTTCCCCATCAACAACAAAAAATATAAACAGCTTCTTTGAAAGACTTGCAGGACTTGTTTCGTGCCTCACTACCTGCCTCATGTAAAGTTATAAATATGGATATATTTCTTACAAAAATGCATCGCTTCACTTCAGAAGGCCTTTATTAACCCCCTGTAGCCGTATGGATTACTTTTTTGAAGGATGGATGAGCTTTTTTGGGCTTCAAAATCTAAGGTACCACTCCCATTATAAAGCTTGGAAGAGACAGGATATTTTTTTATATAACTCCGATTGTGTTTGGTTGAAAGAAGAAAGTCTTATACAACTAGGATGGCTTAAGGGTGAGTAAATTATGGGATCATTTTTAGTTTTGGGTAAACTAAACACCTGCTCAGAATCTGACTCCACCCACTAGAAATATTTGAAAATGCTGGAAAAGTGGGCAGACCCCTGCGGGGATAGAGGGAACGACCCGAGTGCGGGGGGGGTGGGGGTGGGGGGGCACCTGAGACTCATAGTGACGGATTAATTGACAGCTGTTGTCAGACTCTATGTTATTATTATTCCTCAAACGGTCGCAAGACGACATGTACATGAATCTGGCGTGGTGAGCTGGAACCTGCTTACGTCAGCTGTCACCGCTTATGTCACGAAGTACCGCAAACAGCCAATAGGAAAATTCAACTGCAGTAGCCACCGTTCAACCTGAAGAGGGCAGCACTCAGACGTTTTTACACCATATACTGTAGAATTAAAACACTTTATACACAAATGTCAAAAAAATTACTTGAATCAATGACCAGTACTAATAAAGCCCCATGCTTACAGAGCATTAACTAAAAAAAGTTGGTTTAGGGTTTAGTTACCCTTTAAATACTCCAAGCATTGTGGCTTGATTAGCCTAATTCGGTACCGGGTGTGTAGGATCACGACCCGGCCCCGCCCTCCGCCCTGCCACATCATCCTATTAAGGAGGTATTAGAGGATTGCTGGGAGTATGAGTACGCTCAGTTAGTTAGCTTTGGATGGACTGCAAACAAAGAGGCTCAACACACTGGCATACATAACATTGATGTTAGCCCAACTGTGGCTGTACCAGTTTCACCCCCTTGGTTTTTCCCAATGCCATTAGTTAACCTCCAAATGTTGAGTATCATTAACCATAAACAAAGGTGTGTTCCAAAGAGGGCAGTAGTGCATTTGGATGAGGAATAATTCTTCTTTCTGAAAGTATACACCAATGGTTCAAAAGACCCTGATTCTGGGCATACAGCTGCAGCAGTGTTCATTCCCCATTTCAAATATAAAATTGCTAGAAGGACATAAAATACTTTAACAGTTTAAACAACTGAGATGATAGCTATTCAGGTGGAATAATTCCAACCTCTAAATGCAGTGATTTGTTCTGACCCTTATTCAGCACTTATACAAATGTAATGAGTGGTAAATCCTCATCTAGGCAAGATATTTTATTGGAAATTCTTCAGAGTTTGTTCAGAATACTTCAGCAGAGAATAATACTTGTACCTGGGTATGGGTACCTGCTCATGTTGGAGTGGAGGGTAATGAGGAGGTGGATAATATGGCTAAACAGGCTCAAATGGTTAATTAACGAGATGCGGCAGTTCAAGAGAGAGCTACAGGCAGCTGCCCTGTATACGTATATGTTTGTGTGTCTTTGTGTTTAAGTTTATTAAAAACATTACTTTGATGCTTCATCTGTTTCCCGCCTTTTCCTTTCCACTGAACCCTGTTACAGTCGGTTATAAGAGGAGTAATTATGGCAATAGAAGGGGCAATACAGTAATATATCGTTTACATATTGGATATTCAGCACTCAATCATTCACTTTGCATTGTAGGGAAACATGAATCTTGTAACTGTTATAAATGTGGTCTTCTTGAGACTGTTGAGCATGTGCTGCTAAATTTCATTGCATATAAAAAAGACTCCTGCTCAAAAAATAACTAACATTTTTCGGAATTAACTGCCTATCATTACGGAGCATTCTGAATCATTCTCCAAAGGTATATAATGTTCTTATCAATTATGTAAAAGATTTAGATCAAAATAATAGAATTTAGTATTTAGGTTTTTACTTTCTACATCAACACTTCATACTCCATACCAGTAGGTGGAAGCAATGCACCAAAAGCTGGTTTGCCAACTGCCATTAATGTAAATAAGAAGAAAAGAACAGCCCAATACAGTTTCTTTACTACTTTCTGTTATTGTGTCCAAAACGTACGTATTAAGCATCCGTGACTATGACTATAATTCTGCTTTATACTTTTGCTTGTGCTGTCATTTCCAACAGTTAATTGCAAAAATAAGATTTTCAAAGGAATGCGATGTTAGATGTTGCTTGCTTTTTGAAGTGTGTACACTTGTTATTGTAATGTCATGTGTGTTAATTAAATTCACAAAATGAATATTATCTACCAAACTCAGACACCGGTTCTCAATCAAACTGTTGTTTCGTAGTCAAAGCAATTATGTTTGTTTGCGACTCGTTGTTGTGTTATGATCATTCATGCAGTCACTTTTAATGAAACTACTTTTAGTTACTTTCAGGAGTAGGCTACCTGATATGTGCAAGGGTTTATAAGAACTGGTTTGACAAGCATGATGGTGCTCTGCGTATAATGAAAAGCGCATAGAGCGTATCAGTCTTACAAGATTCAACCGTAGGCTTCTTTTTGTTGTTGCGATTTTACCACTTTTCAATAAATGTACCATTCAACAAACAACATGTTTCTTACAATATCTCTATTTTTGTTTATTTTTACCTTGCTTGTGTTCTTTTCTTGTTTCCGTTACAATTTTGGAGATTTATTTGTTAATGGTCAAAACTCCACTGTTATTGTTCACAGGTTCTCATTCTTTGTGCTTGCTTGCAACATACATAAAAGGGAAAACAATATTCCTGATTATATTGGGACACCTTGATTCAAGGACTTGTATGTTCCAAGAGGAAATACTACAGGTGAAGAGGATGTGATTGACCCCCAGCATATTCACTTCATTAGTCCAAATATTTATAATGATTTCTTAGAGAGATGGATTGTAATGGATGGTGGCAACCATACAAATGAAAAGAAAATACATATGGACAAATATTAGATGGGATATTATGATGACATGTTATATTTCCAAATTGTAATTAGTAGGGCTGTCGATTTAACGCATTCATTCAGCACGATTAATTTTACCAAAAATTACGCGTTAAAAATTTTTACGCAATTAATCGCATGCCCACGGACCATAATAAGGAAGATTCCTGAGAAATGCAAGCTTGTAGTACCATCTGTTTACTCCAGAGGGCAGTAAGTAAAATTTCAGCTGTATGAGCAATGCACAGTTTATACAGTGAAGAAAACACTTCATTAGGCAGTGTCAACTCTATCTTTTGGCTCTCATATTTCTTCTGTTGTTAAAAACAATTTTTTTCCATCTTCGTAATATTGCTCGTCTACGATCTTCTCTCACTTTAGCTGATGCCGAAACCTTAATTCATGCATTAATCACATCACGCCTGGACTATTGCAATGCCTTATTTCTTGGTCTTCCCAAAAAACTTATTGCAAGATTACAGTATGTTCAGAACTCTGCAGCAAGACTTCTCACCTCTACCAGGCGTTCTGCTCACATTACTCCTCTGCTTCATGACCTTCACTGGCTACCTGTGGCATCACGTATCCACTATAAGGTAGTGCTGCTAACATTCAAAGCATTAAATTGTCTTGCTCCCCAATATCTGTCTGACCTGCTCTACCCTTACCGTCCTGCCCGGTCCCTTAGATCAGCTGAACTTGGTTTACTGTTCATCCCTCGTTTCAGGTTGTCTACTGTAGGTGGAAGGTCTTTCAGTATTAATGCTCCTCAATTATGGAATTTGCTACCTCTTACACTACGTAATACCTCATCATTGGCTACTTTCAAAACCCAGTTAAAAACATATCTATTTAACATGCATTTTTTGATAAGGTGACCCTGTATCGTATGTGATTGTAATGTATGTGAGCGTGTCTAAATGTATTTGAAATGTACAATGTAAAGCGACCTTGAGCTATGGAAAGGCGCTATATAAATAAAACTATCTTCTTCTTCTTCTTGTCACTACTCGATCCACAAACATGCGTTACGTTCTTGCGTTCAAAACACTCAAAGGAGCGCAAATACGATCTAAGGGATCTCAATATGTGTTTAAAGATTGAGTAATAAACTATATTTAACTTGACACAGTGACCTAAACATTTTATGTTTATGACGCAACATACCCTGGACGTCTGACGTAGGTGTAAATTGAAGCCAAGAAACAAGCCCTCATAATAAATCTCCAACTGATTGACAAATTCACTTGTGAAATGGATTGCTGTGAACTGTGTGCCAATGATTGACTTATGATTAATAATATGGTAGTAAACAATACATTGTATTCGAAAGCCACTTTTTGTATTGTCTAATCAATGATTAACTCTTCTGCCACAAGAATGTAATGTATTTTAATTATCTGAATATATATATATCTTTTTATATTTAAAGATAACTATGTATAATTATATATTGATATAAATATGTATAATCATTATATATTGAGTTATTGTTATATGAGGGGCTTTCTCAGCAAATATTTGTATATGCGATTAATCACGATTAATTAATCGGGACACCATGTAATTAATTCAATTACAAATTTTAATCGATTGACAGCCCTAGTAATTAGTGTTTAAAATTGTAGATTCCATCCATCCATCCATCCATCCATCCATCCATCTTCAACCGCTTATCCGAAGTCGGGTTGCGGGGAAATTGTAGATTAATACATGAAAATTAATGATCTGAAATCTTGATGCTCAATTTGAAATTTTTTCTCATCCTTTTCAAACACTTTCATTTTTCACATTCATTTTTTTCTGTATACAAAGGGTACAACGGGCTAAAGGTCCCCCAGGGTAAAAAGCACATTTGATTGTATTTTCTCCCAAATCACCAAATAGCAACAAAACCTGCACAGCATTTCCTGAACACCTATCACAGCTACATTTTCCTCATCCATGAGATCATTGCATGTAATGTCTTAAGGTTGATTTTGAGGCCATTTTATTTAATATTTATTCATTTTTAAAATGGTGCAAATTTATGAAACTATATATTAATTGTGAGTCAAATATGTATTTGTTATTTTCAGGTTTGTTCAATGTGATTAAACCAAAAGTTTTAAAATAATTGTCCAATAAGTGAAAGGATAGTATTTGGAGTAAAAAGCCCCCCGTCACAGGGGTTAAAGGCCCTCATGAAACAAATAGGTTTTCTTAAGTAGGGCAAATAGATTTGTTATGAAAATGTTTCAAAGTGGGCTCACATTGACTGACCCAATCACAATGGAGATTCTATTGCCCTATAACTATTGCTCCTATATCTACACAATATCACTATAAATCCCCTGGAGAGCCTTTTACCCCAAGTGTGGGGTATGATATGGATTTGACCACTGGAGTCGTATGGATTATTTTTATGCTGCTTTTATGCGATTTCAGAAGATTCAAAGTTCCACCCACCATTCAATTTATGGGGACCTACAGAGCTGACATACGCTTCTAAAAATATTTGTTTGTGTTCTGCAAAAGAAAGAAAGTCATACATCTAGGATGGCATGAGGGTGAGTCAATGATGAGAGTATTTTCAGTTTTGGGTGAACTATCCCTTTAAGCAGTATTTATTAAGAGGCCAAAAAAGTGCAAAAACAATGTCTTAGTAAAAAAAAGTGTTTTTATTGGTGAAGAGTCAATTGTTTAAAAATGGCTTTTTATGATTTTGCTATGTTTACACTAAGTGTTTAACCTGTATGTGCAATAAATATTTGGAATGTGTTGTATTTTAGGAGTAGAATCTTTTTTGTTCAATTAAAGCACATAAAATATACATTGTTTACATAAAATTTTATTTGCATTTTTTTTATACATTTACAATATGTACACATTTATTTAATAGAAAAATAAGTTATCTGATAAATTATTGCAAATTATTAAATCACAATGTTATAAACAAATAAAGTTTTAGTTTTTCGATGAACATTCTGTGACCATCTGATATATGGCATATGGTGAACTCGACCTGGAATCCTCTCCTTTACTCGTGATTTTAGTGTGTGGCACCATTTGTCATCGTGCAGGGTAACTGTTGAAGAAGAGAAAAGGTTTGGATTTAGAAATTCAGCACAAGGTTTCATTAAGCTACTGTATATGTAAGACTTTTTAAGTCTCGAAGCAACCCTAAATAAACATCTTTGAGACAACAGTGAATTGCTTTATCTTTGTCTAAAAGTTTTATCTTTGTATCTTATCTACTATTAAACTATAAAAAGAAGTACAAATGCATTAATGGCAAAATGTTGTTTGTTGAATGATCATGACTACCAGTACTTTAATTCCAATGTGAAAAATCAAGTTGTCTTAGTTATGAAATGAGAACACTCAAGAAAACACAACATAGTAGCATCCTTACCATACGTGATTGTGCAACTCTGGAGTATGAGGCAGAGGGAATGTTTGTTTCCATCTGTTGTGTTGAATCTGTGAAGGCAGTGAATGTTGGACAGTACTGGGCACCGTCTTGCAAGTGTCCTTGTGGCCCATCTAGACACCAGGTTCCTGGAAAAGGCCCACTCTGAAGCCTCTCTGATGGATCTTGTGAGTTACAGCATCTTGTAGTGGAGGTCTCCTCATTGTGCTTGAGCTGAGATGACAGATGGGATATGTAGCTAATAGTGAGGCGAAGAGTTTCGATCTTGGTCAGGGTTTGTCCAGAAGGTGCCACAGATGGAGGTAAGTAGGTTTGGAGATGATTGAGAGCTTTGGTCAGGTCCCTCATCCTGAGCTTCTCTCTTTCACTTGCAGTCTGGCGCTTCGTTCCAGGGTTTTTGGATCTAGAACGCCTCTTTCCTTCAGTAGGTTGATCTATTTTGGATTTCTTAGCAGGTTGGCTGTCGATACCAGTTTTTTCAATGGCATCTGGCTGTCTTCCAGCTCCCCACCAGCCCACAGGAGGAGAAAAGCATCCAGAGTCAATGGAGGAACTTGGAGAAAGGCTATCCAAGGCACTATAGGACCCAGCATCAGAGATGATAGATAATTGCTCATGTTCAAACTGGCATTTGGATCCCTGTAGCATAAATGGAGAAAAGTTTAACTCCATGGTCGTGATCTTTCCAAAGATGATGAGATGTTTCCTTTTTGTTCTCTAGAACCCGAGTGAATGCTGGTGAACTGGAAGCAGCAGCCCAATATATCCTGGAAGAAGAGGTGTGATGTTACACCTTCAGAATTTCAAAGCAGCAGAGAGACATCACACCAGGGGCAGGGGGTCTCTGGGAAAACTCACATCACAGGCTCAGTTGGGAGGTGCTGACTGCAGTGAAAAGAAAACATTCATTGGTTAAGGACAAGTTCAAGATACAATTAGCTGCACTGTAAAAAGAAGTAACCTGCAATTGTTTCCTTAAAGGAATATTCCATGCTCAATACAAGTTAAGCTCAATCGACAGCATTTGTGGCACATTGTTGATAAAAAATAAATAAAAAATTAGACAAAACAATGAATAAATAAAGCAAAAAACAAAGTTGGTGTGGCACTTATAATGGAAGTGAATTGGGCTAACTTTTAAGGGTTTAAAGGCAGAGAGATGAAGCTTATAATTTTATAAAAGCTCTTTCATTAATTTTTCTAAACTTGTGTATTAATTAAGTATAACGTTGTTTAAATTGACCTTTTACAGTCGTTTTAGGTTTTACAGCCTTGCGTTGTCATGGAAACAATGTTGTAAAGTTAAATATAACTTTACTCAGAAAACTTTAGTAAGCAGTTTTATCACACTAAAATCATGTTAATAAGCATATTGTTTATTTCTTGTGGATATACTTTTTAAACAGAGAGATTTCAAAACATTTATGGATTAACCCATTCACTTCCAATCCCTGATAGCACATGTACATCACCCAGAGGACTATTTTTAATGTGTGTGTATATATCTGAAAGACACATTGTTGTTAGGTTGTTTGCTCATCTCCAATATGTCTATAAGACGTTTCCATTTGGATGTCAATAAGACACTCAGCAGATGTCTTTGAGACATTTATGATTTCAGTTGTTTGTATAGTAAATCTGATGTTTAAGATGTTTAGCAGATGATTAAGTTAAAGTATTTTATTATAAACATTTGTATACAGTATTTATTTGGGCATTGTTGGGCAATTCCTAGACACATTATGAAATGAAAAAAATGTTTTCATTTTTGGTTTGATTAACTCTGTCAATGTGAGGCAAATCTATACAGTGAAAATATTTATCCTAAAAATATGCTTCATATAGTAACATCTAACATCAAAAATGTATTCAACAACCTGAATACATAAGGTTACACCATCAAAACTAATTTTAAGGGTTGGATTTGGTAGAAATAGCTCTTAAAGGTAATAATGGCAGCTTACGACTTCTCACATTGTTAATTAACCTAAACATGTGCTTAATGAAGTTGCATCTAAATCAGCTGGGTTTCATTCAAGTCAGGAATATTATTTACCATCACCAATCAATCTGAATAAATAGGTTACATCAATAAAACTCATTTTAAGGGTTAGACCAGGTATAACTCTTTGAGGTGGCCTAACAATTGCACGTTGTCACTTTTACCACTGTGGGCAAAACTGTGCAAAAACCAATTATACATGTCAAGTTGCATCAAACTCGGACAGACCTAACTGCACAAGTTTTCAAATGTAATTTCTTTGTTTATTGAAATGTCTTATTATCTGCTTAATGAGCCTGCTCTTGCAGTAACACCTCTTTCGTGAATCGTGCAGCTTGTGATCTGTCAGTTGTTCACAGTTCTTTGTTTAGACAACTGACATTTACTTTTGAGAGCCTCATGGGAACTGAGGAAGGACAGTTATTTTGAACAGAGCCCATTCTGAAACTGTAAAATAGCTGAACGTTAAGTAACATTTATCTTCTATTATTCTTTGCATATCTTTCATATGTAATTGTTAATTAATTCAAATGATTAATATACATATGGAAATGCAAAGGAGCTCTTCCCATGTGATTAAAAACACAGATAAACAAAGATTACTGTTCATTAAGCGCAATCATTCTTTACAAGACAAAATTTTTACATTTATGCATTTGGAAGACGCTTTTATCCAAAGCAACTTACAGGGCACTTATTACAGGGACAATTCCCTGGAGCAACCTGGAGTTAAGTGCCTTGCTCAAGAACACAATGTTGTTGGCTGTGGGGATTGAACCAGCAACCTTCTGTTTAACAGTTATGTGCTTTAGCCCACTATGCCACCACCCTCAACGTAGTTGCCATACTTTAAAATATCACTTGCATAATTGCTGTTTATCATGTATCTGCTTTTTGACTTGAAAGAAGTTGAAATATGGACTTTATGTTGTAGATCCAGTTGTTGTTTACTTTTCCAAGGTGTAAGATGACCTCTTCCTTAAGCCTTGGCTTGTGGATTATGGCTTCCATGTGAGTAGATCCTAGGTGGTTCCCAGACCACAACATGTCACTTTTTGCTCCTTTCTACCCATGCAGTGCTGATCTGAAATAATTAGATTTTTACTATGTCCAGACCGAATGTTAGCTTGCAACAGGATCAGAAAAAATGTCTTCTTTGACTCTGTTGAGAAATCTTGAATGAAAAAGTTATAAGTGTAAATAAGGGCACAATGATCACTAGGTGGGATTTCAGATGTCCCTGTGTATGCACAACTATGACATAATGATCATATTTTTCACTTTTAAGCCAAATAGGTTAATAAATAGAGCTAAATTGCAAAAACCAATACAAGACAAACAAGCAAATAGGGAATGAAAAACATGGAAAACCACCAAAAATTTGTATGTAATACAGCAACTCATCAAACATATCAACGGTTTATATTCTAAATGTTGATTTGAAGTCTCAGACCTCTCTGCAAATGTGTTCACCTCTTCCTTTTCAAAGCCTTTCTTAGTTTCTCCTAAAGCATCAAAGGTCAATTAGCACATGAATGTGAAGTGTTTTTCTTCTCCTGCTCGGTTAAATGTTGATTTGGGGCAAACAACTAAATTGTCTAAATCCTTTCCTCCCTGTGCTCTGTAAACGGTGTATTGAGCCACATTACCATATCAGTCACAGGTCAAGGGTAACAAGAACAGAGTCTTTGTTCTAATTACCTCGGTATCTGACACCTTGAAACGCATGCAGTGTGCCGAGCCCTCTCGCATTAGAGGATTATAAAGATAAGGATGCATGAAGTTCAGGCTTTTGAAGGGATCATCCATCCCAGACTTCGAGGTGCGAGGATATTTTTTTGTTGACCTTCGGTTCATTAAGAAAGAGGCTCTATTTGCACTGGCCTGATTAGTACTTGGTTGAGATCTTTGTGCATACTGACATATAATATATTTGTAATTCTTTTCAAATACAAATGCAAAGTAGTGATAATTTATACTCAATGATCCTTTCTTGCTATCTAAACTCATATCTATGACCAAGATATATATAGGCTGCCAGGATGTTTTTAAAGGTATGGTTGACTGATTTGGGCAATTCAATGGCTGATACCAATATTGATATAGCGAGCTGAGTGGCTGATGGCTGACATAATGCCAGTATACTGTAGATCTTTATGTTGGCAAAATTGCTGATTTTAAATTACATTATTTATTTATATTTATTCAAGATAGCCTAAAAATGGCCAAATATCCATGAATTGGCCTGACTGTTGTATCAGTCACTAATCGCTAATTTAAAGTGCTTGGTGGAGCATTTTATTAATTTATTTATTCATAACATAACTTTTTAAACACTATGAAATTTGTATACTGTAGAAGTTACAGTAAAGACATGCTTTTATGTTAAAATATGACAATTTCTATTTAAATAAATGCTGTATTCTTCAAACCTTGAATCTTCAAACCTACAAACCAAGAACCCGCCACTTGCAGCAATGACTTTTGGCAGTTTATTCTAGTTTTTCAGATAAAGTTTTATTCCATGCTTTCTGCAGCACTTCCCAAAAATGTAATTGGTTTGTAAGACATTTGTTCACATTAGTTAACTACATTGGTTAACACGAACTAACAATGAACAAAACTTTACAGCATTTATTAATCATTGTTAATTTTAGTTAAAACATATGCTAATACATTTTTTAAATAAAAAGTTGTATGTTATCATTAGTTAGTGCACTATGAACTAACATGAACTAACAATGAACAATTGCATTTTTATTAACTAGCATTAACAAAGATTAATAAATGCTGTATAAATATGTTGTTAATTGTTTTATTCATGATACTAAATGCATTAACTAATGGTACCAAATGGAACCAATTTTTTAACAATAGCTCAACATCTCAAACTTTGATCCATTTATCCACACTAATCATTTCTAACCATTTGCAAATCAATCTGTTAAGTTCTTTTGCACATTCTACCCGTTTCTTCTTGTGTCAGATGTGGGTTTTACTTTGAAAGTCTTCCTTAAATTGCAACATCCCAGAGTCTTTGCTTTACTGTTGCCAGATGAAACAGTTTTTTGACATGAAATGGTCATTAAGCTGCCAGTTTAGGATATGTGAGGGGACTGTCACACAGGAGACTCTAATGTACACGTCTTCTTGTTGTTCAAGTACACTTGGGCCGTTCACTGACTCCTGTCTCCTGGTTAGCTCTAGTCTGATTTCTTCTTTCAAAACAGTGGTGTGTGGAATAGCCTCATCTCAAAAGTTTTTATAAAATAGACATGAATTTCTAGATAGATTTGTATATTTTTGGCCATTTTTACTGTATTACTTTGTTTACGTCATTAAGTAGGCTATCACAACCGAAACAAGACTGCTTTGCAGTTGCTATGTGGATCTACAATGGTGCCCTCTTCTAAAAATAACAGATATTAGCTGTGATCATCACAGCCACCCAATGCCTTGCTTTCCTTTATTTGCTCCTATTTGTTCCAATTCCAATTTAATAATGACTGTTTATGCAGTTTTATATGAATTGGGAAACTTTGGAATATTTATATTTTTTAATGCTTTTAAATAATACTATTTTCTATCATATTATAAGAATGAATAGTTTTATATTCTTTTTTGTATCATATTTACCTTTTAATACAGTTGGATTTTTTTTTTTTTATTTAACTGCACATATTTAACCTAAAATCTATATGATGTCACCTGCTCAAAAGAATTCCACTGGGATATCATTTGCATTTTTTTTTTAATAACCAGAACCAAAATATTTATATAAAATATTTTATTATAAATAAATAAATTAGTATTATTTTTGAACAAAAAAGATAGCATACAAAATATATTAAAATAGTAGTCTTAAAATGATATAAAGCAATACATTAAAATACATTAAATACTTTACAGCTGAGTACACAAAACTGATTTGGTATATACATGGAAAATCAGATGAGAGCTTAATTCCCAGAATTCTGGTGCTCAGCTGGGACAGTGGATGGCTTTGCTGTAGTCCTACAAAGGGAGGAACAATTGGTCAGTTTATTTCATTCAGTATTTAGAGCCCAAAATATTCACTTTTGAAACTCAAAATAGAAGTTAAGCTTACACAGCATTCATGCAAAATATATTTAATTGGATTAGAATTTTAAATACACACCTGGTATGCCACCGCTGTATTTGTATGCAAAGGGAATTCCAATAGAGATTCTGAGCTTGAGTTAAAGGAGTCATCATAAGCAGGTGTCTCCATGTCCATGCAAACTTGACGATGTTCCACTTCTATTCTCCTCAAGATGTTTTCTGACCTGAAGTTGCTTTGATGCTGTTCTTCTTGATGTGCTGTAACCCCATCTCTGAATCCCCAGTACTCTGCTGTTGAACTGGACCAACAAAACTCTTTGGCCTGATTTTGCGTTGACTCTTGGCATTTGGAAGTTCTTAGCTCCCTCATTTGGCAGACAGACTCTTCACCGAGGCCCAACTGAGCCGACAAGTAGGAGATGTAGCGGATGGTGAGACGAAGAGTTTCGATCTTCGTCAGGGTTTGGCTGACAGGAGCCACAGAAGGAGGTAAGTAAGTCCTGAGATGTTGGAGAGCTTTTGTTAAATCCCTCATTCGGTGCTTCTCCTTCTCGCTGGCACTCTGTCTTTGCTTGCTAGGGTTCTTGGAGCGAGTACTTCTAGTCCCTCCATGAGAACGTCCACTGGCCTCATGTAAAGAACAAGAGATGGGTGCCTTGGTACCACCTAGGTGTTCTGAGTGAGGCGGAGAAGAACTGCTCTGCCGTTGGACAGAGGGAGAGAAGTCCATGTAGGAGGTGGGAGACACTGCTTCGGGAGATGAGATGTTGTAGAAATCCGAGTCTGAGCTCGGGCAGCTCCAGGAGTTCTGTGCGAAGTAGCTGAGGAGAGGAGAGGAAAGATCCATTCTGTGTGAATAGAGTGAGTCAGATACCAAAGGGTTTGCTGGAGGAAGGTTTTATACAAGGCTGAGGCCTCAGAGGTGTGAAGTAACACTTCTGCAGACTCCTCCATGCCACTGCTGTCTGTCTCAGACTAGGTTACTGTAGAAAAAGAGAGAGAAGTCCAGTCCTGGTCTGGGAACCTAAAGATTTGAGTCATCAGGTAATGTGTGATTTTTCACTCCTTCTCAGCATGATAACATTTTCTCCACTACTGTTTTTAACATCAGTAATTTTTTATCAACAGGCCCCATTTCCATAATTCATCACTCCAACACTTTGTCCTTTAGTAATCATGCTAAATTGCTAATTTGGTACTATACCAAATTGCCATTATATCAAACACAGTTGAAAGCTATTTGGTTCATTAAATGAAGCTTAACATTATCTTTGTGTTTGTTTTTGAGTTGCCACAGTATGCAATACTTAAGACTGGCATGTCTTAAGGTCAATATTAGGTTAAAAATGGTAAAAAAAAAACACGAAACCGCTTTCTCTAGAAACTCGTCAGTCAATCATTGTTTTGAGGAATGAAGGCTATACAATGCTTGAAATGGCCCAAAAAAAAAAATATCATACAAAGGTGTACACTACAGTCTTCAAAGTCAAACTTTTGACCGCCAGTGTATGTGTATGTTAATCTCATCTTTCAGAGATTAGTAAAACACCAATAAGAGTTGAACTCATATGTTTGCTCAGTAGGCCTTACAGTTGTATGGCTCTAGTCTTTCTCTCACAGCCAAGGTGTTAAGTGACACCTCTAATAGGTCACATTAAAGGCAAGTCAACTGGTCTTTTTTCTGTGTGAACCTATAATGGAATTTCACATCACACATGTAACTGAAGTAATGAGGCTGGCTAAACAACATTAAGACCCATTACACCAATGAACAGTCACTGAAAAGAGAAAGATCCCTTTCTGAAAAAAGCCACATCTGAGAAATAAAGCCTATATGACTGGAAAATAACAATGTTTTCCCCATTATCATTAGCACAGCACTGATTTGCTTAAGACTGACAAATAACATGGACATGTTATACAAGAACGATGCGTGTGCATTTTTAGGCATTAGGGAAAGTGTATTTTTATTAGCATTTTGAAGTTAAAAATCCCATGAATTCTTTCAATGAATATGAGGTCATAAAACTGTATGTAAAATAATAATAAAATAATTAGAAAATGTTGTTTACAATCATTTTAAATGGAGAATACTGTATCTGACATTTCATGTCAGCTACCCTCAATGTCTTGCTAACTTTTAAAATAACAGAGTAAAGCAGCAAACATTTCAAAATCCAAAAATCTGATTTAAAACGACTTTCTTGTCACTATACTTAAGCTCTAAGAATGTTTGTGGGAGAGTGTGGGAATTTTCAAATACCACTGTTTAGACTGGCACCTTAGCATGGCACCTTGAGAACAACCAGGTGCTAAACCTGTGAGAGACAGTTCACGAGAGTCTTCACGAACTTTCAGAGCCTAAGAGGTCAAGTCAAGTCAGGAGGTTGTCTTCTCTACTTAAACAGCACGTGGTGTAATTTTTTAGACATATTAATAATTGAGTCAAAATAGACATGTAAGTTGTCAGTTGCAGCTTCTTTAATTTAAAAAAGTCCTTGTTGAAACCTGTCCACCCAACTACACTTTCTTTCACTCAGGCAAAATAAAAGAGTGGGTGGAAATGCTACTTTTACTCAAACAAATACAGTTGCGCTAGGGTACTGCTGCGTTCCATTTGTCTCGGAAGTCAGAGCTCAGGACTCGAATCGACATCAAATCCATAAAAAAAACAAGAAATCTGAGTCGGATGTGTTCCATTTACACACAAAAAAAGATGGACGCCTCCAGGAAAGTAATTGTTGCACTAGCTCTTTCAGAGTACCGAGAGCTACAAAATAAGTATGCCCTTCACCTAAGAGACCTCGAGGAAGAGGACAGAAAGCGGTGAAGGTATGTTTATGTTTCCACGTATTTGAATGCAACCGCATTCGCAGGTCCTAACAGCTGTTCTAAACTTTTTAAAAACATTTTCAATGTGTTTTCCGTTACAATTTCCTTCTCACATTTCTGCTCGGTTTGTAACGTTAGGCAGTGTTGTTGTAGCAACATCGACCATTGTTCTTGTAGCAGCAGTGAGCATTGTTGTTGTTAGCAGCAGCGACCTTGTCAATTTTAGCTGTAACAGTTTATAAACAACACATTATGCGGTAATTCACACATAACAGGATCGTAGTAACATGCCTATAGGCAACGGTAATACAGTATTGTGTATATGACTTACTAAATTGGACACAAAAAAGACAAAAGTGCTAAATAAAACCTTTAAACCCACAGCATACTTCAATGGTAAATGGTCCACACTTATATAGCACCTTTTTAACCTTATTTAAAGTGCTTTACACTGTGACACATTCACCCATTCATACACACAGAAATGCAAGGTCACTAGCCTGCCATTGGGAGCAACTTGGGGTTCAGTGTCTTGCCTAAGGACTCTTCGGCATGTGGGCCGGGATTCAAACCACCGATCCTGCGATTAGTGGCCGACCCGCTCTACCAACTGAGCCACAGCCACCCCTTACTTACAGTTGATGCTCTTCGCAACCATCTTGCTTTCTGAACTCGGGGTCCTCTGAGTTCGTCCGAGTTTTCGAGTAGGAATTCCGACATCGGGGGGCATTCAATTTGTCAGTTCCAGTCTCAGAACTCAGAAAAGAGCTCCGACTTCCGAGACAAATGGAATGCACAAGCTTTGGTGATTTTTCCACATTTGAGTACATTGCATTAACGTTAAAGGCTGAGCCAGTGGTACTCATAATTACAGTATACTGACCTATAATAATTGTAAATGGTGACATTAATATCCGCATAAATAAATTATCTGACCCAAAAGCCACAAAATTCCTCAATATCTTGGACACCCTAGAACTCAATCAGCATGTTACTGGCCATAACTGCAATAACACGCTTGATCTAGTTATTTCCAAAGGAATTACTGTTACTGATCTAGTGGAGTATGATAATAATGTGTCTGATACTGTCTGATTCTGTGTATCTTTAAACGTTTCATTAAATACCAGAAGAAATCATTTTGAAACCATAATCAAAAGAAGACACTTAGATACCACTGCAGAAGTACGTTTTGCTGAGCTCGCATATTTCTTTGATCCAAATATTTTAAATGATACTCTAGATGATATGCTGGATGCCTTTAATGGTGTAGTGACTGACACAAATAAAATAGCTGCTATGATAACCAAAATAAGTAAGACGTTGAAGTTAAAGTAAGGCCTTGGATGGAGAAGATAATCATGCTTTAAAGCTGTCTTGTAGGAAAACAGTAATGCCAAGTATAACAAAAGTGTTCATACTGCGAGACGGATACATTTTTCTAAGATCATTACAGAGAATAGTGGAAACTCTAGAGTTTTATTCTCAACCATTGATAGGTTGTTAAATCAGGTTCGCTTTCACTCGGATCAGGTTTATGCTCAGAGATGTGAGGAGTTTGCAACCTTAGTTGTCTTAATTAGGTTTAGACATTAGTAGAACAGCTAATAAGCTTGGTGACACACCCCATAGAAGTCCTCCTACTTTAAAATGTTTTACCAGTATCTCACATACTGACCTTCGTGAGATTATAGCTCAAACATCCTCATCCACTTGCACTCTCGATCCAATCCCTAGCAATTTCCTCAAGAATGTATATGACAGGGGGTCTGGGTAGCTTAGCGAGTATTGACGCTGACTACCACCCCTGGAGTTGCAAGTTCGAATCCAGGGCATGCTGAGTGATTCCAGCCAGGTCTCCTAAGCAACCAAATTGGCCCAGTTGCAAGGGAGGGTCAAGTCACATGGGGTAACCTCCTCGTAGTTGCATTTAGTGGTTCTCACTCTCAGTGGGGCTCGTGATAAGTTGTGCGTGGATCGCGGGGAGTAGCATAAGCCTCCTCATGCGGAGTCTCTGTGCTGTCATACATGATGAGCCACGTGATAAGATGTGTGGATTGACTGTTTCAGAAGCAGAGGCAACTGAGACTTGACCTCTGCCAGGTGAGTAACCGCACCACCACAAGGGCCTACTAAGTAGTGGGAATTGGGCATTGCAAAATGTGAAAAAAATTATGTATATGACAGTATGTCTCCCTCTCTTCTAAAGAAAACTAACACTTCACTAGAAACTATTTTTCCCACTGCCTTTAAGACTGCGGTGGTGAAGCCTTTATTAAAGAAACAAAATCTAGATGAAAACATAGTTAAATAATTCATAATTACAGGCCTATATCCAACCTACCTTTTATGAAGTCCTTGAGAAAGCGTTTTTCATCAACTTAATACCTTTCTTTATGAGAACAGTATTTTAGAGAAGTTCCAATCTGGTTTTAGATCCAACCACAGTACAGAAATGGCCTTAGTCAAAATAATAAATGATCTCAGACGTGCCACTGACTTGAATGAAGTATCAATTCTCATTCTATTAGATTTAAGTTCAGCATTTGACACCAGCGACCATACTATTTTAATCAATCTTCTTGAAAAATGGGTCTATCAGATAGTGCTAACTGGATCCTATAACGATAGAAAATGCTATATTAAACTGGTGTTCATGTATCCTATTAGCATAACTTGCCGTCTGGTATTGCACAAGGAAGATGTCTTGGTCCACTGCTATTTTCCTTATATATGCCTCTGTTAGGCTACATCATTAACAAGTTCAATATATGCTTCCATAGATATACAGATGATACACAATTATAAATTTCTGTTGAGCCAACTGACCCACATGACTTATCATCTCTGAATGCCTGTTTATATTGTAAAGCACTTTGAGTTGCATTTTATGTCTGAAAGGTGCTATACAAATAAAGCTATTATTATTATTATTCCTTAGGGATAGTTCACCCAAAGTGGTAAGTCATATTATGTGTTGGGGCACATTGTTAAGACATTCGTGCTAACATAATTTTTGTACAAGAACATGTCCTTTCAAGGCCCCAGCATGACCTTTGTGACTGCGAAATGACCTAAACCTGATCTCACCCTCACCCAACTGAGAGGTGCTAGGACTGTGGTGGTCTTTGGCATCTCAGAAGTGTTGTGGGTGAGATATGTATTAGTTTCCCACCACAATCCACAGTTTTAGACCAAGTGTTCTCATGTGCCCGACATCAATTAAATTAATAAAAAAATCAGACTTTGTTTTTTAGTTTTCAGTTTTCCAAAAAACACTGATTAAACTGGTGTCATAGATGTCATTTAGAAATAACTTCTTAAACCGTCCCTTCTCTAAACATTCCCATGGGAAAAACTTTTTTCCCCCTTCTCTCGTGGTGTGCAGCATTTTGCACCCTGAGTGTGAATCAAAACAAAATATCTTGAGACAGAGGTGCTGCAAATCAGGAGATATATGACATTGTATTGTGAGAACAGAAAAAGTATTTTGTGCCTACCCTTAAAAAAAAAAAAGCTAAGTTAATATGAATGCACATTGAATTCCATGGGATAATTTACGCATTTACGTAATTAATAATTTATATTTCAGTAGCGATTTACACATAAATGTATTCTGCTAATCTGCTTGTTTTTCACATAAAAGGCCAATTGAGTGCACTAAATAACTGCACACACCTAAATATCACTTGTGCAGTCTAAAGTGTTTAATGTTGCCTCATATTTTTGGACCAGTATCTTTAAAGGTGTAGTATGCAGTTTTTCTATGTTAAAATACTTTATTTATTCCAAATTAATAGGCAGAAAGAAGGAGTAAGTTAGCCATTCATATGTTGGTTCCCTCATAAAGTGTTAACACCTTGCCTCGGTAGCGTTATCAAATCTTTGCTCTGTTTATTTGAGCATTCCGACCAGTCCAGCACAGCCACATTGACATTATTGTGAGAAAGTGGCATTCCCATTTACATACAATGAATAAGTGGCATACTCTTTACACCCAATACATGTGGCTTGGTCAGTAATCAGTTTTCTCCACAGCAACATAATTTCCCTGTGACACTTGTTTAAATAACAACATGGCATCCGAGGATGACGTCGTTATTTATTCTCTGTTGTTTTGCTATATTTGAGACATTCCAGAGTTGTTACTGTGTTGCATTGCAATAGTGGGGCTTCTGTCTTTCGCAAAACTCCGGGATTCCCCCAATGTACAAGTGCATATATACATACGTGGTGGACAGTCGATATTTAGAGAGTTGTTACTGTGTTAATTTACGTTATTTTTCTTCGCGACCTACAGCAGTATTGCACTGCAATAGTGGGGCTTCCATCTTTCGCAAAACTCCGGGATTCCCCCAATGTACAAGTGCATATACACATACGTGACGGACAGTCGATATTTTACATTTTTGTATATAAATGGGAATAGTTTATAATGTATGTGCTTTTCCCACTGTAGTCACAGAAATATTAAATTTTTTCCACTGTGCTGAATTGTTGTTGGGCTCCATCCTATGACGCTTGTTATCCGTTCTGTTCATGCACATGCGGACAGCTTTTTTTTTTTCGAAAACCTTTAAGAAAGACGCTTTTATGTTTACATGGCCACATTAAGCTGCATTCTCCAGGAGTAATATGGGTGTGTTAAACCACTGTCTCTTAATCCCTTAAATGGTGGAAGTAAATCAGAGTTCTCGGTTTCTTGTAAAGTTCATGTAAAAATGGTCATTGGATAAACCAATGGCTTGGTGTGGGATTTTCAGTTTGTCAGACTAGTTAAATACAGGACAAGTGTTTGGGATATATGTTTTAATAAAAAATCTTTAAACATGTTTTCATAGTTTTTCTAATACATATAGAAACACTCAACAGTGCTGTCAATCGTAAAACCCACATAGACCACATGCCCACTCCCACAGTTCCAGTGACCGTGAGCACCGAATAGCTTCTATATCTAAAAACTGAAACCTGTCAACCAAGTGAAAAAGGACTCTTTTTCAGCTCAGTTTCTCCGTTTTGTTGTTACATCTTTCACACAGTCACTCCAAGCCCAGAACAGAATGAGCTGGCTGGCAGAATCGAGGCTGAATCTCTGCCAGTGTAAATATTCAGCCAACAGAATAAAAAAAGCATGCAAATCAGAACACATAAATATTTATTTTGTAATTCATAATTTAGTCACAAAATAAAAACTTCAGAATAGAAAACAACATATAATTAATCTATTTCTGTGACAGACAGAAAGTGTTTTCAAATGAATATGTAAAAATTAAGATGTAAAATGTAATAAATTAAAAACTTGCAAATAAACTTACAATTTGTTATTCAAAATGTACTATTATGCATTAGTTAGCACAAATTAAATTATTAATCACACATTTTTTTTCTTGTTACGTGAACCCAGAAATGTCATTTTTACAACATTTATTTCACACATTTAACAGCACTGTTAAGCTCTTTTTGTAGAAGGAGATCAGTTAATAGAAAGTACATATTTCACTGTAATATATACAGTATCTTGTTTCATTTCATTAATGGATCAACCTATGAATTGTTTGATCATGTTGGTTTCATAGTGGTTCATGTATTGTACATAATTTGTCTTGCAAAGCTGTGATATAATTAATGGAATGCACAACTTTGTTTATGAAGCTTTATAAATTATGGTGAATTCTTACTTCCATAACGACTGATTTGTGTGGAAGAGAGTCATTAAAATAGATCTAAACTTATGATACAGGTAACCAGTGCCTATGATCTAACCAGTTTTATTTGCAGTGAGACATTACATTAAACCATCCAGACATTTTGCTGCCAACAACACATTGACAAAAAGACACAAACATTACACACATGCAACTCAGTTAACAAAAAGTACAGCTGTGTGGCCCTGTGAACCACAAGTCCAAGTTGGTCAATACATTTCATGGACCGCTGTCCAAGTTAACTAGCTTTTGTTCACTTAAGTTAATCAGGATTTCACAGGATTCAAAATTATAAAAATGAATATATTAAAAGAGAGAGATAGAGAGCGATAGAAAAAGAGACTAAGAAAAAACACATTTAGTGTGAAAGGCAAGGTAAAGTGACAAAATAATAATAATAGCATACTGTAGCTTTTTAAGGTGCACTGACAAAATTGTGCATTTACAGTTAATTAAAAAAAAAAAAGAAAGAAAGAAAAGAAAAACATGAAGGAAGCACAAGTATTGACTTCTGCCATGACCTAAAAAACACTACTCAAAACTCACTTTCGGCACTGAGTATCCAAACGTACAGGAACAATTGACGAAAAACATTAAAATAATGCTCATTGACATTGAAAACTTGGTGAACAAAAGGATAGAAACAAAAGTTTATTTAGCAGAGGTTATATTATAAGCAAAGGCAGAGGGTAAGAAGCTAGCTGTTTGTGGCAAGGCAGAATACAAGAATAAGAAAACAAGAAAATCTTCAACAGTACCTGAATTGTTCCACCAAGAAATGGCACAGGATTGTGAGTTCTATGACTTGTCAACATAGAATTTAATTTATTACCCAATCCAAGAAAATCTGGGATTTTTTTTTTCATTGGATGGTTGCTGGACCTATATAACTAGTGCTATATAAAAACTATATTTGTTTAACCTGCATTTGAGGCTGCAAATTATCCAGCAGGCTCCTTTAACATCTATTAAATATCAGGCAAATCCTTACATTAATGGTTGACTAGGGACATACCCATCATTTGGTCCGTGGAGTTGAACATTGGAGTTTTTACACAATATTACATATATTCTGAAGCAGAATCTCTTGTAAATATGTGGAGCAATTTCAACTTTTTTAATAAACCCAATTTTGCACATGCCTGCAGTTGTTAAATCCATATTAATAGTCATGTCTAATGGGATGCACCAATGTTTTGGCTTTAAATTCTTACAGCAAGATCTTCTCCCTGGATTCGGGCAGTTTCAGGGCCAAAACTCCGCCACCAACCAGAGCACCAAAAGACAGGAGAATGGGGATAACTTTGGTAACGCCTACAAATGAGGCGAATATTGATGTCCCCAATATGGCCGCCAACTTACAAGTGGCATTTAAGACTCCAAACGCGGTGGCTCTGTAAATTAAATTGAGAAGAGACCATAAAAAGACAATACTAAACTGCTAACAATCCTTACAAAAAAATCTAGAGTTACCGCAAACTTGCCACAAATTCGCCACTCATTATTTTCACATGCAAATGAGCTTGTTATTCGCCAAAAAGTTTGCAGATCTTCACGTCTAGTGGTGAACCTGCAGCAAACCTTTGGCAACAATGAAGAATTTGCTGCAAAGGTCATTTGCATGTGAAAATTAAAGAGTGGTGAAATTGCGGCAAGTTTGCATCAAGTTAGCGGAAACTACATTTCTTTTAAGGGTAGCTAATGGTTGTCTTTGGGGTTGAGATAGATCATTAGCATAACAATGCAATGCTGCAATGGCTACTTCATTGCTTTCATTTACAAGGACTTACAATGCATTCAAGGTGTACATTACAAATAGTATATGTATTCCCTGGAAATTAAAAATAGAGGTGGTACACACATTCAAAATAATTAAGGCCAGGAGCACAATAAAAGGAAACTGAACCAGGGAGTTTCTAGCCTAGCCTAGCCTACTGAGGTTCAAGAGCATTTAGCTAAAGCACATTTCACAAGACATAATATTTTTACACTAGTAATACCTTTTTGAAGCGGGGTAGAGCTCAACGGTGATGACCTGAATACCGTTCCATGCTGCTACACTAACCCCACAAAAAAGACACTGCCAGGCTATGATGGCTGCCTGACTGAAGCTCAGGAACAGAAAGAAGGTGCAGCCAGCTGATATAAGCATTGAACCCCCTGCAATGAGAAGCATATGTACTTTAAAACAGGACAGGATATTTTCAAAGAATCTTGTGAGTAGCGGAAACATTAGCTACTTGGATTGCTACCCACTAGTTCTAAAATATCTATACTATCTCTTATAATAGTTTAAGTGGCCAAGCTGGTCTTCAGCTTGTCTAGCTGGTCTACAAGCCTGGCCAAGCTGGTCTTTAGCTGGTATTGCTAGTGTCTTAGCCTGGCCAAGCAGGTTTTTATATTATATTATATTCAGATGGCCTAGCTGGTCTTCAGCTGTTCTAACTGTTCTGCCAACTTGGCCAAGCTTGTATTCAGCTGGTATTGTTGGTCTCCAAGCCTGGCCAAGCTGGACTTCAGCTGGTCTCCCAACCTGGCCAGGCTTGTCTTCAGCTGGTCTCCAAGCCTGGCCAAGCTGGACTTCAGCTGGTCTCCCAACCTGGCCAGGCTTGTCTTCAGCTGGTCTCCCAACCTGGCCAGGCTTGTCTTCAGCTGGTCTCCCAGCCTGGCCAAGCTTGTCTTCAGCTGGTCTTTTTGGTCTCCCAACCTGGCCAGGCTTGTCTTCAGCTGGTCTAGGCTGAATTTCCCAAAAGCATTGTTAGCTTAAGTTGATAATAGAGACCATTGGCATCAATGGTTTTACGATCTATTAGGTTTATGGTGCTTTTGTGAAACGCAGCCCTAGCTGGTTTCACAAGTTGGTCTTCACCAGGCTAACAGATTAGCTAAGACCAGTAAATCATCTTAGACTAGACTATCATATTTAATAGTATTTTTGGCTTGAATAAAATTGTTTATTTTGATGTTAACACATTTTTAGGTTACACTACAATGCATTTTTTTGCAGTACATATAGGTTCAGGTTACCTATCATCTTGATTCTTCCAATCTTGTCCATGAAGAGTGCCGAGATTATATTTCCAGGCAGCACAGCCAAACTACCTAAGAAGCTGACCAAGTAGATGAGAACGTCATTCTCCTCATCATAGTCCAGGTGGCATCCTGTCTTGTTGTGCAGGAAAGTAACATTCTCGAATGTACAGTCAATGAACTTCTCTTCATATAAATCTGTGGAAATTATGAAGAATAAGTGAAGCCTGGTGTCCCAGGACAACTAGATTGTGGGTAAGACTTTCAGGCCAAATATCTCTTACCTGTTTTATTGAACACAGTGTCACGGAGGGTGCAGTTTTCAAAGAATGTTTCTGTGGATATAATGTCCTCAAAGAAACAATCCACAAACAGAGAGTCTTCAAACTTCATTGACTTCATCTCAATGTTGATGAACCTGCAAGCAAGTCCATAACACACTTTGAGATACTGCTACTTACCAATTATGAAAGCATTTGAGGATAATGGATATCATGGATGATGTTCATGTCACAGTGTGCAGAACGTACTTGTCGTTGATGTATTGTCCCTCTTTATGAACTTGATTCTCCAAGGAGAAGTTGAAATGAAATCGTTCAACCTTCTCCCTGTGAAATACTTTCAGCTTGGATTCATACTCCTCATGTTGTAGATGCTTGATCATGTCAGGAAACCACACTGAAAGGCCGTAGTAACTGAAAAGTCAAGGTATATTGTTAAGGCTCTTCTACAAAATAGAACAACCAACACGTTTTACAATTCTCTAAGTTTATCTTGGATTTATTTTCTTTGGTGCATAAAATTGTCAGTGCACACGTGCTTTGTTACTCCAGACAAATGACAAATGATTGAAAGCGGTATACCTGAATGCCATTGTGAACCAAATGATGGCCATTAGCAGAGTTGCAATTCTTAGATCACGACCGAAGAGGGACAAAACATTCCTGATGATCTGCACACAAATACATACATATATATATAGTAAGTTGAAAGGAGTTGTAATAATGTTTAAGGTGCTGAAATACTATTAGTTATAAGGTTTACCAGCTTGGTCAGTGTCAGAGTCCGAACCACCCATCGCTGGAAAGCAGTTCCAGTTGCGCTTTGAATCTCAATAAACTCATCATCCTGTGTTTTTGGAGTCTTAATTTGAGTTACCTGGACAATATTAATTCAGTGATGCATGAGCATTTCTTTGATAAAACCAGTCTTCTCAACAATCTAATGGTGGACCAGTGTTTTTACAGTATCAAGCACACATGATCAACTTTGTTGATCAACTTACCAGTGTAGATGTAGATGCCAGGTAAAACGCATTAACAAGAAAATCAGCTCTTAACAATTATGAAACTTACAGTAAACACTCTCTCAGGTTCTCCTTTTGCTCTCCAGTTGGTGTCATGAACCTGTTTTAGGATCATCCAGGCCTCATCATGTTTTGCATGCTAAAAGAACCAAAGAAAGTCTCATAGTTGTCAGAATATTACTTATAATGGCTTGTGTTGTGAGGGTTTTACATATTCACAGCCAGTTAGTTTGGATCTGTCCTGATTGATTTAATTGTATTTGGCCTAACTGATTTAACACCAAGACAACCATAATTGCACATGTATTTCGAATTAATATAACTACATTTGATATAAGAGAAGGTTGTGTACCTCCAGCAGGAAGCGTGGGCTCTCCGGCATGAACATTAGCCCAACAAAAGCTATGATTGCTGGGAGAGCACAGACCAGTACAAACACCCTCCAGCTATGGAACTGGAACTCTGTGCCCATACTGAAACCCCAACCTGAAATACAGCAAAACACATCCAAGTAAGTTGTTCATTATTTAAACAATCTAAAAAACATCTGGTTTTTCCACAACTCCACAATTTGTTGCATTTATGATGTGTACTATTTCTTGTAACTTGTGGAAGTTTTTTTTTGTGTGTGTGTGTATTTACCATATCTAGGGATGATGCCCCAGGCGGTAAAGGAGGCATAGATGCCTCCCATCATCCAGAACATGCAAAGCCAGCTGAGATGCTCCCCCCTCTTATCCATCTGCAGGAACTCAGAGAAGTATGCGTACACAATTGGGACAGAGCCCCCAATACTGCAAAAGATCACAAGGCCATGGATAATTTACTTAACCTACTTAAAGAACACATCAGCCTGTGTCTGTTTCTGTTTGCCACTTTCATATGGCATATCATTCTTTTCATTAATGCTCTGTTATGCATAAAACCTCATTAAATAGCCACAAGAGAAGGGCACTTTAAAGAGTGAATATTTATCTAGAGGCAGATCCGGCACTGTAATTTCCACCTACATTGTAAGAAGTGGTTTGTTTGTTTTGTTATTGTGACCATTTTGTTGGAGTAACCTAATCTTTTCAGGTTGATTTAGTCATATTATATTACATTTCTGACTTGACTCAATTACTTTTATTACTTTAGTTGAACTTAGTCCACTTGAAACTCATTTTGTAGATCAACCTTTGTGTGTGTGTAACCTTGCTTGGTTTAAAGGTGCACTAAGTTTTGGTTCATGTTGTCTTGGACTTACACTGACACCTAGGGGGCTGGATACAAATAGCATCATCAAACGTTTGAATGTTTTTCAGTTAAAGATGCCATTGTAGAAAATCGCTATTCACAGTCATGATTAATTGAAACAAATATTCTGGGTTCAGTACAAGTAAAGCTCAATCAACAGCATTTGTGGTATAATATTGATTACAACAAAAATGTATTTAGAATTGCCCCTCCATTTCTTTAAAAAAAAAAAAAAAAAAGACGCAAATATCTGGTTTACAGTCAGGCACTTTCAGTGGGGGCTTTTTTTTTTTTTTTAACGTTAAAGTACACTTTATTTCTTTTCTTTCAGAAGTATAGCCACAAGATGTAAACAATATGGAAACATGATTGTAGTGTCATAAAGTCACTTACTAACCTTTTCTGTGCAAAGTTAAAGCCCATTTTACAACTTCGTTGTCATGACGATGTAATGTCAACAAACCCTAGAATGGCTGTACAAATGACAATTTAAACAACTTTACAGCTCAAATAATACATGCGTTTTAAAATAAGAATTAATATATGTGCTTTTATAAAATTATAAGCTTCACATTTCTGCCTTAAGACCCTCCAAAAATTGTCCCCTTTCACTTCCTTTTTTAAGTGTCTCACTGTAACCTAGATTTTCTTTTTATTACTGTTTTTAAGAAAAGGAGGGATGAGTCAAAAAAAAAAATAAATAAAAAATGTGTGTGTTAATCAACATTATGCCACAAATGCTGTTGATTGAGATTAACTTGTATTGAACCCGGAATATTCATTTAACCCACAAGTGAAAGTTTCCAAAAACAGGGCAGACTGAGATTAAGCAAATAGTATTCGGCTGGTCATGTGATCCTAACATGGAAGCCCCCATGACAGCTTTTTATAACATTTCTGATATGAGTCTTCAGCTCATGTGAGTCATCAAGATTATATACATGTTTCAAAATTGTAATTCATTAAAAGGAGTAAAACCTTAACCTAAAATAAGGAAAAAATGACTGAGTTCACCCTTAAGTTAGCCAGTTGTGCCAAAGTAGGAGGTGAAAAGCCTGGACATTCCTATTTTACCCAAGGGCTTGATGGTAAATTGGAAAGAATATGTTTAAAACAGACAATTATAGAGAAGAATCTTTGTTCCCCCTTTATTCCCTTTAAGGTCACTTCCCCCCTATTCTTTGCCATTTCTATCTAGCTTACCCAATGCCAGAGAACAGCCTAAAGAACAGGAAGAAGCTGTACGCCTGGGCGAATGATGAGAAGAAGGTGGAAATGCAGTTCATGGCCAGGACGATGATCAGACATTTCCGTCGGCCCACTTTGTCAGCCAGACCACCCCAAATAAACGCCCCAAGCATCATTCCCAAGAATACAATCAAACCTGCAGGAAAGACGTTAAACCAGGTAAGAATAACAGATAAAATACACACAAACAAATAAACTTATTATTAATATATAAGAAAATATTTATTTTAACATTTTACAGATTTTGATATAACACAAAATACTGTAAATAATAAAAGTGTTTTAAGTACCTCTAGAGGGCAGACTCTGCCTTTTTTCCTACCTGTCAGTATGGGAAATAATTTAATTTGCTCTCGCTGCTTTAAACCATGATTCTCTAATAAGATGTATAAGATGATTGTGCAAGTGTATTTACATGACATAGCAGAAATATGTAAGATTGGAACTCAAGTGACCAACAAGCCGAATCAAATGAAAACTAATGCTGTTCCAGAAATGGCGAGGAAGTAACATTAAATGAGCAGCCATGAGATTAAGTAATTGCAATAAAAGGTTTTACAGTTATGGTCAATCTTAATGACTGAGAGTGGGTGTTTGAGGCTATAGCAGGACTCACAGGTGTGCTACTTGGCTGTCGTAACACTTTTAGTAAATGTTAGTGGGGCGCTCACTTGATAGAACTATGAAAGAACTGGCAAAAATGTAAACCTTTTTTAAATGTCTTAAAATGGCAGATAAAGATATTATCATTATCGTGGTAGATTAACGCTTTAAAAATGTCTTAGAAATTATACACAATTCAGACATGATCTGAAATGCATTTATTGTTTTATTTTCTTTAAAGGGATAGTTCATCCCCACATTTTAATTCCCTCATCATTTACTCAACTTTATGCCATCACAGATGTGTATGACTTTCTTTGAAACTTGTGAAAATTCAAAAAGCACATAAAGGCAGCATAAAAGTAATCATTTGAAACCCAGTGGCACTTTGATTCTGCCTTTATGTGCTTTCTGAAGTTTCAAAGTTCTAGCCACCATTAACTTGCATTGTATGGTCCTACAGAGCTGAGCTATTCTTCTAAAAATCTTTGTTCATGTTCTACAGATGAAATAAGGTCATACACGCATGTATCTGGGATGGCATGTGGGTGAGTAAATGATCAGAGTGTTTTTTTTTTTTTTTTTGTGAACTGTCCCTTTAATATTTAATTTGCAACTGTGATTCAACATATGCAGTGCTTTGTATAGAAGTTTGATGAAGACTTGCATAGAATTTAAAACTCTTTCCAGTTTTTATTACGATTTAGCTACTGAGATATGTGTGATGCATTTTGTCTTTGTATCTATGCTTTAATTTTTTTATGTAATGCCACTTTTTCATAAAAACCTCTTCCAGTCTATCCAGATTATAGGGATATAACAGGGATAGTTCACCCAAAAATGTAAATTCTCTCATAATTTACTCATCCTCATGCCATCCCAGATGTGTATGCAGAACACATCTGGGTATTCTTTTGCAGAACACAAACAAAGATTTTTAGAAAAACATCTCAGCTCTGTAGGTCAATACAATCCAAGTGAATGGTGACCAGAATGTTGTAGCTCCAAAAATCACATAAAGGAAACAGAAGTAATCCATAAGACTCCAGTGGTTACATCCATGTCTTCAGAAGTGATGTAATAGATGTGGGTCAAAGTGAATGCAAAACAGTTCTTTTAATACGGCTGGAACTGTTGAAATGAAATGAAAATTCTGTCTTTACTAACCCTCATGTTGTTTTAAACCTCAAAACCCTATGGCTTTCCTTCCTCCATGGAAAAAAACAATGAGATTTTAATCAAAGCATGTCAGCCTCAGTCACCATTCACTTTTATGACATCTTTTTTTTTCTCTCCATTCAATGAAAGTGAATGGTGACTGAAACTGACATTCTGTCTAAAAGATCTCCTTTTGTGTTCTATAGAAGAAAGAAAGTCAAACTGGTGTGAACAAAATGTGGGTGTGAGTGTATTATAACAGAATTTTCATTTTTCAACTACTTTAACAACTGCACCACTGTAACATAACTAAAGTTTCACATAGACGACTATAATTTCACTCCCGTCCTGAAGCACCAGGGCCTGACGTGGAGTACAGATGGCCGTGTGGTGGGGGAGTTTGGTGTATGACCGGTGGAAGAGTGAAGGCATCATCCTCTCAGTTATGGTCCTGAACATATGGACCTGAGCTGACATTATCCCCCACTGCTCAGCATGAGGAGCATCCCAGTGTCCTATAGACCTTTTTCATAGACTGTGTTATTTAGCAGTGTAAATCTAGCAAACTTTTTTAGATGATAATTTGTGATAATGACAAATAAATGCTAAGTTAATGCTGCAATTCATTCTTCATTGCATCCAGTGTTCAAGGGATAGTTCATCTAAAAATTTTAATTCTGTCATCACTTATGCACCCTCATGTTTCTCTAAACTCAAATTAGAATTTTATTTTTTTTTTTTTGTGGAACACAGGAGATGTTAGGCAGATGTCAGCCTCAGTCACCATTCACTTTCATCGAATGGAAAAAGATGCACTGAAAGTGAATGGTGACTGAGGCTTACATACTATTTTTTGTCCTCCGAAAGAAAGAAAGTGATATGGGTTTAGAGCAACATTAGAGTGAGTAAAAGATGGCAATTTCGATTTTGAGTGAAATATCACTTTAAGGAGATCTTTCAAAGGGAAATGTTCTCATTGTAAATCAGGGCATACTCCTCAGAGAAATGTAGTGCCGTGTGGGACAGAGGCCAAAAATGAGTAGACTGAAAATCTGGCTGGCTCATCTTCAACATTCATGCTTGATGCCAAAAAAAATTATACACTCTGAATGTTCCTGGTAGGCCTTGCACAACTACAAATTTTTACTAGTCGGCGGGCCAGCAATTACTTTATGTAAATGACTCAACATACGGCGTGAGATGATGCAGTTGAAAAAAACGCCGTAGCATAATTCAGCTCTTGTGCTCATCCGCGGGTATTCGTGCTTTCAAATTAAAGCTGGCTCTGTCGAGAAGGGACTGTCTGTGTCCTGTAAAACTACTACAAGACACAACCACTACAAGTTATGCCCCCTCTAAAAACTTGTAATCCTGCTGCAATTGTAGTGTAAATATATAAAATGATTGATTATTCTGCAACTAACAAGTTCCATTGCACACAATCATACCACCGTATCACTAGGGGGCGACTACGAGGGGAAAACGTGATGAAAATTAAGAGGAGAAGAAGCTAAGGTTAGCTAAGCTAAGCTGCTTAGTTTATAGGCTAACTTGAGAAAACAGATTAGAGAAATTTTTAATTTGACCATGTATATCTTTGAATACATAATATCATAATGTGACATAATTTAAAAGTGATTTGTACATAGTTAAGATAACATGAGTCATATGGCTATTGAATATGACTAACCAAGTTATCTCAGCCAATAGCTTGGCTTTATGATCCAAGGGGGGTGTTACTTGGGAGTAGGCATGTCGTGTAGTGGGTGTTCCTGGTAGTCCTACTGAATGCAAACAGATACACTTGGATCTATCGTTTTTGTGTGAGTCACTCACTGCAATAATGTCAAGATGGACACAGCTAGGCTAAAAGGAAAAATATCAGGGGTAAAAGTAATTTCATAAATGTTTCCAAGTCTCCACAGAATGAATATTATATATTTTATGGACCTGGGCAAACTGGCAAAAGGGAGAACAGAGACTTTTTCTGGTGGACCGGCCACAAAATGGGGCAGAATGGGCTGTTTTAAGCTGAAACAGGCCTCCGCTTTATGCCAAATGTGCTGCAACAGGCTGAAGAGGGCCGCAAAACGGCGACACGATATGCTGAAAAGGACAGCGATACCACTAGCTATTTTGTTGTTTATTTTAAAAAAAAAAAAAACAGAAAACAGAGGACCCCTTTTGACCCTACAAAACTAAAGGAGAATAAAGATAAAAAAAATCTGATATTTTGACATTTTATTAAATGGCATATTTTGTCCCGGTTGTGTGTGTGTGTGACAAACAAACAATACGTAAATAATTAAAACATAAAAAAAAAATTATATCGTGTTTTAAAAAAAAAAAGTAGATTTTTAAAAGATTTCTAATTTTTATCACCTTGGACAACCTTATTTGTCAATTACCTATATAAAGATTTGATGAGTTTGATCATTTTTGTGTTAATGGTCGGCTTTTGATGTCTTATTAAAGCTGCTAAAGTTATCAGTGACTGAGGCTAACATTCTTCCTCTCATCTCCTTTTGTGTTCCTCAGAAGAAAGAACGTTATACAGGTTTGGAACAACATGTAATTTATCAATGTTGGGTGAACTATCTCTTTAATAATATGAAAAAGTTCATGATATATATAACCTGATGGTGACTGCAGAGAGGGAGAGATTGAGGGAGGGAGGGGTGGTTTATGTATAAAAGCAAGGTCAGGAGAGAAGCTATCGATCTGTCGGGGCTACTGCTGACTCAGTCGTTTTTCACCGACTAGTGTGCTCGTTCATTTTGGCTCCCTGACGCGCACAGACGGCCTTCATTCGAATACACTACACTTCAGCACACACATCAATATCACCTAAACAAAGAGTGGCAAGGATTTGCAGTGTCATGGCTGTTACCTTTAAAAATTTTAAAATGGCATCAATACATATATAAATATATATATATATACATTTATCATGTAATTTACTTTTATATATGAATTACAATATTTGTTGGCCAACACAATGTTTTGGTGTTTTCATACATTACCTTTTCCTAAACTAAATTACATAAAGAATTTCTCCCAACTCAATTGTTTATTCTCAATTTTTAGAGTAGGTGCAACAAATAAGTAACACAAAATGACAATTAAATAAAATTTTTGGCCTTTCAAAAATATTCAGTATTTATTTCAATACACCCTTCTTTTCAATAACTGCCATGAGCCTTCCATCCATGGAGTCTATCAGTTTCTTGATCTGTTCACGATCAACTTTCGCTGAAGCAGCAACCACAGCCTCCAAAATGCTGTTCAAAGGGGTGTATTGTCTTCCCTCATTGTAAATCTCATGTTTGAAAAGGGCCCACAAGTTCTCAGTAGGATTTAAGTCAGGTGAGGAAGGGGGCCAAGTCATTATTTGGGCATCTTTAAGGCCCTTGCTGGCTATCCAAGCAGTGGAGTGCTTGGATGCATGTGATGGAGCATTGTCCTGCATAAAGATCATGGCCATGCTGAGGACTTCTTCCTGTACCACTGCTTGAAGAAAGTACATTCCAGAAACAGTAGGTGGCAGTAGGTTTGAAAGTTGAGTTTCAGTCCATCTTCAACTCGAAAAGGTCGAAAAGGTCCAACTACCTACCTCATCCTTAATGATAGCAGCTCATACCAGTACCCGTCCTCAACCTTGCTGGCACCTGACTCAAAGTGGTACCCTGTGTCCATCAGTGATCCAGCCACGGTCCCATCTATCTGGTCCAACAAGAGTCATTCTCATTTCATCTGTTCATAAAACCTTTGACAAATCATGTATTTCTTTGCTCAATCTTGACACTTCAGCCTAATACGGTGGTTGTGTTTCAGCCTTCTTGACCTTGGCCATGTCTCTGAGCACTTGACACCTTGTATTTCTGGACACTCCAGAAATTTCTGTTTGCAGTTTTGGAATATGGTTGCATTGGAGGATAATGGGTTCCTGGTGGCTTCACATTTAATTCTTCTCAAGTCTTTGGCAGTTAATTTGCACCTTTTCTTCTTCATGCATTTTTTGCACCCCAGTTGACTATTCGCAAAAAAAACGTTTGATTGTCCGGTGGTCATGCCTAAATAGTTTAGCTATTTGAAGGTTGTTGCATCCGTCTTAAAGGCATTTTAAAATATTTGACTTTTCAATGTCAGTTAAATTATGCACACCTAGATAAAAGGTGTTAGTCACTTTCACCACACCCTCCCTCATTACACAAATACATACCACCTGAAAATGATTGACAAAAACTAGCCCCAGTCTCCCCAACTGCATACATTTTAAGTTAATATGGTAGTATTCTAATTCGAACAGAGCAATTAAAACAGTTACTTACCCAGCATTCCCTTCTCAGCGTGGGACAAACACATGTCTTTCTCTGCGCTGGGCAGCACCAAGGCCACTACAAAGCACTCCACGCTGTCCGCCATGAGAGCTAAGCCCAGCACCACAAACAGAGTCCACTGGAACTTCCCATGTCCACAGTCCTCCATTATGTCCTCATATTGTTCCGCCAGCTCTTCCTGTTCTGATATTGTGTCTGTCACGGTTCTCGCTTTTGCCCTCGCCACCCTTCGGGCAGCCTTGACTTCGTCTGGGTGCGGAATGCCCTGGTACTCCCCTTCATATATCTGATCTTCTTCATCGTGTCCCTCAGTGACATCACTGGCGGCATCTTCCTCCTGGGGAGGGTAGTCAGTCTGATAAACGTAGCTATCCGATCCTCCTTGGCCGTAAGTCCCATAGCTGTCTCCATCTCCCTGTTGGTAAATGTTGTTGTGATGGTGGTTGGCCATGGTTTCAAATACACTGGAACAAACACTGCACCTTCAGATTATGCACAAACCCAGGAGCCTATATTGGCATAATCCTTAGCGCCTTCGGTTCGCTTGTGTTCTCTTAATCGGTTTACACTCCAGGCGTTTTCTAAAGAAATTTTGAGAGGTTTCAGTCAAATTTGTTTCTTGAGATTGAAGGTAAGGATGGTGGCTGTTCACTTCAAACTACCTTTGATTTGCGGAGTTCTCATGTGGACACATGCTGAACCTGAAAATGGAAATGAAGAGTTAAATCAGTTTCACTGTTCATTTTTGATAAATGCTTCAACATTATTTATAAATAATGAAATAATGAAAAATCACCTTTGATTTTTACACTTAACAATAAAAATTTTGAATTCAGATTTTAAGGCTTTTTATTTTACCATTATTGTGTTGCTTTGTCTGTTTCCTAAAAATTTGATCCAGACTAACCTGGAATCACGACCTGTTATGGCTAATTTATACATACTGGGTCAAAATGTTGACGTTCTTTTAACTTGACATTTAAAAAAAAGCTGCACCCTCTGTCAAAAATGACGATCTAGCATATTTACAAACAACACCATTTTAAAACAGCGCAGACTAGTGCTAAAATGCACTGGATGTGAATGGCACCTTTGAGCCTAAAAATATTTTTTTTAATTAAGAAAATTATAATAAAAAAGTGATGTTTTTCATTGATATTTCTCCTGTAATTCTTGACCAAGGAGAACTTGGCTAATCGAAAAGCATTAATGATTGGTTAAAACTAATTGTGGGTGTGGCTTGGATGTGAGGTTCTTTATTAACTGTAACCGGTATTGCTCAACCCACTCCAAGTGGGATTTGAACCGGTGGCAGCCGGGATGGGAGGTGGGTGCACTAACGATGATAAAGGCCACAGCCTTTAACTTCAGTTGCTAGTGCGCCTCTTAAGGTCAGGGGAGTGAGGTTTACACATACTGCACAGCTATCACGTACCATAACACGTAGTATAAATGCAGGCTTCATTCACTCAAGGTGCTTTAATTCATTCAGGAGCGTTTGGCTTCTTCCACTGTAGTGTGGTTTTGGTTTGGACCAGTCTTTTCCACATCAGAGTTCAGTTAGCTTGGTTGGTGCAAAAGCTGTTTTCTGAATTCTGAATTTCTGAATGCACACTGCTTCAAAATGGGAGTCTGGGATATTGTCTTGCTGAAAACCCAGCTTTAACCAGCAAACCAGCTTAGGTTGGTTTAAGACGTTTTTTACCCAGCAGGTCATGTGGTTACCAGTAAAGTTTGCAACTGACATAAAAGTATTATGGTTTTATTATCTGAAGTGAACGACTATTGATAAGATGTTTCCTAGCTACAGTTACACTTTAATAGTTCGTATTAAATAGAATATCATGTAACTGCTTTAGTCTGACTGAGCTACAACCACATGAACTAGTTGTGTTTATTCCAATTTCGCAAGAATCAGACTGGTACAACACCAGTCCAATTTTTGAGAAATTAGAATAAACACAAGTGTTCATGAGATTGTAGTTTGTGTTCCGTCGGCAGGTATTCACATTAATTAAACCACAATTGGCCTTGGGTGTTGTGTGCATAATCTGAACAATGTGAGGTGACACGCCAGTGTTTATTTCACCTGCATATTGAACTCAACACTACAAAGTAGGTATTTTAAAATGATTCCCTATGAGCAACTTCAGTCCTTCACTGTTATAGGTCAGGAAGTGCTATCAAAACCTCAAAATCAGCAACATGTATGTTTGATCCAATACCGACTAAACTCCTAAAAGAGATATTTTCTGTAATCTCAGAATTATTAACTCATCATTATCCTTAGGGCAAGTCCCAAGAAACTTTAAACTGGCAGTTATCATACTGTTATCAAGAAACCGCAGCTTGATTCGGGAGAATTGGCTAATTATAGACCGATTTCAAATGTACTCCCAACTATGTTAATTTTTTACAGAGAAATGGTGTATATGAAGAATTTCAGTCAGGAGTTAGGCCCCATCAGTTTACAGAAACTGCACTTATTAGAGTTACAAATAACTTGCTCTTATCATCTGATCACGAATTCTTTTCTATTTCTATTGCTCTTAGATTTTAGTTCTGCCTTTGACACCATAGATCATGACATGACATTCTCTTGGATAGGCTTGATAATTATGTTGGCATTTGTGGACAGGCATTAGCTTGGTTTAGGTCCTATTTTTCTGACCGCTACCACTTTGTCTGTGTAAATGAACTGTCAGATCAAATTAAATTTAAGTATGGAGTGCCACAGGGATCAGTTTTAGGGCCTCTGCTTTTCTCCATATATATATGGAGATCAGAAACCATGGAATTAGTTTTCACTGTTATGCCGATGATACCCAACTTTATATTTCTTCGAAACCCGACAAAATTTCAAAATTTTCCAAATTAACAGTGTATAAATGATAACAAAGATTAGATGGTTAGAAATTTCCTTCTACTCAATTCCGATAAACCAGAGGTACTATTTATTGGAACAAAAACCTCAAAAAATAAGATGTTAAAATACAATTTGACTTTTAATGTATGTACTGTAATGTCGACTTCTAGAGCAAAACATTTAGGTGTTATATTTGATAGCAATCTAACCTTTGAAAAACACATTTCCAATATTTGTAAAACGCCGTTCTTCCACCCCAGAAATATTGCTATGACACATGCTATCTGTTTCTGATACCAAAAAACGAATTCATTAGTCATTTTTTACCTCAAGACTAGATTAGTGTTATGCATCAATAGGTGGATGTCCAGCAGGTTTAATAAATAAACTTCAGTTGGTTCAAAATGCAGCAGATAAAGAGCTAACTAGAACCAAGAAAAAAGATCATATCAGCCCCATTTTGTTGGCATTACATTGGCTACCTGTTAATTTTCATATTAATTTTAAAATTCTGTTAATTACTTACAAAGCTATGAATGGTCTAGCTCCAAAGTACTTTAGTCAACTTCTTTCACACTATCCATCATCCTATCCATCATGCTCACTATGATTGCAAAACCTTTTAACACTACTGAGAATATCTAAGTCAACAAAAGGAGAGAGATAATTTTCATATTTGGCTTCTAAACTATGGAATAGTCTTCCTAGCAGTGTTCGGAACTCTGACACTCTCTTTCAATTTAAGTCTAGATTAAAGATTTATCTATTAAGCCATACACCTAATTTATCCCTCAATTCATAGTTATACTGCTTTAGTTAGGTCTGCTGGAACCAGAAACACTTCTCTTATTCTTTAACTCTGCTTTAAAGTTAATGGCATCTACGCAAATTTTATTCTATTTCTTTACCTGCCTCAACCTTGGGATATATTCCAGATCCTGCCAGATCCATCTCTGTCCTGCCTGATGTCTGACTCCCACTGTGTCACTGGGTATTGATGACCAACTGCAGCATGTGCCAGCCAGAGTTCACTTCAGTCTACTTAGATGGACTTCACAGTTGATTAATTGATGTAAACTCAAAGACATGGGATTCTTCATGAGCCACTGTCTGAAGCATGGGCTCAGGATGGAGTTCACCAAAATTACCTGCCATAAACTTCCAGCTGGACTGCGATCCTCCTCACTGAATGACACCTACATTTCTTGATCAAAGGATGGACAACACTCTCTTAAAATAAATAAATAAATTAATTAAATGAACTACATAGAAAACAAAACCTTTCATCGGCCAAAATGAAAGGACAATGCATCTACATGTTTTCCCAGTCAATACGTTTACATGCTATGTTACAGTCGTGCTACAGCTGCTTTTTGCTTAGTCGAACAACAGTCTTTATCTGTCTGTCCAAGCATACATTGCACAAGGTGCTACTGAATAAGTCAAGTAGTCAAGTCAAATTTATTTGTATAATGATTTTCACAACAGGTGTTTTTTTTCAAAGCAGCTGTACATGAAATTATGCAAAAAAACAGAAAATTAAAGAATACAATGCCAATATTAGTTATTATGTTTAGAATTATTAGTTGTTAAAATTTGTAAACTGAGTAAGTGTTGTGGGTCAATAGTTAAACTAAGTGATTTTGTATGTTTTGGTGTTAAAGTCTTGAAGTCATCCCAAATTAACTGAGGAAATCAGTCTATTACTCATGTTTATGTACTCAATGTTGAGCCCAATAATACAAAGTAAAAAGAGACATGTTGGGGCAAGGGACGAGGAGCGGAATTGAACCTGAGTTTGGACAAATCAATTGAGCCAAGTGTGAAAACAGCCTTAATTTAATTTAAGCATGTTATGGCATGTCATATTAACCGGGTTGACTGGGTTGTTTTCACACTTTTTAATGGACTTTGTGAAGATATATATTCAAATCTTCCTTAGAGATTTTCAATTCGTATTAGGCAGTAAGCTTACAAATTAGCTCCAAGCCTGTCAAAAGAAACAGAGAGAGATCCCTTTCTCATTCGTTCAGCCATCACATGGGTCTTCACTAATGCTGCAAATGAGATTGGTCTTACTCAACACGATGCTGGCTGTCTTTCCACCTCAAGTAAATATTTAAACAAGGATTCCATACGTTTCTTATTCCCAACAGCCGGTATATTCAACCACCAGCAGCCAGAGAGTGAGCAGACATGCCCTGAATTATAATGTAGGTGAGAAATCTACTCAGACAAACATGATAATATCATCTATCCAGTTAGTTACTACCAACCAAGGTCTGTGGACTCATTAAAGGAAATGTCACTATCGTATCCGAGATCCTCAATTCATGATGCACTGTAGGTGTGTGGGTAATTAGTTTAGTTAAACAAGGACCTTAATTTGAATTTCTTTGTTCAGAGCAAGAGGGCACAAGTGGGATCTTCTTTTCATGAATAGTTCATATGAAAAATTTTATAATGAATGGGAAATTCAGACACATGAGGCTGTTCCTCATTTATTAGCATATCTAAGCACTGATGAAAAAGATATGAAAATGAGGAACATATAGCCAGACTCCTTCACTTCAAATACATTTTATTTTTGGGCCTTTTGTTGCATGATAATGCCCTTTAGCTGTGACTGTATTGACAATAAAGCACTGCCTCTACTTTGTTGCTTAGGTGCACATGTTTGTGAGTGCAGGTCCTTTAGGGTTATTATCAGCAATGCCGAAAATGAAATTTCCCGCAGGAATCGACCCAAAACTAGGTCTATTAGAAAACTGTTGTTGGGGAAATATCAATTTGCAATCATTTTGGAGGCAGTGCACACCAGTGTTGTAGTACTCGAGTCCAGGGTACTGATGACAAATAACTTGTCTCAGATTTAAACACTAATGACTCGGACTTGGACTTGAGCATTGGGTGCATTCTGACTTGGAGGAGAGGACTCATTACAACTGTTAACTTTTGCATTCTGCATTTTTATGGCATGAGATCATAAGTATGTCATACCATGTAGGCCTTCCGGTCGTGCGAGCACGAATCTCTGCGTTGGCACGTGGATTTCCTTTGCTTTCGCTCAAATCTGGACGTGCACTCTCAATAAAATTTTCAATAACGCAAAATAACTCTGTTTATTCATACAAACATTCTGCTTCTGTAGACGTGGTATAGCGAGGGAGAATACAAATTGGAGTTTGAGGAATCAACTCGCCGTTTTGTGCATAATACATGGTTAAAGTCATACTGTAAGAATTCTATTCTGATGCTCACTGACAATGTAAGAGACATGAGCAAATCAAATGACAAAAACTGTTAACACGTTGCGACTCAATTCCTCTCAAAGCTTTCACCTCAGTAGAAAACAAACCTGTATAAGTTTGTCTAGAACACATAAAGGATTTTTCAGAATCTTTGTTGCGGCAAATACGCAGAAAATATGTGGAACAATATCGTAAATCATTATTTTCGAGCTACAATTATAGCGAGAACCAGCGGCGAGCCATGTATTTTAAGTCTAGGCCTTCAGTGTGATTCATGCCATTAAGAAAACACAATTTCACAATGAATAATCATACATTACGTGGCAGTCAACTAATAATACCAACTGACATTTTAAAAACACATCCATGCACGAAAGCCAGAACTTGAAACAACACTGAATGCTCAAGCAAGCCTAATTTTATCAGCAGCATGTCTGTTTTGTGAAATTAATGTCAAAAATCATAATTTTTCATATGAATACCTGGAAAAATCTATCTAATAATATTTGTGATTTATATGTTACTTGCAATAAATTTAGCTTTGTCAGGGTACAAGGTTAAGCTGCGTTCCATTCAAGTTGGATGTGGGATATTCCTACTTGATATCTCCGACCATAAATTCATTCCATTCCACGCTATTTGGAAGATGACCAAAACCGCAATGCTCCCGTTAGCTTAGCAGGGGTTTGACTCTCATTAGAGATGTCTCCTAGCAACCCAACTGATTGTGTCCAATTACAGGTGTCCGATTATCACAAGAGAATATGATTTACCATGTTATATACACCTGTTTCTGCAGGCGTTTGTTTAACAAGCTTTAATATCATGTAATGTGGAAATTAACTTATTTTTCGATATTACATAATAAAGTGAATGTTTATCACTTACTTTGTATATCTCCTTGAGCGTCGACATGTTTGTGTGACATCATGCCCCTGCATCTCGGCGAAATCGGAGTTGAGAATTTCAAGCGTATTCAATTGCACTTTTCCCTGTAGGAAGTTGGAAAATACGACTTTCCCAGTTCAGAACGCAGAACGACTTTTCAAAACTTGATCCGACACTGAATGCTCCAGCAGCCTAATTTACACTTCGAAAACTCCTGATGTTGCTATAACAATGCAAATTACCAATTTACTTGAAGTGAAAATCAGTCCTCCTATCCTGTTTAATAAATTAAGCAATCGGACGGTCGTGCAGAACAGCTAGTGTTTGTAAATCCATTAGGATCTCTTTCTCAATGGTGATAACAGCATTGATGAAGATCTTGCCCTCTTCGCTTTCAAATTACCTACATCACTTAATGTGTGATTGCATCACTCAAGGCCAGCAAGAAGGCATCGACCAGGACATATCCTAAAGATCACACCCACCAAGAACAAATAACTCAATCTGACTGGCTGATGAATCTGACAATCTGACTTTAGTTGCCCATTAATTTGCACTGTTGAGGGATTCTGTGGAAATTGTGAAGACCTGATGCGGTGGAGCTCAGACTCACGCACTGCTTCGGGCATACAATTTGTGAAACAGTTGTCACACCTTGCTTGTAAGCATCAAGAAACAAATTCTGACAGGATAAATTTTCATTTTTCTCTTTTTGTTTGTAGATTAAAAATACATAGGCAAAAAGGTGATTGAGAATGAAACGATGAAAAATATTTATTAATTTGGCATGTTAGGCCAGTAGAGAAGACTTTGCCGGCCCTGAGAATTCGCCACTGACGGGAACATAAGATCATGTTGACGTGTGTTCATGCGTTTGTGACAGGTGCATTTTTACATAGAGAGGGGGACTGGCTTTGTGATGTGAGTTTTTCACAAATAAAGGCTAAAGCAGTTAAGTAATCCTATTGTAAAAAGGACAAACATCCATCCATCCATGAAAAATCACGTGAATATAACAATAGAGGACTATACCTGGGAAGAAATATATCAACTTCAAATAAATGGCAAGTAAACTTAATAATAAATGGTAAACTGTCGTTTACAGTGGAAAGTAATTTTCTTGATTTTTTATATTATATCAATATTTCCTTGATTATTGTATAAGCATATAAACAATAGTGTGATAGATAGATAGATAGATAGATAGATAGATAGATAGATAGATAGATAGATAGATAGATAGATAGATAGATAGATAGATAGATAGATAGATAGATAGATAGATTTATTATCGGACACAATATTGGTGACTTGGACTTAGACTTGAGCAGTGAAGACTCAGACTCGGTATCTTGAGACTTGACTACAACCCTCCAAATTCATATGTCTTGTTAAACATTACTCACCCATCTGTGCATTATATGAGTGTGGGGATATTCTGGCAAAGTGTTTTACAGAACTGCTACGCCTCATTAAATAGCTGTTTATTCAGAAGTGGTAGAATATTGATTTACTTCAGTTTTTGTGCTCCTATGTTGATAAAAATGAATTTGCTTATTGTTTAGCAGCAGTGACAAAACGTGCAATTTGACATTTTCGCATGCTGCCGGCATCTACGACAAAGTAGCTCATTCTCTGTTAACAAAAACAAGTGAAGGGCACAATTTCCAGATGGGCCTTTTTCAAAGAGTCAGTCGCAGCACCAGGTGCATCTGATAACTTTGCAGTGAGTCTGTGGGAGACATTTGGCTCCTCATGGAATGACACGTGTGATATTACAATTCTGTCTGTACTTTGTGTGCAGTAGTTACTATGAAAATGCATTGCATATAGTTAATATGACAATCAGGCACTGAAAATTACTGTATATGATTATTCCCACTACATAGAAAGTATAGAAGATATCTTACTAATACACAGAAAGTAACAATTCTTGGGTACGTAAAGTCAATGACTATAACTGTGGAAATATGCTTGAGCCACCAGTCAATGGATACTTATATTGAATTTTAATAAGGAGAAAAAAGAGAAAGTGTATTACAAAGCGTGTCAGAATGTGTGCTTATGAACTAGATTTGCTATTAAAGGGCCCAAATTTCTGAAAATATCAACACAAATATGGTACGGTTACATTACTTGAAACAAGAGTAATTTTCTTAATTATAAATGCCAAATAGCAACTGTAAAGGGAATGTTTAGGGTGTAATAATTATAATTTGCTTACATTTAATGGAAGGTCTAAGTTATTAAGATTGTGCACAAGTTTGTATTCCCTGCTGAACTAGCCAAACCAGATGAACACCACCTTTGCCAGATCTTACACCCAACCTGATTTCATGGAAACATGTTACTATACCTGCATTTTGCAAAAATGAATTTGCATGGCTTTTTGTACATATCACAGCATTTTAGTGGTAAAATTGACATTTGATGTGCTACAACATCAATCACTTTTATTCACTTTCACACAAATCATAAACATTATTTCACTCTGTTCCTCACACAATGCTGTCTTATATGATACAAAAACATTTTTACTACAGCGCATGACTTGTAAGCGTTACATTTTAATGTTTGGATTTACATAACCAACTATATTAACCAGCTTGTTCAGGGCAATCAAATTGCACAGTATCTCAACTCATAGAGCATTGCACATGCAACGCAATGGACTGGGGTATGAGTCCTGAAGTGCACTCAAATTGACATGCGAGCCGAAAGTGTCATTGAAGCACAAGAAAATCACATTGTTCCTTAAGCAACTGCATTTTTCATCTCACATTTGCTTTTTATGACACTTGGTTAGGTTTAAGGTTTAGGGTAGGGAGGTCAGTTTTGTTGATGTAAAATTTGATAGAGCATTAATCTTAAAACCTCATCTGTTTGGGAGAAAATTTGACTTGCTTTTAGTGCCACTAAACTCTGAATTACTTCAATATGTGCAAGGAGCCACCTTATAAAATTTGGAAAAAAGTGTCTCATAAATCACATAATATACATGAGATATACATGAGATGCACACAGTTTTCACATTCTGAGCCTCAAAAATAGCATTGCAACATTGCCATCTTGGCTGAGTGATGTGTGCACAGCAGAGGGCTGATTTGTGCAAGGCAAGGCCTCAGGAACGTTCTCTGAGAGAGAAACACGCTCCAGTGAGAAGACAGTCTTGGTCGTGGACAGGTTTGTAGCGCACTGTACCATACCCAGCCCATGTCAAACTGAATATGCCGCACATGCATCAAATCATAGAAGCCTGGTCATGAATGATTAATTCAGTTAGCACGCTGTCATGTGGAGTCCACCATTCATTATCCATGGAGATAACAAGATTCTCATTAGCTTGTGGAATCAGCAAGTGATACTCGCAGCTTGAGCACATAGATGCCACATTTTCGAGTAGGGACTCATGGAACAGTAATGAGCTCTATCCTCATATATTTGGGAGATGATGGATCAACTGTTCCTCAGTGGGAGGATGAAGGTCTCAACAGGAAACGGATCAGAGAGGTTTGAGGTTTGTCATTATTTTGCATTGTAGGAAGGAATATAGATGACCCTGGTAATATTTCAACTTTGAGGTGTCCCACAATTAAGGTCCATCCAACAATGTAGTAGACCTACATTACAGACAAAGTTTAACTGTGAACCATTGGGTGTGTAGATCTTGTGCTACAATGTGGCTACAATATTTACAATTGTTTTGGTGAAATTTCACTAGTCTTCACAGAAACATTTTCCCTTACTAACCTGCTCAACTTGATTTGACCTATTACTACTAAATTTCTATGACAGAGAAAGATGGCTTCTCTGTACCATTTCCTGTCCATGAGCTTCAAAATCTTGATATTATGCATAAAATGCCCTTTACAGAATATTCTGAGATGGCAGAACAAAGCAAATACTACCAAAATGTCTGAAATGACAATCAGAAAAAAGAAACGGGGTGCCTGAAATATAAGAACTGATGTGATATCTCTCTACTCTCATCATATTTTATAGCTCATTATCGTAGACATGGCACAGCGTGAGAAATGACGAGCTCTTCAAACAGCCCTCATATCACACTCCTTTCCAAAATAGAGGAAAATGTCAGGAAACTGCAAGTTGGTGTTCTATTTGTGTGTGTTTTCCATGTGTGCAGCTGCCTGGGACAGAAGCTAAAATAAAAACCTGCTACATCTCAACTTTCATCATTTATCTGATTATTATAACTAATCATTCACTATCCTATCCATCCAAGATAATAAGAAAAGCTTTGGTGAGGCCAAAGAGTACTTACAGCTTTCACTTTTAGAGCTGGTGTAATTTTCTGTTCTGTTCTAATTGTTTAATTTATGTGCAATGTGACACACAATATCCAGTATATACTGCATGTTTACCGATATGTGCAGAATAATGTCATTTTTGTCCCTTATTATACTGTATATATTACAGGCAAATTTGGAGAGCACAGAAAATCCAGTTAATATACTGCTAATATACTTGCTTGTTACAGACAAAAGCAATCTATGCATTAATAAATAAATGTAGGATTGCATACCTTATATGGTCTTTAAAATGCTTTACAATCTTTCCATGCAGAGAAATATAATCAAATATGCTTTTCAAAATGCACCTCTATCTCACTATTTCTACTGATCTAAAACCTTAGAGCTGGCAGCTCATTTCTCTTCCTTTACTGACGTAATAGAAAATTCAGCGCTGACCAATTAAACACAATCAAATTGCTTGTAATTAAATTTACAGATTGGTTTTCCTGGGCCTGAATAGGTTAATTATATTTGTTAGGCTTTTTAAATTTGTCCTGATAATATCCTTGGATGTCATTCATTTAGGTTAATTAGTAACTGCCTGGGTCTGAAACAATCTCTAAAACATACCAGCACTTGTTAGGATATCTTATATATATATAATTATTATTTTATTTTATTTTTATTTTAACCACAGAGCTGGCTTCCCTTAACATTATACATGTGTCTAGGCTATGTGCAGTCAATCCCTTTGGTACTGGATGATCTGTCTAACTCTGCAGGTTTGTTGAATCTGGGTCATGAGCAAGTAGTTGAGGATCATTTTTCTCAAAGCACATCTTAAAATAAGTGCTAAGATGTAACATTATGTGCAGGGAAGAACTAGATATAGCTGGCAGGCATTTTCCAATAAAACATTGTTTATTTACAGTAAAGCTGCACTACATAACTTTGTGCTCTTTAGCGACATCTGTGGTTTAAATGTAAAATTGCAAGCAATTTGCGGAAGAATACATGACGTACGTTGTGTTTTGACACAACTGCTCTGGCGGATGAATTTCATGATTTGAGGTTCCCTGACATCGCCTGTTTGATAATGACAGGAAGGAAGATATCCATAACATGCTATTTCATGTTGATATAATTATGTTATACGATTAAAAATGTTAAAATTAATATTACTTGCTTAAACAACGCTCTTATTTACATATTATAAATGAATTAATTGTACACTTTTCTGAAACTACACTCAAAGTGCTTTTACTTCGAGAACAGGGGACTGTCCGGAATCACCACCAGTTTTACAAGTATATTTTAATATGATTATTCAAGTGTTTTGTCGACTATTAATATTTGTATTGTAGGCCTATTATACTTATCAATTTAAGAGGTGAAACTCGTGATAGCCTACTGCTGATTCTAGTTCAATGCATGACTTTGAACATTCTTTTCACATTATTAATCTTGTCAACAAAATCAATGATGAAAGCATTTGTTGACGAAAGGTATTTGGATTTCGTTAATGATAACAAAGATGAGACGAAAAAGGTGCATCATGAAGATTATTAAATGATTTTATTAATCCATTGTTGGGCATTTCTCAGAATACCATAGCAACTACTTAGCATTGTTAACTATAACATAAAGAAATGATAAAAATCTAGTTAGGCCTTCTTAAATTATTTGATAACGTTACTTGACAAAGTTCAAAGAAAACACGTCCACTGACAACAAACCCACCCACTAAATCCAATGTGAGCATCACAAATGTCACATTTTTCAAAGCCACCGTGACCACAGCTCTTACGACAGAGACATCATTATCAGAGATGCTATTTCCACTCCAGTGCAAAGATGATTTATTTTTGCACTTCCTGAATACGGTGATAGACTTGAACTAGCGAGTTAAGGCAGGTGAGGTAATAATTACAGCCTGACCAAACACCGGCAACCTGCGGTTAACTCATAATGGTCTGAATATGCGGCTGTGTAGCGCCAGGCATATGCTAGTGTGTGGGCTTGTGTTAAATCTTAATATAAAATATGAATCACAACCTAAGATCTAAGAACACAGCTGAGGGATTCAAATGAATTGTTTTCATGGTAATGTTATATGAAGAACAGTTTATTGTTTTAAGAACAGCCAAAATTCCTAGAGATGGAAAGAAGGCTAGTTGAAAAACTTTATGTAATGTAGCTGTCAGCTAGCTATACGTAGCTAACATTTTACATATGAGAAGGTTCTTGTTTGCATCATACTGGTGGCATGCAGTGTTCAAACATTCCACCTGTGATCATAACCCTGTGGTATGAAGATTAGAGTACATTCATGCTTCAATAGAGCACTGGAAAATGAATAAATATTGTTCTAGTTGATGCCTTGTGCCAATCAACAAATTATCAGTTCAAAATGGCCAGCATTAATGCTGTCCTCAAGCCATGTTGGAATGATTGTATTTATGAAATGAGCACACGGATGCCATCACAACGTTATAATTATCAGTGGGAAACTCTTGATTTTCTTTGAGTTACACATTTTAAAGTTAGGGAGTGTTAATTAAAGAATCAAGGGTGAAAGCTAATTGGTATTGATCATAATAAGTTGTAATTGTGAATGTTGACTGTAAAATTGATCTTGTACATTTTGTACTAAGGTAAAGCTTGCCAGAAAATTAAACTAATTAATCAGAGGTTGGGAGACGTAAGTACTGAACTTGTAACTTCCTAGGAGGACTTGAAGGCTGCATACCATAAGTCATTTATAAATGTAATTTCCTTGAAAATACTGCCACCTGTACATTACAAAAGAGAAAACATTAGAAGGGAAAGATTTGTGGGGAGACATGACAGTTTTTATTAAAACCGACATATTTTACAACGTTGGTGTACAGTGAACATCCCATTATAATCTGTTTCCATGCTAAAGTAAAACTTATGAACTATTACTAACCTGACAGATGGAGCCTTATATTTTCCATGACCACATCAGAGGTTTTGAACTCAATTTATGCTTTTGTTCTCCACAAATCTAATAATGATGATCCCATGGATGGCACAATATTAATTGAAAACAGCATATACCAGATAAACCTGTTCATGATGACCAGCTTCAGTTAAAATATATTTCAAGTTAGTAGTATAGTATGTTAGGTTTAGACATTTTCCTGCTGGTCTTTGCTGGTCACCCAGCATATCTACACTGGTCAAGCTGGTCTACCAGTAACCAGCTTCACAAGCTTGTGCCAGTAGCAGACCAGGATTACCATGATTTTGCCATTTAGGAAGTGTTCCTGGACCAGAATCTTTTGTTGTTCCTGGAAAATGTCTTTTTCCCAAAGAAATATAGCTAATATAAATACAACCCTGTCCCTTGCCCTAACCATAACCTACCCCCAAAATCACTTTTCGGTTATTCTACACGTGCAATAGAGTTCTTCAACCAAACCCGTACTTGTCAAGTTCCAACAAAACTTTTTTCATTTTACCCGATAAGGCTATTTTACCACAGCTGTGTAACACCCACATGACAATACTTGCGTTCACAACCTCATGGAAATGTCAGCCTGCCCTGGCAGAGCGAATTTACAGGCAGTGACAGTTTGATTATTTTACGTTTTGCTTTAATGTGAGATTTGATGATTTTTAGATCTATTTATTGTGCTATATAGGCCCATAGCTCACTGTGCACTTTATCTGCTGCTGTTTTGAGTAGTATTTCAGAAAAGTCCTTTGCAAGATACGTTCTTTATTCCCACATGCTGACTCCCGACAAAAAAACAATTAATCGCGAAACCTTGCGATTAATCGAAAGTTAAAAACGCTAACTGTACACATCCCTGAAAAGAATAGTGTATAAGCCCCTAACCTTGTAGCCCTAGTCCTAACTCAACATTAACCCTATAATCTCACTGGTTAATAGAAATGTTGTTCCAGGACCAACAAGGATGTTGATCCACGAAAATGTTCTACTTGGTGAAATCACGGTCACCAACAGACAATCATTGCTCTTCTAATACCAGAATGCCATCTTTTAAGCTGATCCAACCAAAATGTAAGCATGCCCAAACTGGTCAGAACTAACCACAGATGTAACAAAAAAATCTAATCTAGGATCAAAACAAAAACAAAAAAGATTAAGAATCTGTCATAGAAAAATCTGACCACTAATCTGAATTTTGGTAGGCGCATCCCCTTCAATGTTTATGGTGGTTACTTCACTGAAGCTGATTGTTCAGCATGGAAAGTGACCTGCACATTCCTCCTGAACAGCTCCTCAGCAGTAAAAGATGTTATCATCACTGACCTTTGATACACTTTCAGTTTTGCTCCAGGGAAAATCTTGAATCCGGATCATTATGAGAGAGGAGAGAGGCGGAAGAGTTGGATGACAGATATTTTAGGGTGTGGTTGGGGGAGGGGTGGGGGGTGGGGGGGGGGGGGGGGGGTTATAAGAGAGAGAATCAGTCTCTGAGATCAGTTGTCCTCATAACAGATGAGAGCTGCAATTTAATCTTGCGGAAATTTCATTCTGTCCACCGGCAGCGAATGGCTTTAGATAACTCTCTCTGCACAGAGTGCATGGACAACATAAAAGAAGTATTCATCCATCCTGTGTCACTCCTGTTGAATCATTGTCTTTTATTATTGCCGTAGACAGATAGCTGCTAGTGCCTCATCATTGATCAAGTCTGGTGTGGAGATGCTTTGATTTGAGACTTGCATTGCTTTTTTTGAGGAGGAAATGACTGTCTGTCTCTGTGATGCAGAGATGTACCTGTTTGGTTTGCTTTGGTTCATTTAACCGACTGGTTTTATGAGCTGCACAACATACAATGAGCTTTATTGTTGAAACAAATGAGCTGTCAGCTAAAGAGATGACAGATAAAGAGAGTAGAAATAAACAGCTAATCAATGTAAGTCAATATGGCTATCACTCAGCTTTCACTTGGTTTTCAGGCAATATACTGTATCACGGATGGTAATAAAGCAAAATCATAACATTGACTTTCAAACAGACTATTGAATTCTTAGTTGCTGTCATTCCAATCTCTTTAAATGAAATGGCATTAGCAACCCATTTTGACTTGATTTTATCCATCAGTAATTTATTGGATTGTGAAAAGTGGGCATTGCATTTTCGAATGGAGCCAGGTGGTTGGAGGGTTGCAGGGTTACAAGCATGTTCTTTCTTTGGAATATCATGAACTGATGAATAATGCACAACAACACCAGGAATGTGAATTAAAAAGTTAATAGGATCGATTTTGATTTCATGCAATCTTCAAGTCATTAAATCACAGTTCAACAGCCACAATTTTTTTTAAAATGTATCATCAATCGTTAACCTTTCACTAATTTACTAATGCAAAATGTACAATATTAGCAATATGTATATACAGTATCCTTGAATATTTTCTACCAAAATGTTTGCCACTCAAGTACAAGTGATATTCAGTGGTTGAACACTCAAACCACAAAAAGGAAATGAACTGCTAATCTACAGGGGTCTGAGTGCATTTTACCATCACAGCACATTGGACTGGTTTACGGTAAAATTAATATTATTTAGTTATTCCGTTTTTTAATACGTCCTTTTTATTGCTTTCTCTATGTTTTGTATCTTCAATATATCTTTTCTTTCTTTTTTATTATAAATTGTTTCCTGATGTGCAGGAGCAATGCATTTTTTTCTGTCTAAAATGATTTAAAAAAATATTTTTTTAGATTTTGTAAACTAAAAAACAAAAAAGAAAGAAAAACCCAGACAGCTTATTTTTAGCTGACTGTGTTCTGGAATAATTTTTCCCATTCATTCTTTTCCTTAGGGATTTCAACAAATTTCAAAAAAGGTGAATCACCATAAAAAAAGTATTTAGAAATTTGACCACTTCAACTGTGCACTTCAGTGAACTACAGTCTCATGAATGACGTAATTGAATTAAAAGCAATGGAAAAATATAAAACTATTGACTTAAAATGGTTGATTATAAGTATAAAAACAAAATGTTTTAAGTTTATTGCATAATATTCCAATACATACTCTACAAATATCTAAGCATTTTGAGAGTGAGGGGATACTGACTCGATTGTTCATCATGGGAGTGGCCGGTTGCTGCTGGCCTCTTTTTTCTTTTTTTGTGGTTTGTTTTCGGATTTTTAGACTTTCTGATTGCTAGAGACATATCCTGTCAGTTTATTTGAGAACGCTCCTGCACATTAGCTAAAAATCTGCAGTTTATGATACGTTTTTTATCAGATTTTATTGCTTTTTTTAAAATGTTATTTGATCTGAATCATTTTGGAGTTGTCACTCTTTCTACTTTAAGTAAATATACTGTACTGTATAAATAGAAAATAGCTGCCTGGAGGCATTACAAATATGGATGCAGAGTTGCCTTAAAGGGCTTTGAATATAATTAATCATTTATATCCATTACAGACATCAGTGAGGAGCTCACATCCTGGTTAAGAGCAGCATATTCAGTGTAGCGCAGTGCGTGTTGATGTATCTGTATTCGCAACAACTAGCACTCCTCTCTTCAACTCTCCCTTGATGAATGCCCAGCTGGGTGTTACATAACCTCTTCTCTCTGAGTTCACGTATGCACCTAATTTCACACTCTCCTGTTCAGTTTCTTCTCCTTTAATCATGTGCTGTAGTACAATATGCTGGCACACACAAATAAACCAGTTCATGCAAAACAAAGGAGCTCCCTCAAGACAGTTACTTACAGCTAATTAATTAATATTACAAAGCATCCTATGTAATATCAATAAAACTGTCAATCTCCTGTTTATAATTTAGCTGTATGCATGAGGTACATCAGGACTTCAATCCAAAGAACATTATATGTAAATTAATTATAATAAAGACACAGGTCATTTCAAACATCTGGTGTACAAAATTAAGATGCTTGACTGGGCATGTTTTTTTCTGTAACACATTCCATCACAATATACAGATCTGAAATGTAGGTGGCGCTCTAATGCATTTTAGCCCTCACAGACGTGCTTGTCCATAGACCCTCAGTCTAATTTTCAGTTCATGCACCACCCTTGTTATTATGTCATTAAAAAGGTGAGAGCCTCCCTTCTGGGATTATATATAACATTTTCGAAAAATCATATTTCACTTTACGATTCTTTTGAAAATCTTTTGAACTGTGGTATGAGGACAATGAAATAAACAGAAAATAATACAGTCACATTCCTGAGAATGAGAGCTTTCATTTGATTTATGACCCGTCCATTTAGGTGCTATGTGAAAGACAAATATTTATAACCCCATTAACTCTTGGGGTGCTAATTTTCCACGCAAATGATTTGAGGCCTTATTTTGTTATTTTAATTTACATAAATGCAGAAGAGGTGGTGATCACAGAAAAGTTCAGATTCTACGCTTTCAAATGTTACCTCATATGCCTGACGTATGTATACGGAAACTTTAACTTTAACCCCCCCTTGGCGCCTCCCTCATTAATAAAGAGCAAAAACCTTGGTTACAGTATAGGCACTTACAATGGAAGTAAATAGGGACAGTTCATATACATTAAAATACACACTGTTTCAAAAGTATCGCCTCAAGACGAAACATTATATGTGATGAAATAAGCGATTTACCTACGTTTCTGCATTTACCAAATTGCAAAACATGGCAAGTTACATTGAACCTATTATTGGATATAACTTTACACAGATAACATTAGTAAGTGATTTTATTACTCTTAAAACATGTTAACACGTATAATGTTTACATCTTGTAGCTATACTTTTAAAACAGCATTTATTTTTATGTTTATGGAGTGGCCCCATTCACTTCCATTGTCAGTGACTTATCGTTAACGCAGACAAAAACGATGGATGATTGTGCCACAAATGCTGTTGATAGAGCTTTACTTAAATACTATATAATTGTCCCAGCGTTTCACTTAAAATATTCCAGGTTGCTTTAAAATCATAAGACAATGTAAATAATGTAATTTATACTTCTAAAAATACTTCTTTTGTCTAGACTGAATGCATTCTTGCACTTAAAAATCTAGAGGCAGCACAATTAATGGAACAGGCACAACGGTAAAAGACATCCCTCTAGAGCGTATTTATCTACAAAAGATACCAAAAAACATCTGTCATCTGCAACAGAAAATTGTTGTAAATATTGTAGAGGCACTTGCCGCATTACTACATTCATCAGACATTTTTAATATATGTTGCAATAAATAAAATACAAAGTGACAAACAAAGGACAGTCATATAGAATTATGCACAGGGGTCACAGGTAATCATCTGTGGTGGTATGGATCTAATCTCACTGCCTAAATGGTTAAAATGGCTTTTAAAGAGGGGGCTGGGTAGCTTAGCGAGTATTGACGCTGAATACCACCCCTTGAGTCGCGAGTTAGAATCCAGGGCGTGCTGAGTGACTCCAGCCAGGTCTCCTAAGCAACCAAATTGGCCCAATTGCGAGGGAGGGTAGAGTCTCATGGGGTGACCTCCCTGTGGTCGCGATTAGTGGTTCTCGCTCTCAATGGGGCACGTGATAAGTTGCGCATGGATTGCTGAGCATAGCATGAGCCTCAACATGCGGAGTCTCCGTGGTGTCAAGATGAACGAGCCATGCAAGAAGATGCGCAGATTGGCGGTCTCAGAAGCGGAGGCAACTGAGACTTGTCCTCCACCGCTCGGATTGAGGTGAGTAACCGTGCCACCATGAGGACCTACTAAGTAGTGGGAATTGGGCATTCCAAATTAGGAGAAAAGGGGATAAAAAATGGCTTTTAATGTTATCCAATATACTGTAGTGTATGTCATCAAAGAGTTAAATCTAATATCTTAGATGAAAGAAGGGAAATTAAACCACAGCATGTGCACTAAATCTACATCTACAACATGCCATCTTTAATCTCGTGGTAGCCACACATTCAGTAACAGTCTGATCAAGAGACTGTTGGAAGATGGATGAATAAAATCTGAAAGGTCTATTAAGCTGAAGAGGTGACCGGTGTCTCACCCACATTTGTTTCTAAGCTCGGAGGCACACAGCGCACTATCAATATCACAAATTTAAAGTTATTGAATCGTTCTTGTGCCCTGCATAAAACATGCTGCTTGAAGGATCATAGAGGTTGCTTTTATAGCAACCAAAGGCATGTGTTAACCAGTTTGCGAATTATGCAATGACGTACCACCTGAAATGATCGCAATGGAAAGTACATAAGCAGTATACTGTTGCTGATGTTACTAGTTTTGGTTGTCACAACTTTTGCTTCCTTGCATCTATTTGCAAACAGGAGAAACTATGCACTATGAATAACTTGTAATTGAACTTTTAGCATTACTAAAACTTGGCTATGAGCACTATGGTTTGAGAATAGATAAAATTGTCTTTCTCCTAAAGCAAAGATGAACAGATAATTGGTGTGGGTCACCCACTGTCTACACTACAGCACTGTGGATATAGGCAAAATTTGCTGCTCATCTGCACTAATGGCAAACAGAGGTCACTCTTACTGGCACCCATTAAAAATTAGCTAAGGTTTATTGATTTCCATGACATGAAGGAGGTCAACACTTTGCTCTAGTCCATTAACAAAATGATACACTTGCAAGGCCTTAGTTATCTTTAAATGGTTGGAGAACAAGAGTAAGTCTATAGTTACCATGACATCTTTTATTATCTCTAATTACTGCAATGAACTTTTCATGTAAAGAATCCATCAATAGTCTCTGGAACAGCTCCATTTGGAATCCTTGAATTAGCATTGTGATAGTAACAATATAGGTAGGGTTAAAGGTGATGAGTGTATTTTCTGTGCTATTAGCAGGACTAAATGGAACTGCAAAAATAATGACTGTTTTTAAAACACGCCACCCATCAGCCATTGTACGTAACAGGTAGTCCAGCCCCAAGCTTATGCAATTAGATTAACCAATATTGCTATGTCAGTCTGTTCAGGATACTCAAACAAACAGAGCATTGTGGTGGTGCAACAGTGTTTACACTTTTCATGGAAATCAACCTACAGATGGCTTACTAATAGATGTCTCTGCCCATTAAATCTGGAATAGAGCATAGGGGTAAACTGGGGTATTTCAAGTATTTTATCATGGAAAAAAAGAACCAACACATCCAACGAAAAGTGCACCACAACACATGCGTGACCTAAAACAAGGAGCAAACTTACAAAGAGCATCTTCAAATTGAATTTTCATAGCTGTGGTGAAAACCACGAGTTCATCAAAAGCCATTAAGTCTCTTTGTTCAAATGCATAATTATTCAATTGTTAAGCAGAACAAAAAGATAGTCACAGAGGCTTATGTAAATGGAATGCTTATGTAAATATATATATATATATATATATATATATATATATATATACATATATATATATATATATATATATTATAAATAAGCTTAACTGTTAAAAAGTCCAAAACAAATAAACAAATTAAATTGCTAATATTTACATTGCAAACAACATGCATGTAAATAATGTCATTATTATTAAATGTTGTAATTCTTATTATTAATAAAATATTTATAATACATATGTTTTTATTGTCATTGTCTATTGATTTTATTTTTCTTAAAGGAATAGTTCATTCAAAATTGAAAATTCTGACATCATTTACTCACTTTCATGTTATTCCAAACCTCACCTGTATGACCTGATGTCATAACGTTCTCAGTTTATATTTTATAATTATTTAAAAAATACAGTTTTAGCTTTGCCTCTGCTAACTCATAGCAATCTCTAAGATTTTGTTTTACTCACCACATTCCCTTTCCACAAGATGCTTCTAATATGTTCTTTTCCTATAACATTAATAAAAATAATTTCTTCCTTTGATCACAGAGTAGCAGTTTGAAAGCCACAGAATACAGCTAATGATCCAAAGATAGCTGGGTGGGTTGACACCCAGGGTGGTTTGGAGACGGTTTATTCCAGTTTTGCTTTTCATCAGTAGCTCAGATGAGCGTTGCTCAAATAAATAAATACGATAAGTAGTGACTATTCAGAAACATATAGCCGAACAAACTCTCTCTCCCAAATCCTTTAGTTATAGGTACGGTATAATACAGCAGCATATTTTGACTAAATAACTAGCTCATTGTTGACATTTAATGAACAGTAACAAACTGTTTTTGCATCTGAGGAAGGTTACAATGGTGCTTCTGTTGCCCGTGAGACATTTAGAAGATATAAATAATGCATATGTTTTTATCCGTTACATTACGTATTGATGCGTTTCACAACAAAATGAGAAGGCCAACAAATTCCTCTTCTTTTCAATTATTTTAGCAAAGCAATAATTAAGAACATTGGGCAGAAACTTAAATTAGTGATGCCAAGTTTTGCTAGTTTTCCTGCAAATCTTTTCCTCACGCTTGACGAATTTGCCCTTACACTATCCAAAAAATGCCAACATTGCTGCACTGTCATCTCAGGTTATTGCATTTCTACAGGATATTTATTTTCACTCTGTATTGATTATGTAACTGTTTCCAAAATCTACTCAGCAGCACCAGACATTCATTGATTAATTCTATAAACAGATTGTACTTGCTTGTTTTTATTATTATACTGAAGCTTAGTTCTCATGCCCCTGAAAGCTTCAAACATGGTTTCCCTTTAATATTTCATAAACTTCTGCTCTGCAAGAACCCCACACTTTTTTGGAGATTCCAGTATGGACTTTTAAAAAACAAAGCATTGCAATCTACAATATCATTACATACTGCATCTTTTACCTTCAACATATAAAATGAACACAGGCACATAAACGAACAATCAACTTTCTTACCGTAAATTAATGCTGACTGTGCACCAAAAATAGTCCCTCTTCTTTTTGAAAATTAAAAATTCCAAAATAGGGGGTATCTGGTGATGATGGCCTGGGCTCAAACACGAGACAGATGGATCAAGCCAGACAGCCAGAAGAGATGCTGAAAAGGAAGATTAGGATGCAAGCGCGCCCTCTCTCTGACTCTCACTCACACTCTCCCTCCTCCCAATCCGTTCATCATAGGAGGAGCACACGAACACGCCCAAGCAACTCACAATGGTTTCGTCCATCCCTACCTCTGTTCATCACTCACTCCCACATGTGCCATGTAACTAGAGAGAGAGAGAAAACAGGAATGCTCATCAGGGCTTGGCAGATGGATAGTTGCTGAGGGGAGGGGGGAGATAGTTAAAGCTTTATATTTATGACGGATATCTGGTTTACTGGACTGGAATGAATATGCAAAACAGTTCACGGCAGTTCACCTGAGCATAGTATCTGTTAACTTCTGTTATGATACACATTCGACCTGTGTCTTGACATTTGATAGTCATAGATTTATTTAATTTATTCAAGTATATATTGGACTATTGGAAATGTGTTGCTTCCTAAACAAGAGCTAGTTTTACCAAATTAAAACAATTTATTAAAATTGAATTTACCATCCAACCTTCCATTCAAAAGAAGTGACTATTCTATACAAAACATTGCTCAATCATAGATATATGGTCCCCTGGAGCTTAACTGCCCTTGAACTACCTTGTGTGATACAAATGATTTACCCAAAAAAGACATGATCCTGTAACAACCGCATTTCACGCAGCATCTCTTACCTCATCATAGCCCTTACCCCATCCCAAACCCTAACCCTAAAGGCTGGATTATACTGCATAACTTTAAAAAAGTGAAATATGTAAATGTCTAAAAACTGAGCATTACACATTAAATGAAAATAAAGTCAATCCGAATCCGAACAAACTCACACAGAAACACACGGCCTCCCATTAACTCATCATCAACATCGCAGAGGCATTAATCCTCTTGTACAACTCAAGTAATTTTTTCAACACAAAGCTCCAAGTCGAGTAGTCCCACACACTCCATTTTCATTGGCAGGTCACCGTTTGACTGTAGATTTGAGTCGTGGAGCATCATACAACTACAGAGGAAACTATATTTCCTCTGTAGTTTCCTCTGTAGTTGGCTCTGAAATACGTTTGATATGTTTTGAGCATTTCACAGAAACTGAGATCAAAACAGTAGTGGTGCTCCAAGATCTAACACCATCCTCATACAGATAAGGGACCATGCTCCACTGCTGTATTCTTGCACCAGCCTACTGCTATGATGAATAGAGTCATGCAGTATTTATATGGCGCAAGGGGAAGAAAAATTCTGCCTGACATAATATGGAGCTCTGGCAAGTATATAGTAGAACAAATGGTTCCTTCAATGCTGCTACCCCTGCCCCATCCTATGGCCCACACCCTCATCATCAGGGCCAGTTGGTTTGTCCTGCTGCTTGGCCGTCATTATAAAGATTGGATGTCCCATACAGGAAAGGAAAAGCTCACTAATCCAACACCATATAATTCTGCTTGAAAAGAGGATTAGATCCTACCATTGGGTGCAGTCCATGACGAGATTTAGATCATAAACCCTTGCAATCATCATCTTCCTCATGATCATAATCACTGCCTTTGTGAAATTCTGTCATTTACTCACCCTCATATTGCTACAAACCATATTGACTTTCATTCTTCACAACAGGGTTGGGGTGGGGGTAAACTATCCCTTTAAGCTACCGACAGAAGGGACCTATCCAGACATTTTTGCCGAGATGAGAACAAAGTTGTGTTTTGTCATCAGTTTAAATGGATGCATGGGTTAATAGCTGTAGAGGTCAAGATCAATCTCATCACAAAAAAGAACACAATTCTCAAGTGAAACATCAATAGAAATCATTAGGCCTAGAAACTACTACAAACATTTTACAACAATGTCAAACCCTCAAAACCGCCCCCAAAAAATGGACACGATATTACTTATTAAGTAACTCGTTAAAATGCCATAATGATTCGATAAATGGCTAAAAAGCATTCTGGGACCCAAAGAAAAGCTAAATCTTTCCTGCAGTAGAATAATTGTTTGACTTAAACACTTAATTTTCGAGACAACCACTCAGAGGAAATAGATTAGAATTGCCAACCATGGCTTGCATTGTGCAGAGACATCGTGGTTATATTTTAACAGAGCTCTGAAACAACACCCCATGTCCATCACTAATGAATGATGGACCAAGGGTTGACCAAATACAGTACATTCTGAATGGCACTGGCAGCTTGCATTTGGCTTGAATTTGATTTTTAGGTGTGTAAATCAGTATCCAGCTCTTAGTTCCCCAACTGAATCAATAAATGTGAAACCTCATATGATGATTACAATTTCCATCAGTGCTGCCCTGAAAAACATTGATTTGGGGTTCTTGATCAGTGATTGTCTGCTGCTGGTATAACTCAAGCTGAGGTTCCTTCCCACACAGGAAATCTCAAGTTTCTAATGTTTTTCATCATAAAGTCGGACCCAATGTGCTGAATTCCGGACAAGCGCCACCATATGTCCAGTGTCCATGTCCCCAAATGCACCAGTGCTATGCCGTTGATGTCACATTCCATTCGATCTCTGGCTAGAGAGAGAGACTACATTTGCCCAAATGTAATTTAAATAATGCTGTTTTGGTCTCAATCCCGTTATGGTAGGACTAAATAATGTAATTACAATTCGAGAATCGGACGCACTGTGCCTTTCACGTCATGTCCATTCAGGGCTGGACTGGTAATCACCGAGGGGGCTGGTGGGTCGGCCGCAAAATGGACCGCCGCGTTACGCAGAATGGGCGACAAAATGGAGCCGCGATATGCAGAAAAGGACAGTGCTAAACACACCTTCATCATCAGAAAAGTGAACAAGCTTTCCATATTAATCAGACAGGGCCACATGTCTGCAAGCATCGTTAAAGTTGAAAAAGTTGAAGGAGAGTTAGTTTTATTCTCCCCTATCCCTCCATCGGATATAACTCAGATAGGGAATAGAAGTGAGCTCTTAAGATCGAATCTCCTCTGGAGAATTCACCAGTAAAACCACCAATAAAAACTAGTGATTTAATGCATGTTTGAGAGCATGGTGCTAACTTTCACTGAAGTGTGGGGCCTTCAGGCACTTAGCCATTGATTTCACATTTATAGTTGCCTTTGCTGTGGATTCATCTTAATTTGTATTGAACCCAGAATATTTAAGCAACTCATTGTGAAGACAAAGGACATAATGTGATGTAGCATTGTCATTCTAAGTCCGATATACTGATTAAATAATAGTTTGATTGTTTCACACATCCACCAGAGAGGCCCCATAAAATCAAAATGGAATGAATTTTTGTCCATCGCTCTAATATCTATCTACAGTAAATGCTAGTGTACTTGTAAAACTAAACCTTTTTCAAATATTTGAAATGTGCAGTCTTACATGTCTGGGAATGCTCGCTAGGATGAAAATGTATCTGCCTGCAGCAGTCATGCACTGATATTTGATTAGCTTTAGTTAGCATGCCATCAATATCACCAAGTCTGTTAAAGCCTGAGTATACTTCGGTTGTCCGCATTGCTGATCGTTCCTCACACGGTATGCGTGATTCACATTTTGTCATCAGCACAGTCCGCGTGGCCCGACCGTGCACTGCCTAGATTTTCTCGACACGTGGACATGTTTCTCATCTGTGCGCATTGTCGGTGAATGCGCCAGCCATTGACTTAACTAAAAAATATTACAAAGCAGCTGCAGTGGGCATGTGTCAAACGCATTTGTATTCGTTCACATTCGGTCAGAAGAGCATACTTAGAAGTGCAAAGCGGTCGGCCGGGCGTGAACTGATCTGGGCCGTTACCCTTTAAATATTCCGGGTTCAATACAAATTAAGATGAATCCACAGCATTTGTGGAATAATGAAATACTGAAAAATAATATTGACATGTCCCTCCTTTTCTTAAAAAATGTAAATAAAAAGTTAATATTCAAGGTTACAGTGAGAAACTTACAATGGAAAATCTTTGTGGCCAATTTTTTGAGGATTTAAATGCAAAATGTGAAGCTTTTAATTCTATAAAAACACTTAATGTACATTAATCCCTCCATTAAAACTTGTGTTTAATTTGAGCTGTATCATCGTTTTTGCAGGATTACAATTTATGGTGTTCTGTCGTCATGGCAACAGAGTTGTAAAATTGGATATAACTTTACCTAATAAAAAGATTGGAAAGTGATTTTATTATGCAAAAAATATGTGTATTGTTTACATTTTAAGGCTATACTTTTAAAAAAGTGAGTATTTTAATGCTTACGGATTGATCCATTCACTTCCATTGTAAGTGCCTCACTGTTACTTACTTTTCTTAAAGAAAAGGGACAAGTCTAAATGAATTTTTGCAGTTATCAACATTATGCCACAAATGCTGTCGTTTGTGTTTAACTTGTATTGAACACCGGAATATTCCTTTAAGTGCAAAATTTATAGAAAACAAAAATAGTTCCTGGCAACACAGAGAGGCCAGGTGCACCGAGCCTGCGTGTGGGGGCGGATTATCTTTTCAAACTGAATAGAGGCCGAGCTGCTGAATAAACAAACCACAAAGGTGATGTGTCTCTTGCTTTTGCTCTCATGAAGCAAGCAGCTGAAAAGGAAATTTTTCCGGATTTCAAATTACTATCTACTTCAGCATGCACACGCCATACTTATACCAAGAACCTGTTGAGAGGTGGACATCTCTGTGTAAAATTATGTAAGATTAAATATCACTCCTTGGCTTTCTCATTTAAAATCTGCTTCTGAGAATGCTGCCTAAAGAGATACAGTAATACCAGTGCCCTCCCCTCAAGCCCCTATGTCTTTCCCTCTTTTTGTATCCTAAACGGAATGAATGGAATTAAAAAATGGTGGTAAAAAAAATACAAAAATGGAATTTTATTCACAAGACAGTCACTATGTTGCCCATATTCCCTGTGTACTGGACAAAAAAGAAACTAGCTTAGAACTTTTAGAGCATTTTTACAGTTCTGTTCCACAGAAGAAAGAATGTCTTGGAATGACATACAGTAATGGTGAGTAAATGATGAAAGTATTTTAATATCTGGTTAAACTGAAATTAAACGAGAGAATAAAATTACCTGTGGCTGGTCGCTTTACACGTCACTCTTAACTCCGCCATGAATAGAAAATAAATTAAAATATCTGACGTTATGTCTCACAATTGCGACTTTATTTATAATAACCGTGACTAATGCTTGCAGTTGCGAATTTATTTTTGTAATTGGGACTTTATATTTCACAATTTCAACTTTATTTCTTGTAAGTGCTTCTTTGTATCTCAATTGCGACTATCTCTCGCTATTTCGAATTTATTTTCTGACATTGCGAGTTTGTATCTCACCATTACGACTTGATATCTTACAATTGCAACTTAAGTTCTTGTGAAATAATTGCGACTATGCGACATATCTATCAATATGTGAATCAAACCCACTCAGAATGGTGACTGGTTCAACATGCAGAATTATTTCATTTTAACAACGCATGTGGTTGCAAACAAGTGATAAAGAACAGTGAAATCCCTCACATCATTATAACTTCTCTGTCTCGCCTGCACTCGACATCAGTATATAATAGGACACAGATAATGTGAGCTCCGCTGTCTTCACTCTTGTTGGTAGTCGCTCCCAAATGTCGCTCGTCATTTGCATAAAGTTACACTTTTCTCAACTTTGTCATTTCGCTCACCACGGCCACATCTTATCACCAACTGTCTCTTCCACTCGTGTCTCCCGAAGTCGCTCTACTCTTATTGAAAGTGAATGACATTCTGTCGCTTTGCCGCTGGCGGTGTAAACGGAGAAAGTGGACCAGTTTGTTTACCTACATTCTCTGAGTATGTGTAATACTGGAAGGCAAGCAGTTGTAGTTATCAGTCTTGATAAATGAAGGCATCACTTAGTGAGATTTAGCCTGTTAATATCTGATAAATTAAACTAATGAGAGATTTGACATTTTGCAAGTATCGTGTCTTGTATAATTTCTGCTTTCAGTGTCTCAGTTGGAGACCTTATCTAAAATGTCACTGTAATGGGGTAAATGGGGAAAGGATGAGGTGAGAACCGGCTTGACAATATAAATAATAATTGAATGATTAACTTAAAGCAAAAGACATACAACACAAATGCAAACAGGGCAGCTGCCTGTAGCTCTCTCTCTCCCGAACTGCCGCCTCCGGCTGCCTTTATCTCTCTCGCGGGCTTGATTAGCTTGATTAGGGGCCTGCCCTCCTCCTGGTCACAGTCACACTCATCTCTTGGAGTGATTGCTTGGCGGAGTGACCATGACTCAGACTGGAAAGGTGTTGATGATGTATGAAACAGATCTGGGCTTACAATGCCTGGATTGACTGGAACGGTCACATACATCACACTGGCTCATAAGGCTAGTACAGTCTTCATTTACCTGCCTTAAACATTTACACATTTGACACAAAAGCAAGAAATATTGACAATAAGAGAAATCTTGAACTCTTGTGCCTTATATAATCATTGTGAAAATCTAAGTGTTTTTTTTTTTTTAAATGTACTATAATTCATTCAAGATTTCACTTTCTTTGCATCTTTTTCCATACAATAAAAGTGAATGGTGACTGAGGCTATCGTTCTGCCTAACATCTCCTTTTATTTTCCACAGTAGAAAGAAAGTATATGGGTTGGAAACCCAAGCGGGTGAGTAAATGAAGACGGAATGTTCCATTTTGAGTGAACTATCCCATTAAGTATCTCTTTCCTTTAATCATGTTGGAACGTATCGCATGAATGGAAATAGTTGGATTTGATCAAGCAGCATATTTCTGCTTAAAATTGCATTTTAATTATTTATCTTGCTAATTTAAGTCTCACTTGGGGCACATTTGCAAATCTTTGTGTTGCACTTCCCTTAAACATATCTTTCAGGCTGATTTCACAAAAGAAAATGTCTAGTGTATGATCAACTTAATTAAAAATGAAGTCTGGAGCACCAGGAGTAAGATGCTGTTGATTCAGCTTATAAAAGTCATGCTACAGGTCCAACCTGACCGCACCATATAAGCCTTTTGTCTGTTCTAAGGAAAGAAAATATTTTGGTGCAGTTATCATTATGAGGACTCTCCACAGACATAATGATTTTTATACTGTACGAACTATAGATTCTATCCCCTAACCCTACCCCTATCCCTAAACTTTACCCTCACAAAAAACTTTCTGTATTTTTACATTTTCAAGAAAACATCATTTAGTATGTTTTTTAAGCAATTTGAATTATGGGAACACTAGCAATGTTCTTGTAAACCACATTTATAGCATAGCACCCTTGTATTTACCTGTCACCTATTTTACTTAATACATGAGTGTAATAAAAAAAGCATATAAGTAACACAGAGACACACAAATGTATATTTAAATATGTTATGAACAAATGCAAATGTAGATTTCACTCCTTGAGCAAATTCACTCTGAGAAAGCCCTGGGGAACAGATTGATCATATCATTAGTTTTTCTTCTGCTCTGGTGGGAGAAATGCTTTAAATCAGAAGTGCCCAAACCTTTTCCGGAGGTTCCAAGTCGGAGTTCCAACTTGGAAACTCGGAGGAACCGCAACAACCCCGACAGAATCCAAAATGGGTATAATAAAAAAATTAATTTGGAACAAAAAGATTAATTAAAAACGAAGATCTGCATCAATGCCATAACAACCCCCCAAAAGGTAAATCACACTTGCCTAAGTAAAATCTTTTCTGAATGGTTAAAGTGTAGGCTGCTGCTTGCAGCTAAATAATTCAACAATACTGATGTTACAGTACACAAGCTTTGCCTGATGTTTGTCATACAAAATGAAAGAGCGCTAATAGAGATTGAGATTATGATTCTCTTTTGTTTCAAGAACATTCCTTTTTCACACTTGGCTGATGTAAAAAAACAAAAGAAACAAATAAACGAATAACACATTTGCAAGTATCTGTGTCTTTTGTACTTTTGCCAAGCTGTATTTGCTTTGATATAGTCTACTGTATTTGTTCAGACATAATTTAAATTGTTTTGAGAGGCAAAAGCAATTAAAACTTTTCCCTTAAACCTTAAAAAATAAAAAAATACCATGGTACTCCATATGGGTTTTGGACAAGTACCATGATACTAATCACTGTACTAAGTTAACACCACAATATGTTTTACTCTAATAATTACGCAATAACTTAAAAATTCAGACCGATTAAATGAAAGACATACAGACAGACAGATAGATAGCACTTCATATTATCAGAGAACCAGATGACCAACTCGCTGCAGCACAAATCTCTTGAACTGAAATGCCCTTGAACAGCACCCAGGGCGTGGCCATACCCCTAGTGGAGTGAGCCCTTTATCCCTCTGGAGGTTACCGACTAGAGCTTTAATAGCATAGCACATTCATGTTCACCACCCAATGAGAGAGGCGCTGGCAAGAAATAGTTTTATCCTTAAGAGAATCAGACCATGAAATAAAGAGCTGACTACTCTCCCTTCAGGCTGTCGTATTTTACACATATGCCATATATGCACGTTCTGGGCACAAACAATGCAGCCTCTCATCCTCTGCAAAGGAAAAAGGCAGCGGGTGAAAAGACAACAAGTCTACCGACTGGCACGCACTCAAGGAGTCACTCACCTTAGGCACAAACGCCGGGTTTGATCCCACTAATCTTGACCATGAGGAGGTTAACCAATGTGACTCTAACCTCCCTTGCAACCGAGCCAATTTGGTTGCTTAGGAGACCTGGCTGGAGTCACTCAGCACACCCTGGATTCGAATTCATGACTCTAGGGCAACTTAGGCAACTTAGGGTTATTTTTTACCTTACTGAGTTGAACCACGAACACAAGGAATGGACTGATAAAGCATGAAATTCACTTACTCATTTAGCAGTCATAAGAGCAAGTAAGAAAGCTGTCTTTAAAGAGAGCAGCTTTTAAGTTATACTCTTTAGCGGTTCAAATGGGGCCTGAGACAGCGCATTCAGGACCACAGACAGATCCCACAGTGGCACAACCGGTCAAGAGTCCGGGTATAACCTCAGAACACCTTTCATAAAATGACAAATCAGTGGGTGCTGACCCGTAGTGCCAGAGTCGATGCCCACATGACATGCTGATATAACGGCCAATCAAACTTTGACTGTATAATAGGCTCTACCCTTATCTAAAATGTCTTGCAGAAAGCACAATACATCTCTCACCGAACAAAAGTATAGAACTACATGTCTGTCCGCACACCACCATTCAAATACTCCCCATTTGTGATCATATAACAAACGTGTCGAGGCTGCCCTTGTGCTCTGAATCGTTTCAATCACTCTTGGGGGCAAACCAGTGTTGTTTAAATTCAGCCTCTCATGGGCCAGGCCCAGAGAGCCAATTTCTGAGGAGAGGGATGGAAAATCTCCCTGCAAGCTTGAGAGAGAAGATCTCTGCACAGCGGTAGAGGCCAGGGGTGATCGTAAAGCAGTTGGGCTATCTCTGCCATCCACAGCCTCCCTGGCCAGTTCGGTATTAAAATAAGAGAATGACGAACTCTCCATAGCATCGCACCGATCAGACTCAGTGGGGTAAATGCATACAATAATGAGTGAGGCCACGGGAGGGCTAGTGCATCCACACCCAATGGTGCATCGTCGCCCACCAGGGAGAAGAATAGAGGACATTGCTCGTCTTCTAGCGAGATGCATAGAGATCTACGGCTGACTGTTTGAATCTCTGCCAGATGAGGCTCATCCCTTGAGGGTGAAGCCTCCATTCTCCATACAGAGGATTCCCTCTGGACAGCAATTCCGCTCCCCTCTTCATTTCACCCAGAACATGCTTCTCTCGCAATGATAACATGTTTGTGTTGCTCCACACAATCAGTTTTTCTACCAAGCTGTGAAGCTGGCAGGAAAGATTTATATAGGCTTTCACCGTTGCGTTGTCTGTCAACACGTGGTGATTCCAGAGAAAAAACACAAACTGTCTTAGAGCTAGAAACGCTGGCAGTAACTCCAAAAAATATATGTGCTTTTCCCTCAATGCGGAGTCCAAACACCTCTCACTGTTCTGCCCTCGAACACAGCACCCCAGCCTGTGAGAGAAGCATCTGTTGTCACCACTTTTCTCATTAAAATCAGACCCAATGGGCAACCTGTCCTGAGAAAAGTCGTGGCTCTTCAATGATGGAGAGTGTTCATGCATTCTGACGATCACTCTGCGACTGAGACGGCCGCAGCACTGTCAGCACTGACAGTTCTTGAATTCCCTCATTCACAATAAGCCCTGGGTAATCATGACCACTGTTGAAGCCATCAATCCTAACAGCTAGAGACACATCCTGAGAGAAACCAATCTCTCTCGTTGAAAAAGATGCAGGTGCTGGTGAGATGCAGGTGCGAAACGCCTCTATGCATTCCTTCGAAAGGAATGCTCAAAGCAGAATGTAGTTCAGCCTGAGCCCCAGATAAATAATCTCTTGCAAGGGAATAAGACAGCTTTTTGCTTGGTTTATTCTGAATCCCAAGCTTTCCAAATGTTAGACAACGCACAAATGAACAGATTGTCTAGATAAGCCGACACTCTGATCCTCGCATTCCTTAGTGGTGTCAGAGCCGATTCCACACATTTGGTAAATACCCAAGGTCTAGAGAAAGATCAAAAGGAATTTCCACTTACTTGTAGGCTCTGTCATGATAAACAAACCTGAGATAATTCCTGTGAGCAGGAAAACTGTCTATGTTAAAAAATGCAATAATTAAAAACACAGGAGGTATTCCCTGTAACAGTGCAGTACCCCCTAAAAACCAAAGTAACATTTAAAAGAGAGGGAAAGGCCAATGGATAGCGGCAGTGGGAGAGAGAGAGGAGAGAGAGAGAGAAGAAAAAACACTTACTTGCCTTTTCTCCATAGCTTGGTCCTCGGCCACTCTTCCACCATCTAGCGGATGACAGCCACACCTTCCTAAGTGTATCGGAGGCAGTCCTCCAGCCCCTGGCAGAAGGAACTCCCCGCCACATTTTTGGTGTACTGTAGGGGTCTCCCCCGCACCTGGCAGTGATAACCGCCCCAAGCGGTTGGTTGTGAGCCCCTCCTCTCCTCACAGTCAGTGGCCGTTCCTCCCCTCATGGTCGGCGGCCGTTCCTCCGCTTCCAGGCTCCGTCCTCCAGTGGAGGGCCGCGGCTGCTCCTTTGGGGTGGATGGTAGCAGATAGAACTCCACTACGGCGCATCTCTCCTCCTTCACGGATTTCAGCATCAGTGTAAAGGGATTAATGGAAAGGAGGAAACGAGAACCGGCTTGACATTATAAATAATATTTTAATGTAAAACTCAACCAAAAAGACAAACACACAAAGGTGTCAGACAGCTGCCCTTAAATCTCTCTCTCTCTGTTGCACTGCAGCTTCCAGTCTGCCTTTCAAGTCAAGCCCTCTCTGAAGCTTGATTAGCCTGATTAGGGGCCAGGTGTGCAGCATCACGACCAGGCCCGCCCTTCTGCCCGATATTGTTTTATCACTCCCTTGCTCAGTAAGAGGATATTTCATCCTCTAAAATCAGAGCTGACTCCCCTTGTGCCACTGACAATAACGCGTGGTTGAAAAGAGGTGGTTTTTCCACAAATTGAAGCCTGAACCTACGCTGAATCCAAGGATGAACTATGCATGCCCTCTAGTGGTGAAGAGAGGGAATGTGGCTCTGAACTGGGAGTCACATGCATTTTTTTTGCTTTATTTTTGTGTCTGTTTTTCTTTTAACACAACTATGCACCCTCAGCACTCTGTCTCCTTCGCCCTCAGAATGTCCTTCATGGGTGGAGGGAGGAGATCATTTGTGGGGGGCAACTAGGGAATGCGTGTTATCACCTCGCACACACTTGGGAATGAAACTGAACCATCTGTTTTGAACACAGGAAAACATCCAACTTCCAGCATCCGTCTCCGATTCCACGAGGGAGGGAGATAATCAGTAATCACATGAGGGGCCATGACAGAGAAACCCGTGGTGCTGTCTCCATGCCCCTCAAGGTGAACAAATGCCTCAGGTCGCCCATCTCTTCTTATGCCCTGGGGGTTAGAAGGGTGGTGTATCACAGCGGCCGCTGCTTAAGGGTTGCTGTGCCACGTTTTCCAGTTGCTGAAGCGATGCAGAGACAGGAGGCTGTAAATCAGGCTGTCCTCCCTTTCCAGAGGGCCTGAAACTGGTCCAATAAAGACAAGCCGGCGGCTTTCATGGGAGACATTCCTCAAACGCCTCTCCCTCCTTTCTCCTCAAGTCGCACTGCTTGTGCATAGCTGTAATGGTGGCACTGAACATGGTCTTTGGATCTATGGGGTATCCAAAACTCATATTTCTCTTTGTCAAAGAGCTTTGACAAGCTCAGACATAGGGCTCTCTGATCTACCACTGCCAAACACATGCTGGATTTGATCAAGGATTTTCCTGCAGCATTGAACCATGCCACGAGACATACGCAAGTTCATGACTGTGATAACTAGATCTCCTCCCAGACAGTGGGGTTGGTAGATCCAGAGTCAAGGTATCATCCTATCACTTCTCAGCTCAGCCTGATAAGCCGTCAAAAGGGACGTTGCGTTGAGGACTCGAACTGCAAGCGCTGAAGACTAATATATCTTCTGGAAGACAGAGGCCGTGAAGTGCTCCATCTTCCCTGGCAGATGGCCGCGGCCCCCATGGAGGAGAAAAACACTCGACGGCCTGGATGCAGGTGATTAGCAACTGATAATAATAAATAATAATAAATAACTGACATTCCCATGTCCCCCATCTCCTGAGACTCGAGAACCCTTTGACTGGCACTCGGTGAGAAAAAGGCTCATCCCAGTATTGCCTCATTTCTGCCGCACAGGCTATACAGGTATATTTATGGCTGGGAGAAACTGTTTCACTAGAGGGAGGGGAGATGGGAGCCTTTTGTCATCAAACAAGTCCCTTTTAGCTCCCATGCCCGCTGGCTGTGACGGCCAGTCGATTGAGAGCTTATCCGCGGCCCTGCGACAGACCTCAAACAAATCCAACTTGGACTGAACCGGAGATGGAGAGCACTCCTCCTGCGAGCTTGATGGCCAGGACTGATCCATGGACAAAATGGCATCATCCTCTCCCGCCAATGTGTCTTCGAACAGCGGGGGAAGGACTGGAGACACATTGTCCATCATTTCGTCCCATTACAGGGCCTACGGATGCTCTGTTGACTCTTCTCTGGCCTTAGAAGAGAGACACGGGTCCTTTTTGGCAGCGACTGTGACCCTCAACCTTCTCTCCCGAACTTTGATCTAGAAGGATGAACAATGGGGGCAACCCTCTGGGCTGAACAATGCAGCCAGAGCGTGTTTAGCCCCCAGGCACGAGATGCAATGCTAATGAGAATCTTTAGCGGAGGCCCATGCACTGCATACACATAAGCGGGGAGGGTGGCCTTTCCCACCTGAACTCTCTGGCTCTTTGGTTGCCATACTACTGAGGTAAGTCCACCACAATGTGAAAACTTACAGAAAATACAATGAGCCACAAATAACTCTCTTATTTTTCTTCTATTTGAAATGTAGTGAGTGCCACAAAAAGTCGGAAAACCACTGAAAAGTGTCGAGAGTACAATAGCAGAGATAAACTTGCTGTGACGCATTAGTTCACTCTGCAATATACATATAATTGCCCTCCACAAGCTCGCTGAAAAAATATTTATTGTGTTTGGACGTTACAAATGGCTTCATTGTCAAACCGTTGAACAATATATCCTAGTGCGTCTGCAGAGGGCTGCTTCCAAAACTCTTCCACTGGGAAGAGAACGAGAATGAGGCAGCAATTGTTAGCTGTGTTTTATATTATGGAAAGAGAACATAAGCTACAATAAATGCATTTCCTTCAAAGCAATTGACTGCATCCATATTATCTTGAGATCAATGTCTTCCTCTGCAGGTCAGACAGGATATCACAAGAATATAAACCTGCCTAACATGCCCTTTTAACTGTGAAAAACATTTCTGAGACAAAACTCCCAAACCCCCTGCTATTTAAAATAATAAGAACAGCAATGTATCTGAGAAACTGTGTTAAAAGCTATGGGAAAGAGACCAACTGAGATCAGCTATGAATAATTTATGCTAAAACATAGTTTTTAACATTATGCCTTGTGTCAGAATAATTCTGAGCAAGAGTATTTTAGGCTATTTTGACTGCTAAATTTAACAAATGAGTTCATGTATCTTTTAGCTGTAGCCACAGAATTCAGTTGCTTTTGGCAAGAGACATCTGTACTCCTATTGCTTAATCCATTTGGTTTAGCTCAAATGACCCATAGTAATGGCTTTATTATGAAATATTAAAATTCAGGAACAAATATAAGCTTATACCTCCCTAAAGGATTCTACTCCATCTCTCTTTTCTTCCTTTGCCCATGCCCGTAAAACTCCTCTAGCTATCTCAACAACTATCATTACATATTATTGGTGTCCTCAGAAGTTCACAACCACATATCATGTGGGGTAAAATGTTCGTTACTGTCATTAAAATAATATTAAAATGTAAAAAAATCTTAATATCCCTACAAATAGGCTTTATTTTGAATATGCTAAATATTTCTTATTCCTTTCTTTTGGTTTTAGAGTAAATAACCAGGACATTTTCATGTAGCCATAATCTCCACCAAATTACAATAGTTATATCAGTTAATGATACTACTGCAAAATCACGACACATTAATATGAGATCTCCTTCAAACAGTGTAAAAACTGTAAAAATGTCAGCATTTTTCTCTCTTTTGATGAGTTTAGATGTTTTTAAGTTATCTTTTTAAATAATAATTATTCATATATAATACTTTACTAAGACATTGTACATTAAAATAAATTCAAGTCAGTTCAGTCCACACCACAAAGTTCACAAACATGTCATATTGTGATTCTGTGCTGGGCAGTGAGTTTCCTAGATCGGTGGGGTGTGTTCTGGAGCAGCCCAGCATGAAAGGAACCTGAGCCAGTTCTTCTCGGGCTCTTTTATTTATATAACCCAAGACAAATCCCAGGGAGAGACATTGAGTGTAAGAGAGAGCAGAAACCTCAATTCATTCAAAACCTACTGAAAGCTCGACGGCCCTTGACAGACAACAGACACGTGGTAGCAGTGAAATCAGAGGGGGCTCTTGGGTCTTTTCTTTCTTTCATTTTGGCTGCAGAACTGTGAGGATGGAGGGAATATGAAAGATAATATGACAGATGGATCTGGGCGAAATAAAAAAGTAATTAATGGTCAACAGACTGTTACATATACTGTGTAACTAAAGAATGGCCATACACTGGATTTAGTTGGTTTGGTATATGATACAAAATTGTTATAAATAGTTTCATCTTGAATGATGCATAGAGAAGAGGATGCATAATCTCATCCAAGACATTGTGGGTCCCCTGTTCTTAAAAGAAAGGTTCTCGTTTGGTTATTTACAGCACCTTAAATTTAGAAGAAAAAAAAATCCAACTACATTTCACTCTGGTGATGGATTGATGGATGGGATGTAAATGGGTAGTTGGAGCAAATAACATTTAGCCCTAAAGGGAATATTCTGGGTTTAACCAACAGCATTTGTAGCATAATATTGTTTACCACAGAAAATATTGTTAAATCAGTTTCTTTATAAAGAATCACGGATATGAATGGATGTGTGGTCAGTCCATAAACATTACAATACATGTTGTTTCGTAATACAACCACAATACATACACATTATTCATATTCAAATATGTTTAGTCATTAAATCTCTTATTAACCTAATCAGTGCAAAGTTATAGTCATCTTTATAGTCTCTGCTCTGTAGGTCCATACAATGCAAGTGAATGGTGACCAACACTTTGAAGCTCCCAAAAGCACATAGAGGCGGCATAAAAATAATTTGAATGACTTCAGTGGGTAAATTCATGTCTTCAGAAGCGATTTGATAGGTGTGGGTGTGAAACAGATAAATATTTAAGTCCTTTGTTACTATAAATTCTCCTTGCCTCCTTGGTCGGTAGGTTGCGTTATGCATGAAGAATGTGAATAGCCAAAAAACTAAAGAAGAATGTGGAAAAGAAATTGAAAGTGGAGATTGATAGTAAAAAATGACTTAAATATTGATCTGTTTCTCACTCACAGTTATTGCATCGCTTCAGAAGACTTGGATTTAACCACCGGAGTCTTATGCATTACTTTTATGCTGCCTTTATGTGCTTTTTAGACCTTTAAAGTTCTGGCCACCATTTACTTGCATTGTATGAACCTACAGAGCTGAGATACTTTTCTAAAAATGTGTGTTTGTGTTCTGCTGATGAAAGAAAGTGGAACTCCCATTCACTTACTGCCAATTTTTTTTCATCCCCTTTTCTCCCAATCTAGAATGCCCAATTCCCACTACTTAGTAGGTCCTCGTGGTGGCACGGTTTCTCATCGCAATGTGGGTTGTGGAGGACAAGTCTCAGTTGCTTCTGCTTCTGCTTTCTGTTAAACAACAATCCACACATCTTATCATGTGGCTTGTTGTGCATGACACTGCAGAGACTCTGCATGTGGAGGCTCATGCTACTCTCTGCGATCAACGCACAATTTACCACATGCCCGATTGAGATTAAGAACCACTAATCGCAACCACAAGGAGGTTACCCCATGTGACTCTACCCTCCCTAGCAACCATGCCAATTTGGTTGCTTAGGAGACCTGGCTGGTATTACTCAGCATGCCCTGGATTCTAACTCGTGACTCCAGTGGTGGTATTCAGCATCAATACTCACTGAGCTACCCAGGCCCCCCATTTACTACAGTTTTTGAATAAATGAGGGATGAGTTAACATTATTTTCTGTTAAACATGGTACAAATACTGTTGATTGAGTTTAACGTGTATTGAAACCGGAAAATTCCTTAGTCCTGCAATGTGACAACATTTCTTCAGAAACAAGTATTCCATGTAGTCTCTCAATTAACATGAAGTCATAAAATTGTACAGGGTACAACAGTGCGGAATACTTAAAGTTGCTATATGTAAGATTGACAACAAGTGTTTGAAATGGGTACTGCAGTCCAAATTCAAAATATTGGAGAGTTGTCTGCACCACCCCAGACTCTGAACTCATGCAGGTTGCCAGAATTATCCAACTCAGCATTTGTTTCAAAGTATTTCTGGTTTCTTTAAGCTGTCTCCATCTTCCAAATGATCTCCAATATTTATCCTTGTTTTACTACGTCTCTGGTCATGGTGGTTTTAAGATGGATGGCGAGACATTTTAGGTCGGGTGGAATCTGTTATCTCTGATCCAGTTCGTTTGCTGGCTTCCATGGCTGAAGCACGCAGTGTTGTTTGCCTGCAAACTTGTTCAAATCTGGCAACCCGGCGGTGTCGAAATACTATTGGTGATTGGGCAGTGGGCGGGATCACACAGGCCAAAACAAACAGAAATTCCGGCCCAGAATGGAAACTTCAAAGAAGAATATACTGGCTGTAGCATTGTTTTTGGAGAAGGCAGTATTTCAACAGTGCATGTTTCCTAATTCTCTAATGACATATGATGGTCATTTTATGATTTAGTACAGTAAAAACATTACATATAGCACCTTTTATATGTTATGAAATGTCAAATGTGATTTGAATAAACAGAAAATGGTTAACCCTTTTCTAAATTGGTGATTTTGAATAAGTATTATTTGAATTTGTTGCTCAAAAAAGTATTTGCTAAATATTGCCCTATAACTATTGTCCCTATATTTATAATATATCATTATAAACCCCATGGGGCGCTTTAAATACTTTTTTTTTTTTTTTCTAAGAAAAATTATTTTAATCAAAACAACATACCGTTATTATTTCTTTCCACACAAAGTATGTTGCCCCATCAATTAAAAAATAATTAAATAAAAAATCAATCTTGTCAAATTTGTGACCAGAAAAAGAGGACATTTTCCTCAAGGAGTGCATTTAGCCCCGTTATACCGTACACATAGTCAATGTTGTCTCTCAATTAATAAGAAGTTATAAAAACTGCAGGTATTATATATATGCAGATACGGAAATATTTATATTTTCTCTAAAAGTCAATGCGTGAAATTTCATGTCTTATCGTGGCAAGAATGGGCACTGTACTACTGATGTACTACTTTAACTGGCCACAAGAGGTCAGCCAAACTCATTGTTTAACTTTTGTGGGCATTTAATTTAATGTCGAAACAGTAATAGACAGACATCTCATTGTCAATTCGTTTTTTATCTCATTGTCATTTTTTTTATTTATTTTTAAATTTTTTACCAATTCATTGAAAAGCGTCAAACAAACAAACCTAAAAGACACTAGACATATACAACACGGACCTTAATATCATAACCGTGTCAACACACCAACATAGTTAAAGACTAATTATCGAGTTAAACCAAAACATTTAACTTTTTCAATATGCAAAGGAACAGAGGCGACAGAATGTTTTTGAGCCACCTCATTGCTCCAAATACTGCTCCCGAGGGACAACTGGTCCCGCCCTATGAGACAAGCATGCTCTGTTAACGGGAGTCCAGAACGCGTGGAAGAATTGAAGTTGCTGCAGTGCAACAAGTGGCTTGTTTCTCTATATTCAAGGACAACTTTACATCAGCCAAAACTCGTAGCGCAAATTGCAACTTTGTAACAAGTAGTTTAATTCGCGGACTCTTTACATACGTCAAACGCTGTAGCGCATCAGACGTTGCAAACAAGTGGTTTGCTTTGCGAAGTTCGCGGTGGAAGTGCACATCCATACAAGTAGTGGAAAAGAAGGACAGCTCGGCGTGTTTGCGGTTACCAGCGAAAGAGTTGGTATTGTGCCAATGAAGACAATGTTGGATTGTGCTGTTTTGTGAGCGTTTAAAGGAAATGAGAGTGGGAGAACGGAGCGCGCATTGAGCACGGCAGCGTTCGAGGTAAGAGACGCTTGAATTATGAACTTGATTTCTTGTTATTTAATTGTAGTGGACGTTTTTTTAACTTAAAGATGTTAAAATATTTTTTAATTTGAGTAATAATGGCTTATTAGCGGCTAACAATTTGGGGACAAAAAAATGGTTCGGTTCACTTTAAGAGACCACGTTTTGCAATAATTTATTAAATATATGTCGATTTGTTTTGTCTCATCTCTTTGCTCGGTTACCTTGTTTTGTCTGATTTGTGATCTTAAAGGAAGATTTATTTACTTATTCGACAAAAGGACACAATCGACATAATTTATAGAAAACTGGTTTAATTTGAAAACTACTGGGGCGACAGGTGTTTTTTATATCTGTCTGATTTTGATCATAATTTGCCCACCCCAGAAATGAATAGACCAATGGACAGGTTGGACCCCTGCTGAGACAATCATTTACTCCCGTCATGCCATCTCAGATGTTTATGACTTTCTTTCCTTTGTAGAACACAAATGAAGATTTGTTTTAGAAGAATATTTCAGCTCTGTAGTTCCATACAATGCAAGTGAATAGTGGCCCGAACTTTGTCTTTGAAGCTAAAGAAAGCACATAAAGGCAGCATAAATGTAATCCGTTAGACTCCATTGGTTAAATCTATATCTTCAGAAGTGATTTAATTGGTGGTGGTGAGAATATTTAAGTCCTATAAGAAGTTCAGATTACTATATAAATCTCCACTTTCATTTCAACAGTCTTCTTTGGGCTGTTCACGATCTTAATGTATATCACCACCTACTGGTCAGGGCTGGTCAAAGATCGATATTTATAGTAAAAAAGTTTAAATATTGATCTGATTCTTATAGGGTGGCACGGTATACCGGTACTAACGAAATAGCATGATAACAAAAACATTATAATGGTACAATATCATCATGTCGTTAATATTGGTACCATATTAAAGTATGCCATTGCTGCCATTAGCAAAATTGTATGTAATTTGAGAGTTTTGAGATGAAATCAGACCATTTGAAAATAATAATAAAGCCTCTATATGGCCAAGTGTGATCTTTAAACCGCATTAGATAATATAGTCACATGTGCAGCGCCCTACAGTTAAAGAGGTGCCTCTTTGCCCTGTCATCACTCTCCTACACACACACACACACACTACTAATGCTTGATTTTCATGCAGTGTGTCCAATAGTAGCTACAGATTGGTGTCTTTAGTGTATAAACGGCTGTGAACTCACAAATGAACTCTTTCCCCACTGCAAGATTTCAGCTTGCGAGTTGCGGGAAGCTTGATATAATGAACTCTATACAGGAAGAACTTCAAAGATCTTTCAAAATAAAAGTCCCGCTGACATGAGAGCACTATTCAACTGATTACGTGAAATGGAAGACATTACAACAGAAACATTTTACTACTGTGTAAAATATTAGGGCTGCACGATTTGGGAAAAACGTCATATTGCGATTATTGAGGTTAATATTGCGATATGCGATTGCGATATAATAAACAAATGGTATCATGAGTCAGCTTACTTGGTTATCAAGGAAAATGCACAAATAGATTACTGATAATGCTCAAACATACAAACTAGCAACAACAACAACTATAAATGCAGTGTTTTCAAATTAAAATATTTTTACAAAATTAAATAACATCTTTGTATTACTGCAAACTTATTTTATCAATATTACAACTAAATAAAATAGAACAATAAATAAGAACATACAAATTTTGACGAAAATAAAATTGTCCAAACAATCAGGGACATTTAAGCAGGATGTAACATGTACTTTGTATAAACTCTTTTGAAAAGGAAACTGGATATAACAGTGTGGTTCACTCAATCAAACCACTAAAACTGTTGTTGGTGTGTGTGTGTGTGTGTGTGTGTGTGTATATGTGTGTGTGTGTATATATATATATATATATATACATACACACACACACACACACACATTTTATTGTTGTTGTAATTTTAATGTTATTGTTCACTTAAGATTGATGTTATGATGATCTCATCAATGATGCAACATGTTGCGAGCTGCAGACAGCGGGGGTGAGAGACGAGCGTCTCCCGTGTTAGAGTGCGCATCATCAGGCGGAACTTTAAATCTCTCCTGGTTTCGACTCCAGCTCAGATTCTCTTCGCGACTGGTTGAAGCGGCTCTGGCCGCACCGAGAATGACAGTTTTGGAGTTTGTGTTTATTTACATGTCACGCTCCCATATTATATGAACTTTAATTAAGGATAAAATAAAGACATATCGCCAAGCTGTGATCTGTGTTTCCATCAGACACTCGAGCTGCAGACAGTGGGGGTGAGAGACGAGCGTCTCCCGTGTTAAGAGTGCGCATCAGCCGGCAGAACTTTAAATCTCTCCCGGTCTCGACTCCCGCTCAGATTGTGTCTCTTCCGCGGATGGTTGAAGCAGCTTTCACCGCACCGAGAATGATAGTTTTGGAGTTTGAGCTTATTTACATGTCACGCTCCTGTATTATTTTTTACTTTAATTATTGATGAAATTAAGACATATCGCCAAGCTGTGGTCTGTGTTTCTGTGTTATTTTTTCTGGCCACCAGTTCAGTGTCGGTCTGCTCGGCATCCATCTTCACCTGATTTCCACGATGCACACACCAGAAACTGCCACGACATGACCAAACGTGCCACTCCCTAAACTGAGACTGACTGGTCCTTTTTATTAGCGGTGTAGAAAATGGGCAAACAGCTCTTAGAGAGAATATGCTCAAACAGCTCTTAGAGAGAATATGCTGTCACGTCCACACATGCACTTATTTATTTAATAAAATCGCAGCATTTGCCGTCATATAATCGCACAGGCTGACATCGTGATTGCGATATGAGTAATCGTGCAGCACTAATGTGGGGGCAAAAAATGCTCTTGTGCTGACTTTGTCTTTTTTATTTTGTAATATCTGATATAGTTCTTAATTATCTATTATAGTCTTAATACATATTATTGCATTAAACTTGATTTGATAATTTGTATTAAAACATTTATTAAACTCAAGTATTTGACATACACAGATGAGATGGTTTGTTTTGTATGGTTAGAAAAATCAAATCCAGTTAATTTATAACTGGTAGACACTCATTCTTTATTACTGGTAGACCCATACACACAATCTTTATTACTGGGAATCACACACAAACTCATTCTTTATTATTACCATTTTTTCATGTTTAGAATAAAAGTAATACAAAATTAAAATTACAATTATGAAATAACACAAATGGAATTAGGGAATTGTGACAAATTTGTGATGTCATATTTTAGCCACCTACAGCTCTTCACACTTTGGACATTCTCTCAACAGTTTTCACGAGGTGGATCCTGACTTGCTTTTTAAAACGGTATTGGAGTGCCCATGTCTGCTGGACACTGCTTGTCTGCTTTTATTCCCCAAACTGGTCCAACCATCACTTTTAAATAATATTTTTTTTGTAAAGAAATTCATATGTATGCACCATTTCTATTTATCTACAAAATGAATTTTATGCATTAAAGCACAAGCCTTTAAATCAAAAGATTTAGAAATTTATGAGAAACTTAAATTCAGTTAATTGTGTCCAAACTTGTTACTGGAAATGTCATTGTGAAGTAATTTGCATTTGCACATTGAAATAAGTTGGTATCATATCTCTCTGTTCTCTCATGAAATTGTTGTTCATGAAGCCCATCAGCTGTCTTTATGTAAATTGCAAAAACTGGATTGCCTAAGAAATATAATGCTCATCAGATTGAAGTACTCACTAAATGGATCATGAGCTGTTAATGTGTTACTGATCCCTCCTGAGCTGATGAAACTAAAACTGGAGCAGTTGAACGTGAAGTAGAATCAAAGACAAAAGGAGAGTAGACGGTATGTAAACATCATTGTCCCAGGTACTTTGCTATTAGAAATTGTTTGCTTTTGTGTTGAGAGTACACAGTCCTAATTTAGTCTAGAATCTCTTGTTCTTAAGTTTAGAAGCTTTGGAATTCTCAAATTGTGTTTTGCATTGGGCCGTCTCATTCCTTACCTGCCTCTCTTGTTCTTTTAAAGCCTTCTGTACGTTGCACGTTTTGAATTGCCAGTGAAACTCGCCTGTGAAACAGGCCCCCAGATTAAAAATCTAATAACCTCGACAGATTTTTTTAATTTCCTCAATACTTTCAAGATATTCACCTGCTTAATAAACCACACATGAAGAACTGGAATTCTAAAGAAGTCATGGAGGCAGTTTAAGATTCTATTGTTGATCCAAATTTCGGGCTTGTGCCGTCAAACAAAGAAAGTGTCAGCTAATGCTGCTGCAGACAAAGCCACTGCCAAAAGAAATTCAAGAGGGTTCATCTGCAACTCATTACAGAAAATACTGTTTTAGCTTCTTTCTGGTAGATGATTTCTGTGGAGATTTATGCTAAGCAGACTGATTAGAATTGTGTGAGGATTTGTTGTGAAAATCAACATTATGCCACAAATGCTGTCGATTGACCTTAATTTGAATTGGACTTGGAATATTCCTTTAAGTCGAGACAAAAGCCAGATGGATTTCTTTTATGCTACTTGGAGGCAAATGAAGGGAATGTGGTGTACTGTACACAAGACAGTGTTTCAAACTGAAATCCTGAAAAAAAGAATGTTTTCTCAATTGCATTTGGACTAGCAGATCCCATTTGTTAGCTTTTAGTAATCAGAAAGCTCCATGGTTACGCACAGACCCCAGGAAGCCCTAGCTTCCCAATGGACTCCGTTCAGTTTCAATGTTTTCCAGAAGCACAAGGGATTGTGTTGAAATGGTTCTGGATAGATATGTACATAAACATATACCAGCTGTTTTTGCCTTGTCAATGTAGTCTACCTACTAGCTTGCTACTTATAATCAGTTACTGTTCTTTACATTATCGTTTCAGTCAGCGACGGATATCACATGAATCTCGTGGCCTCTTTTTAATAAAGCAGACAGACAGAATCTGCGGCCCTGTTTTCTGATTCAGCACATATTTAAGGAAAGTTCCGCCTCTCTGTGCTGGTTTGGATGAGCAGCTTTCCAAAAAAATATAACCGTTCCCATGAACGTCCATTGCCTGGCCAGCAATGCCAGATATTTTGTGTTTTAGAAGCAGAGCTGCTTGTTATTACTATGTACGAGTCCAACATGCTGTTTCACTTTGAATGATAGAGATTGTTAAGGAATGACATTTGATTAATTGGTTTTAGGAGTCATTTGAAGTATGTTCATATAGTTTGTTTGGGCAAAGAAGCTCAAGAGGTTTTCTGCCTCCTTGTTCTATTGCAGTTCTGTGGAAGACCACGTAAATTAGTGTTTTGCCTCCTGTTGGCCCCCATCACCCCCCAAGGGTTGCTGTGCAAAGTTATTTTTCATCTATTGAAGGAAACTGTAATGTGTTTTAAAGCTGGAGAGTGTAATACTATCGATGTTAAAATACTTTCTCCTATCTCAGCCAAGTATGCATAGACAACTATATGTGAACCATTTGTAGGTAGAGCTATCTGAAAAGTAAGTATGGCAATCGTAAGGAATTGTAATGATTCTGATTCCAATTCCTCTTAATTATTCTGGGTTTTTTTTAACACTTCAATTAAGGATTCACAGTTTTGAAATATGATTTAAAATTCACTTTAAATAATTTCACATTATTTAGTGCCTTGAGCATTCTGTTTGCTAATGATGGGCTCATATCTGATTACAACAGAGCAGAAATAGATTTCAACAGAGCAGATATAGACTAACAAATCAGAAAGAAATATAATTCTTGCAAAAAATGTTTACATAGACTTTAATGACTTTTAAAAAACCTTTTTAGAGGCATAAATTCAATCCAATAATTGGTCCTAACTTTGTTTATTAAGATTTTTAATGTAAAATAATCACTGCCTGATTTATGTCTCAGAAGTACACTGGTCGCACTAGATTTTAAAGAACTGACTGAGTAATTCTTTTGGGAATCGAACTATGCTGGAGGCACTGTGTTTCGCAATATAGATTTGGCAAAATATTTCTATGGTATTTTAGTAAGATGTTCAATCCGCATCGGCAGAAATTGGCACTTTCAGGAACCATTAATGGAACCAAAAAGCCAAATTTCATACAGTTCAGGTATTATAAAATAAAATGGAACCGTTTCTAAAAAGAACCGGTTCTTGGTTCTCAGACCTACGGAAAATGTACACCTTGTTGTTTAAGCAGCCTGACACAACAACATTGGTTTAACCAATGTCTATAGTTTGAGGCAGCAAACTACAGTGTCTGTTTGGGTGACCAATAGAAGATTGGGGGTGTGTGGAAGACCTATTTGAAAACTGTAAAATAAAAATAGAATTCTGTTTAGTGACGCCAGTTATGCAGAACTGACACATTTCACCCATAAGATAATTTTTTTACTTTACATGTTATGCAATTAAAATGAGCTTTTGAAAGATACTTATGACTCAACTTTACCAGTGAAGTCACCTGCCACCGTCCTTCTTGCTTGAGAGAATCTAAACAAGAGGCTTGTTATGCTACAGTATAAGCATTATGTAATTTCTCAGCAGAGAATAACTAGTTGGTTTGTCAGCTGTAAGCAAAGATTGAAAGTTCCTCATTAGTAGCTTAAATTTGTGGATGACTGACATGTGCAGAAGGATACATTTTCTCTAAGGCTGTATGTGCATTTGTGCTTTCAAGACTATTAGCAGACACTTCGCTTTGTTGTCGTACACCTGCCGAGTGGCCTGCCTCTCCTCTTTCTGTAGTGTAAGCTTTTATCTGTTATCTACCCTGGGGTCATCAGTGCTTTGTGAGGTCTGCAGAACTGGTTTACTTAATAGCACCAGACAGACATATCTGATTTGATTTTGGCGCTCCAAACGGGAGATGATTAGTGATTTGATTTGAGAGTGAACAAGTCCAGGCCCACATTATGGAAGCAAAAAGGGTTTCAAATGTGGTTTCACATTGAATAAGTTATCATTGTAATTTCAACCATCTAAAAAATTACATTCATAAAATAAGGTTGCTCATTAATCAAGCCATGCTGCAGCCACACCCCCATATCTTAGCCACGGCCAACTCTCTTTGCCAGTCACATGTTGGCATCCAATTATATGCATTGGATGAATCATATAATTGAATATGACTAACCTTATGGAACAGGCTGGGCCTCATTCAAACATTTACCAGTTTTAATGGTGCTGTGAGTCTTGCCGGTTTCCTGTAAGGACTGTAGTACGTTGCTGTCAGTTATGGTGACTGGAAAAGATATTTATCGCAGATTTGAAAGGCAGCTTCTATGGTGGTGTTGATGATTATCACTATGCTGATATGCAAATCCACGCCTTGGGTTTTCCCTTTTTCAAAATCAACGTGTAAAGTAAATTAATTATAATTTTTTTAAATAGCGAGTTTGCATTAAAAGTTGCACTCAATCATTTTATAGATAGATCCTGTGTTGTGCCTTGCCAATATGGTAGCCATTCTGGACTTTTATCGACACAGCTTTGCAGTTGCAGTATCACCCAAAAGTAATACTTTTCCATTACCAATGCCTCTAGAAAATTGCTAATTTTCTTGGACAGTCAATTAAGCAAATGGGTAGCTTTTTCAGTAGGAGGTACTTTTTCAGAGTTTAACCAATAAAATATATGATGCCTTTACACATTCTTTAAAGGTGATTAAAAACATACACCTCATATTCTGAAATGCATAACGTATATGATCATGCATTTGTTTTCGTATCTCGTATCACTTCTCGTTTGTACGCTCTGTTTTCAAACGTTATTTGGAGTCCAGGCAGTGTCGTCGTGGTGCTTGTCATTGAGTTGGCAATGCTAACACTAGGGTACTGGAACTCTCGGGAAATAACATGCCCACGTCCTGTGTGATCATGTCTGGGACTAAAAGATTTTCCACATTGTCCTCTGCTGTGTGGAATGACATCAGAATCAAACATTTATTTGGACTTGTCCTTTACAGTAAATATAACTATATTTATTATTTGGGTGTGGGTTTGAATCTTTAAAGATTTAATCTTCCTTATCTACCAAATGTTGAAAATTGCCCATAATGAGACTTCTTTTATAGTTCACTTGACTCACTAAGCAGCAAGCCAGTGTAGTCACTTCTTCCTAGGATGCCAAAATATGCAATCAAATTCCCTTTGATCTGTCAAAAGCTATGTTCAGCTACTGTCAGTCCAAATGTTTTTTTGTGTGTATCCGATCGGAATTCGATCTTCATGATTGACTGTATCCACTGAGTTTCGCTAGCTTGCAACTTATCAGATCCGATTTGTGTGTCCCATGGCTATCACCATTTTCTGACATATTTGCACTGCTTTTGCAATGTTGCTGTGTCAGTATGCAAAAAGTTGGATGGGTACAGGAATAGAGATTTAAGCTTATAACATGGCGATGTGTAGCTGCAGCTCTGGACTACACCTTATGAGGAAGCGGCAGAGACCGAGGAGGCTGACATGCGGCACTTTATTTTCTGCTGCCGTGTCTGCCGGTATAATTGTTCAAAATGTTGTGTGGATAGACTTGCATTGACTGGTGGGCTCGTGTGGTAGCCACCTTTGATGAAATGATGTGACTGTCGAACTTCAGAATGCATGTGGGAAGATTGCAGTAATGATATTCTCAGCTAGACCGTCACTCTGCCACCACACAGCTTATTTCCACCATGACTGCCAGCATGTTTCCAGCTACAATGTGTGACGTATAACGTGACTGTAGTGTGAAAAAGTGACATACGGCAAAAAGCCACTTGAGATCTGATCCGAGCTGTCGGACTGAAATGGATTTCCGAATGGAAATTTGATTTGAATAGGATTTCAAACCATATATGAAAATTGCTTTAAATAGATTAGTAAAAATATGACTTAATGTGATTTTTTTTAATTTTTTTTGGGCTGTTCAGACTTGCTTAATATGATATGATTCCAGTCAGATATAGTTGAAGTCATTAAAACTAATTTTTTAACCACTCCACAGATTTAATATTATTTAACTATAGTTTTGGCAAGTCGTTTAGGACATCTACATTGTGCAAGCTATGGGAACAAAGATCTGAAACAAAAATGTAACTGAATGGCCATTTTTATGTTTGGAGGAAAAAGGGTGAGGCTTTCAAGCCAAAGAACACCATCCCAACTGTTAAGCATGAGGGTGGCAGCATCATGTTGTGGGGGTGCTTTGCTGCAGGAGGGACTGGTGCACTTTACAAAATAGATGGCATCATGAGGAAGGAAAATTATGTGGATGTATTGAAGCATCAGCCAGGAAGTTAAAGCTTGGTCACAAATGGGTCTTCCTCAATGGACAATGACCCCAAGCATACCTCCAAAGTTGTAGCAAAATGGATTAAGGACAACAAAGTCAAGATATTGAAGTGGCCATCACAAAGCTCTGACCTCAATCCGCTAGAAAATTTGTGGGCAGAACAGAAAAAGTGTTTGCAAGCAAGGAGGCCTTCAAACCTGACTCTGTTACACCAGTTCTGTCTGGAGGAATGGGCCAAATATCCAGCAACTTATTGTGAGAAGCTTGTGGAAGGCTACCCAAAATGTTTGGCCCAAGTTAAACCATTTAAAGATGATGCTACCAAATACTAACAAAGTGTATGTAAACTTATGACCCACTGGATATGTGATGAAAGGCATAAAAGCTGAAATAAATCACTCGCTCTATTATTCTGAAATTTCACATTCTTAAAATAAAGTAGTGATCCTAACTGACCTGACAGGGAATGTTTTCTATGATTAAATGTCAGGAATTTAAATGTATTTGGCTAAGGTGTATGTAAACTTCTGACTTCAACTGTACTGTATGCACAAAAATCGGATTTACACTGACAGTCTGAAAATAGCCTAAATGTTCATATATTAGCACTTTAAACAACACACATGACAGGACTGTATTCACGTCATAAAAGGTTTAACTGTCATACTGTATTGTGATGACACAATTCTACATAAAATCATTGTTCTGCTTTGCAAAAGTCTGAGAGAGGAAAAAAAAGGAATTTTAATACTTCAGATTGTAGAGACATCTCAGTTTCTCTTACTACCTCTTTTGCCATCAAATCAAATGTTCTAAAGTCACTGATTTGGCCATTTTGCAGACCACCAATTTTTTTATTTTTTATATGCAGATATTAAGTATTAAAAGTTTGTACACTTGTACATCACATAATGCAACTTGTTTAAGGAATCTTTATCTGACTGGGAAATGGATATATCTGATAACGATGACGTCTTTGTTGTCATGTGACACAATCATGTGATCCATTCAACCAAAACATTCAAGATGGCAGCCCATGTTTTAGTGGTGCAGTTGTGCCCGTTATTATCTTTGATAGCGTTGTTAAAGATAAATGTTACTTTGTACAGCATTAACACTGCATTCCTTCAAAGGCAACAGGAAGTTTACGCAGAATTAGAATCTGGTGATGGAACACAAGGAAAAAGGTGTTTCTGGCCATACATGGAACAGTGATTTTACGCATGTGCAGTAAGGGGATTTAAGCGTTTTCATATGTTTCAGTGTGGATGAGCAACTTTCAAAACAATTGAAAATGGCAGTGTGGCGGAGAGCATTTAGAAAACCAAAATGCCGTTTTCAAATGCATCTGAATGCATGTGTGTGCGCATGTGTCTTTGGATTGCAGGTTTTGGAAAGTGCCCAATTTAAAGTTTGGTGTGGTGGAAGTTCCAAACAGTTAAAATCACTTTGCACCTTTACCTGGAATATACTGTGGGTCACATTCCCCTTGTGGAATCGGTCTGTCAGAATTTTTCTAAATGAGTTTTTCTTTGGCCTTGGAACGGAGTACGTCTAGTTGATTTCTAAAGTTATAGCAAGACAACAAACCAATGTCTACTCTCAATAAATTGTAAATTGTCCTCCAACCTACCATTTAAGCTAAATATTTCCACCAGCCCACATTTAAGTCTAACTATGATCAGGGTAGTTTCCCAAGTTGTATATTCCTTATATTATCACTATGTCTGTTTCCTTTAAAACACTAACAGCACAGATGTCCGTTCACTCTCGTAATCCCATTTCGGGATAATAAAAGTAGATTAAAACAGACTTTTTATATTTTATAAAAGAGATTACAGATTAAAAGTCTTTGTTATTGTTCTTTTAAGATCCTTTTATTTGAACCGATGTTGCATTTGCACTTTTTCAGGAACTGGTATGTGTACCTCTTATAAGGAATGGTGCCATCTTAAAGCAATAGTACCCAAAAATATATTTCATTTACTCACCCCCATGTTGTTGCTAACTTGTGTAACTGACTTACTTTCATTAGTGGAACACAATAATCTAATGGCTTCTCTTTTCCATGCAATAAAAGTGAAAAAGCACGGGGGCTATTAAGCTCTAAAATTACAAACACTAATTATTACGAAAATAAATTACTAAAAGTAGTCCATATGAATCGTTTGCTATATTTCATGTCTTCTGAGTCATATTATTGCTTTGAGTGACGAACAATACAATATTAAGTTCTTCTCAAAGGTTGTATCGACTAAAAAAAATTTACACACAGACTTCAAATGCTAAAGGTTCGTTTGTGTCTCATGTCCAAGCATCATTTACGTCAATGGTGCAGTCTTTGATTTTAGAGCTACAGCGGAGTAGCAGATTTTCAGTGCGTGACAAATTTTCGATCAACTCGTCATACTCCTATGACATTATAAGTCTTTGAAAATAGCACCTGAGTCTTATGAATAACTTCTATGGTGATATTTTTGCCATTTTGAGCTTGAAATGACATGAGAGTGGGTGAATGATGACAGATTTTTTTCATTTTTGGTTAACTATTCCTTTAATGTAGACACCAGTGAGAGGCTAACAGGAAGCAGTGGAATGTTGTCTTTAAAAGCCACGAGCACCAGACAAGAATGCTGTGGCAGTTCGATATAATTGTTTGCAGCTCTGTCTTTAAAAGTTTCCAAATTGTGTACAAACATGCAGCATGCGGCCATCTTCTCTGCTGGTCCTTTGACATCAGGAGTTGTGGCACTTCTTACACACTAACAACAAAGGCAGTGTTTTTCAGTCAGCAAATGTCGACTGCTAATTAATTTATCATATAATCTGTGGTTTCTGTATAAATATTAAGACTAACTGCAGTTAAATGTTATGCTTTTGCATGTCATGGATGGCAAATTATCGAAGTTCATTGACCCCACTAGTTTTGGGTGTTGCTGGTTTGGCGTTATTGTGCGCTCAGACAGGGCTTGTTTACTAACAATGGCTTATTAAGCCCCATCTTTAAACACTCCTCTAGTGCACCCCTGTGGCCTTCAATTGGCTTATAGCTGTTGTTTCACAATGGCTCTTTCTCCATCACAGAGGGGCCCACCTTTCAGTTTCATCTCACTCGGTGTGGCACAACTTAATTTACTCTGCTCTGTACTTCCTGATTGTCTGTCAGTTGTTTATCAAAAACTAAATGTGCATTTTAGTTATGATTATTTGGCAAATCAGTTTCTAATATGCATGTGTAATAGAGCTGTTCATTCATGACATCAATTTGCAGGCCAATAGGGGTGGGAAAAAATAGAGATTTTTTTTTTTTTCTGCTGCATCACAATCTTCTCTTTGCTGTTGTACATGAAACTGGTGTTGAGCGGGTAGAATTCAATGAAGCTGTCAGCTGAGGACATGTGAGGCATCTGTCTCAAACTAGAGACTGTGATGTACTTATCCTCTTGTTTAGTTGTACATCTGGGCCTTCCACATCTCTTTCCGTCCTTGCTAAAGTCAGTTGTTCTTTGTCTTTGAAGACTGAAGTGTACACATTTTTATGAAACCTTCAAGCATCGTATAGCCTTCATTCCTCAAAACAATGATTGACTGATGAGTTTCTAGAGAAAGCTGTTTCGTTTTTGCCATTTTTGACCTAATATTGACCTTAAGATATGCCAGTATATTGCATACTATGGCAACTCAAAAACAAACACAAAGACCATGTTAAGCTTAATTTAACGAACCAAATAGCTTTCGACTGTGTTTGATATAATTGCAAGTGATTTTCGAGGACCAAATTAGCAATTTAGCATGATTACTCAAGGATAAGGTGTTGGATTTATGGCTGCAGGAAATGGGGTCTGTCTAGATTTGATCAAAAATTACTTTTTTCAAATAGTGATGGTGCTGTTTTTTTACATCAGTAATGCCCTGACTTATATGAATGCCACTTTGGTGAATTAACGTACAGATTTACTTCCAAAACAGCAAAATCTGTACATTATTCCAAACTTTTGGCCGCCAGTGTATATTTATGGCAACTGGTTGGTAAATGTTTAGATTTCACTCATCCGTGTGTTAGGGCTGGGCGGTATGGCCAAAATTGTTATCATGATAATCTTTTTCATATTGTTCTATATCGATATCTATCACGATATACATTTACACATTGCATTTTCTTTTTCAAAGTTGACGGAAGAAAAGAAGAAAAAATAAATTCTAAACAATCAGAATAGTCTCTAACAAAAACTGCACAGGGGTCCAGAGATGTCCAAAGCAGTGGGGTCTGCGGGATCTTTTACCAATTTTACTGTCTTTTACCGTTTATCAATTGAAAATGAATGTTAAAAGATCATCTGTTTGTCCTGAAGCATAGTGACAGCAGTCCAGTATTTGTTGGAATATTTTTACATTAAAATGAAATATTTTTTTTTATATTTCTTTATATTCAGATAACCAAGTATGGGGCATAGAAGCCCTTGTGACTGTGGAATGATGCTGAATGTGGGTTCAGGTGTATCCCAAGAGAAAATTTAGAAAAAGTTTAAAATAAAACAATTAAAAAAACATTTGTATATTTTCATTAAAGTGAGAGACTAGTTTACCAGCTAGTAATTTTAGTCTTTCCTTATCTATTCCATACATCTAATTAATTTTTTACAAAATTAGAAGAGGCAATGCATGCGGAGCGGGACAGGGCAGAGATGATGCATGTTTGTTGCTGGAGAACAATATTCAAGCTTACAGCACAGAAAGATCAGAGCTGCTGTCCACATCACTGTTGTTCTGTCACACAACCATTGTCATGAAGTCTTGCGGTGCGGATGGACTCAATCTGACGTAACCTAATTGTTAGCAAGGCAGCTAGCATTAGCAAGTTCATCCAGTCTGACCCTACGTTACCACTGGCACATTTTGAGCAAAGCTGAGAGTGTTTTCAATTCATTCTTATGAAAGCCGAGCGTCATGCTCGCAAGGTGGATCGCAGGATTGGCAGCAGTGCGGAAACAAGCTCTCTCCTAGTGCTGTGAGAGCCTTTTGAGCGGATTTAGTCCGCCCCAGTTGAAACGCAGTCTGAGAAAGCCGAACTGCTTGTGTTTTAGCAACAGGCAGCGAATATCGAAAATTCCTCAAAAGCTTATCGTGGATTTTCTTTATCGTGATATCGATATAGTTTTATCGCCCAGCCCTACCGTTTGTAGTATTTTGGTAAACACATTTCTTTTAAAGTTTACCTGTTGGTTAAAGGGTTGGTGGCTGCTAAGCAAAATCCTGCACTGGATGGAGAACGACAAAATAAAATTAAATAAAAAATAAACAGCAACTGAGTTTGTCAGGCTCCCTGTATATCAAGCTAATGAGAGCTGGCTTTGGAGAGAAGTGGAAGCTTGGCTTTCACTGTTTAAAGATGGATGATGGTTAAACAGTCACCCAGTCTAACCACCTACAGGGAATGGAAAGATCTCTTCTTGCTTTAAGCTGCTGGAGGGGCCCCATTTGACATGCTGTTACAGCTTTCTTAGGAAGTTTGGATGCTGCTTTTTTGAATAACTGCTTGATTCTACTGCGTTTTTGCTTGTACGTCAGGAGTTTTCGGGATATTTAGTGCTTGCTAGGGGTTGAAGAAAGTTGGAGTTTAGTGTGTTACACCACAAGACTGGTCAACTTCCATGCCCTGGTTAAGGTTTTCAATTTCAACTACACCATCATATAGAGACATCATATAGTGTCCCACAGCGACCCTACCCTTAACCTTGGTAGCAGCAAATGCGAATCTCACAAATATGGCGGAACGAGGTTTATAGTCTACCCATAATCACTTTTGTCCAGTTGTCTGCTCTCCATTTTGACTGCCTGGCCCCCATCATGTCTCTTTGGAGGGGCTTTGTGTTTGGTGTGAGGCCAGTCGCTCCTGCACTGACCCGTTCAGGGGGGCTGTAAAACAATCTACTGGTTAAACTTCAAACTCTGTCAAACCCCCCTTCCCTCAGTTCTGTTCACACAAACACATGCACACAAGCCAAAGCCTATGATCTTTTGTTTTATCTAAACCTGAGAGGCTGTGCATAACCTCTGTCAGAGTCTTGAACATGTTATCATTTTCCAATGCTCCTTTTTTGTATCCATTCTGCTCGCATCTCTTGCTTGTCAGCAATAGTGTTCAGTAGAAGTCTTCACTGGAAACCATTATATTTTCCCTTCGGGCTGGCTAGTGGTACGTTAATTCTTTGGAACGTCACATTCTTATGTTACATAGAAGTGTGGTGTTAGCTTGCAGGCTTTCACTCTTGCTAATATGCCTGAGCTGGTTTTGTTTGTTCGTTGGCATGGTGACTTCGTCTGCACAGCAGCTGACTGCTGTGACTCCAGGAAATTGAATTTTATTAATATATATTCTAAAAGCATTATGTAACACATTCTTTTTTGCAATATTCAGTGATCTGATTCTGCACAAAAAGATCAAAAAGATAATTCTAAGGCCAGGTAATTACTAATACATTTGCTTTTAAAAACGCATTTATTTCACTCATCCATGCTGGAATGGCATTTTCCTCCACCGGAAATGCAGTGTTTCTAAAACGCTCTACATTTCCTCATAGTTAGGAAAACAAAGACTTAAGGAAACTGAAAACTGAGATTTTAATCGAGAACTGATTTGTGTGGATGTGACCTGAGTCGAACATAAAAGCGTTGGAGCTGTGATGTAATCAAGATCCTTAATTTCTTCAGAAATTGTTGCCAGAACTGTGATCTAGCGGTCAATGCGGTCATATTGGTGAATATTTGATACTGTGAAATATTAAATCGTGACCTGTTACAATAACCAGCCCTATTAAATAAGATTAATTGTTGATTATTATTATGAAATCATGCCTGATTTGTAGAACTGTAAATACCTCCTACTTATAGCCATGTTTTGTGCTTGTTTGATAATACCGACAACCATGACCTCCGTAATCAGAGCCATCAAACTCTGAAACAGTCTCCATGGTGGCACAGCATCTGCCTATCTGTGCTCTGTGTTGCAGTGTGTGTGTTCTGCAAAGATTAAATACCCTCTTAAATGGGGGGTAGAGTTACTTTGCCTCACCACCACAAGTTTTTGTGATGGTGGATACAATGTTTCGCTATGGTAACATTTGCATGATTTGCCATGTGACTTTTTATAAAACATTGTGTTTTTTTTTTTTTTTTTCATAATGCCTGTGGACTTGGACCTTAAAGTTGAAGGTTAGATGTTACGTAAACCATTGCGTTTTGACACTGGCTTGTGTTTTTAAATGCCAGAGTCAGATTATTAGTCCTTCATGGATATTTTTTCTTCTGTTGGTTTCTCTCTCTCTCTCCCCTGAATGGAGAAAAGCTTGACTTGTTTGCACTACAAAGCCTAACTGAATTTCCCAAGGGGATGTTCCACAGGGAGGACAACACATGCTACATCCTGTTCGGGTCACGGGGTCATGAGGGCCCTATCGACCCCCATCCCCCAACTTGCATGTGGTACAATGACTGGAGAGTGACTCCCCGGCCGTTGCGGCAGGCTCCCGCAAATTAACGCAAGGCCCTGTTGTGCAGATTTTTCATGCATTCCTCCGGCATGACTCTGGCATGCACATTTAAACTGTGTGCCGTTAAGCTGCCTCATTCCAATCCTAGAGCCAACGCTGCCTCTCTGTGTATGCTGCAGCCATTTGATTTAAAACCCTTGTCTATGGAATATTAGCGTACTACTTACTGAGACTTGGACACGGAGTATTGTTTTTAAGAAAATATATTTGTACGTTTTATGCAGCATTAAAACATTTTGACCAGTTTCACACTAAATTGTTGTCACATAACTTCATGAGGGATTCCTTGGATCTGGGAGGTGTCAGGGAATTTGAAAATTAAGATTTCAAGTCCTGGTATATTAATGAAAATTAGGTACATTTTCAAAGTCTTGGACATATCTATAGCAAATTTGAAAAGATTCAAGTCATAGTGGGCTCTAATACATTTATGCTCTTGAATTAAAAGTGTCTAGTCTTTATGATTAAACCCCCCCCACAACATTAGTATTCCAAATTATTGCAAAAATAATGGGTAAGTCATGGAAAAATTCATTGGTCAAATGGTGTGGGAACCCTGCCTTACAATGTTACATTTAATTCAGCTAGTGTTGTCCAGTTAACATCCCAGAAATGCAAAAAATATTTTGCATTTAATTTTTTGTATTAAAATTGTCATGGTACTATGCTATATCAAACAAAGCCCTTGAGCTGCAAAAGTTCAAATGACTCCTGAAGTTGCTATGGGGGAACAAAATAAAAATGGAAAAAACGTCTGTTACATACGTAACCGTGATTCCCTGAGGGGAAAGAGATGCGATGTATGATCGCTATGGGACACCGTCCGATTGTCACTGTCTGAGTATTCAGCCCTTACAATCACACCAATTTATTGGCTGATGGCGCTTAAGCAACACCCCCTTGGGATCTATGTCACAAACTCCATAAAAGTGCTCGCTCTTGCACCATCGAGTCAGATTTTCTGCAAAAGGCACAAGCCTGTTCAGCTGCTAGAAATTATGCTAGAGATTATATTATCCCTTTTGTATAACTCGAGCTGCAAATGATCGCTATGGGAACGAATACATTCACACCATGTGAACTGTAGCTGCCAACTGTGTAAATCTGTGTGGCAAGCATATAGCAGCGCACATGGAAGCTAAAGCATCTGAATAAAAAAGGAATTATGCATTTACTCCTGTTCCAACAGAGAACCTTGGAAGCAGGAGTCAATCCCTCATCCAGGTAATAAAATCTAACAAATGTATGCAGAGTGGACCACCCTGCCACCATACAAAAGTCCTTCAATGATGCACCTCTAGCCAAAGCCCATGAGGATGCCATGCTCCTCGTAGCATGGGCTCGAATACCCGAAGGCGAAGGTAAACGACTTGCTTCGTAAGCATCCGAAATTGCATTAATATGCCAATGAGATTGTCTATGCTTGTAAAGGAAACACTCAGTTGCGGCCACCAAAGCGCACAAACAACTGTTCCGACTTACGCCATTGGTTAGTACGGTCAACATAAACTCGCAGTGCCTGAACTGGGCAAAGAATATGTAACCTTTCATGCTCCTCCGACTCAAATGTGGGAGGAGAGAAAGCCTGAAAATTAATGTGAGCGAAACAACATAGAAGGAACCTTGGGCAATTAACCCAAACAAGGTTTTAACACAAACTTTAAATACCCTAGCGCAAAATCCTTACACAAAGAATTGACCGACAGGGCATGCAAATCACAGACTCAATGCCACTAGCAGTGCTGTTTTGAGTCAAATATGTATAACTGTTGTCAAGGGTCGAACAGAGCACTTTAGAGTGCGTCTAAAACAACAGATAAATTCCACAAAGGAACGCGGATGAGACGAAAAGGCCTAAGCCAGCGTACCCCACGCATAAAGCGATAGATATGAGAATGTCTACCGACAGAGACTCAATTGATAAGCGCATGTTCAGCCACTATAGCAGCAACATAGACTTTAAGCGTTGCCGGGGCAACCCCGGCCTCTAAACGCTCATGGAAAAAATCAGCTCTGTACTGCTAGGGCAGTGAACTGGATTTTCACTTTGCGCTGTATATCAAGAAGCAACAATACGCCACTTAAACATGTATATAGCCTCCTCATTGATGGAGCTCTAGCATTTAGAATGATTCAGCGGGGGATATCCCATCATAAAGTGCATCGATGCCCAATGGTGCCTGGGGCGAGAGAGAAAACGAGAGGGGACAGTGCAATGTCTCGCTCAAAGCGAACAGGTCCCCTTCCGCTCTGCCGAACCTCCTCCAGATTTGTTCCATGATCTGAAGATGTAATGTCCACACTCTGGTCTTCAGACCCCGTCTTGACAGGAGATCTGCCCACAAGTTCAACCGGCCCAGAACATGTACCTCTCGTAGAGACATTGCATTGTCCCGTGCCCACAGAAAACTTCAACGTGCCAGCCTCAGCATGGCATGAGAGCGCACCCCTCCCTGGCGATTGATATTGGACACCACTGACCTGTTGTCTGACCAGATGAGGACAACACTCTCCTGAATCTCCAGAAGGAAAAAGCTTAATGACAGCAGCACCGTGAGCATCTTCAGCCAGTTTATGTCCCAATATTACCGCTGGTCCATCCAGACTCCATAGGCTGGATGACCTTTGTGTACAGCACCCCAACCCATGGAGGAGGCATCTGTCGTTATCACCTTGCAGAGACACACCCTTCCCCATGGAGCACCCGACATCAGAAGGCGGGTCTGTTTCCATGGCAGCAGAGTTTGGTAGCACCCACATTTCACTATGAATGGACGAAGTGCATGCGTTAGTAGTTGAAGTCCCTTTGTGGAGTTCATCCAGCACTGAAAAGATCTTGCATTCAACATGCCCAAGGGAATGAGACAGTGGACATCGCGATCATGAGCCCCAAAAGCTTGTGAAAGAACATGTTCCACTCTGAATATCGCTAGACACTGGTGTAATGACAGAATGCAAGCTGGAGACAGGCGTGCATGCACCCCCCCCCCCCCCCACTTCTAGAAACAGAGTCTTTTATCTTGCCAACAGGACACTCTGCATTGATGCAGCCCTAGATTGCTCAAATGGCTGAGAACAAAATCTCAATGCTGGGCAGCCAAAGTCTCTGAGTGAGCTAACACCAACCAATCATCGAGAATTCAAAACGTGGATGCCTTTAAGCCTCAAGGGCGTCAGAGCTGAATCCATGCATTTTGTGTTAAGTGCATGGTGCCAGTGCATGTCCGAATGTACGGATGCAAAATTGGTCTTTGGATCTGAGACAACCCTTGTGATTCGGTGCAATCTGAATATGGAAATTAGTGTCCTTCAAATCTATTGTCTCAAACCAGTTCCCCAGCTGTACTTGTGACATTATTTGTTTGTGTGCCAGCATTCTGAAACAACATTTAATTAGGGTGAAATTCAAACGTCTCAAATCCAGAATGAGACACAAGCCGATGTTTTTTTTTTTGTGAATAAAGAGTGAATTTCCGTATCAAAAATTGGGCTTCCTGAACAGAAACGTCTGTCAAAACAACCCCATTGAATACTGGCAGAGCCTACCTGAATTGAATGACAATGCTTTTTTGTTCAAGGTACCCAGTTCGAACTGGCCTGCAACTGCTGCCAAGCCGCTAGACAGGCAGAAAGAGGTATTAATGCATGGCTCTCGCCTGTAGCTCACTCTTAACCACTAGATGACATGCTTGGCTTACTTTTGAGACCTACCGCACAACCAGCAGCACAGCAGACGGTGGCCTTTGCGCCTCCACTATAGTGACTGTTTTAATGGGATTTAATCATGTTTAAGCCCTTATTGTATTCAAGTAGAAATTATGAGCACCCTGAAATGCATTTACAGCAGGGACGCTGACAGAATAAAACTTTTCCCAGGTATTTTGAGTAGATAAGAGTGTGTGAATGTCATTTAAGTGCCATCAGCCAATAAATTGGCGTGATTGTATAAGGGCTTCAGGCCACGTGACACACTGTGTCCCATAGCGATCATATGCAGCTCGAATTCTTTGAAAGGGAACCCAATATTTGTGCAAGATTTCACACTTTATGTGTGTTGATTCACCAGACGTGATGAATGAGTTACTGGCTAAATCGCCTCAGCCTGTAATCCTATTGAAACCTGACACTCATTCATGCTCTGTTCCTCCCAGACATATTGTGTTTATCACTATGTCAGGTGGACCTGGAACTTGCTTGTTGTGCTGCACAGCTGAATCATTAGGGAGGTGTATGTGTTCAAGCTGTATTGATTTCTTGAGTCACTCTTGATGGTATTTAGCCAAGTCACGGAAGAACCTTGACATTCAATTGTAAATGGCCTAAAAGGTTATTTAGAACTATGCTTCCATATTCTCAACATTAGTCATGTGTTTGGATTTCATGCAAATGGTTCTGCCATTTATTCAAATTAAACATGTTATATTTGCCCTTGGTTTTAATCAGCCTTTCTGTATACTCGGAGATATGATCACAAGGACCTGTTCTAATCCCCCAGAATGGCTTGCAGTCAAAGCACTGATGCAGAACATTGCCTGCTCTCTTGGTTTGAACCCAGTGACCCTTGTTTGGGAACGCTCTAGTTTCCTCCATGTCCTCCTTTAACGACAAAACCACATTTCACTGCTACCCATAAAACAAATGCGATTCCAGCTTAGCACGACTGCGGTCTTTTAGCTAATCAGCCTTAAGCATCCCGCTCAGTGTTCCGGGGAATATTTTAGGCTACACAATTTGTGCATCAATATTTTCAATTCACCATGGTAAAAGCAGAGCTGTACACTGTTCTCTTCAGTGCTTCTCATTTTCTTTTTAGGAGTTTAAAGCATTAAAATCCTAAAAGCATAATTAGTCTGTTTACAAAAAGATAGCTTGCAGAACTGAAGGTGTTTTTTTTATTTTTTTTGCTTTATAAGTGACAAGGGTTGCCAATGTTGTACTCCATTCTGCTACCACATAGATGTTTGTGTGGAGGTAGGTGGGGGTGTAACTTATCCCAAAATCAAAGATAGGAAAAAGAGATGAACCCTACAACGTTTAGGAATTTCAGTTGCAGTTTGAAAGGTAAAAGCTGCAAGGCCATTTTTTCTGTGGTGATGTTTGGCAGTTTGTAGAATGACCTACTCAGATGAACCATTTGTAAGTGCTGCAGTACATAATTTTCTCCCCAAAATCACTAGTTCAGGTTGGAGCTGCTAATCATTACGTAAACATGATTACTTCCTTGTTCCCATAGGAACAGAACACGTGTCTCTGAGGCTGTTCATGCAACATGCTATTAGTAGCACCACAGGAAAAGGTAAACACTATTGAATCAATTCAAACATATATGATTGGAGATGCTACTTGTCAGTAACTCTGCAGAATAGGGCCAATGTCAGGGTAGCAGAACATTCAGTAGCAATGTGTCGAGTTCTAGTGTTGTTCATGTTGTTGGTCCAGAGTCGTTTGCGTTGGGAACTGGTGGTTCCAATGGTGGTTCAGTTGCAACAAACTCCTTAAAGGGATAGTTCACCCAAAAATGGTAATCATTTCATTTACTCACCTTCATGCCATCCCAGATGTGTGTGACTTATTTTCTTCTGAAGAACACAACCAAATATTTTTAGTTGAATGTCTCGGCACTGTAGATCCATAAAATGCAAGTGGATGGTGTTCAGCACTTTAAATCTCCAAAAAGCACAGAAGGTAAGTAGTGGTCAACTGATATGGGTTTTTTAAAGGCCATATCACACAATTTAATATAGTAATATAACAAACATAAAATTTGTTAAAAAAAAAAAAAAAAACTATATTCTCTTATTTAGCACTATTTTAACTCTATTTCACTCAAAACTAAAATATATTGCGTTTTAAAAGTTAGACAGTGGTTTCTACAGATTTCTCTTTAGTCATCAAATTTTTATAATTTATTTGCACATGAAGAAATTGTTACTATATTAGGAAATAACAGCACACACTGTAGTCCAGCAACCATGGATGGCATGTTCACGTTAGCAATCGCATTTACTCAAAAAATAAAAAATTATTGGACATACAGTGCATACTGAATAAGACATTTACTTATAGCACACGTGAAGTGCTTTTACCTTGGGCTGCATCTGAAAACGTAATTTGCTGACTTGCTACCTTGTTGACTAATCAGTTAATGGCTTAAGTGACCTTTGTTTTGAATGAATGGAGTTCTTATGTAAACTGGTCTCCGAACAGTTTGAAAGCACCTTGTTTTCATCGTACTTCCATATACAGCCTTTGGAGGATTTACCTGGTTTCGGACGTAGCCTTGAAGTTGCGCTCACGTGCTCGTGCAGTCCAGCACGAGCAACTATCTCCAGACAGTTTAAACAGCCTGCATCACCTACTTAGATTGTCACGGACAAACCATCATAATTTGAGAATGAGAGGAACTTTTGATCCTGAAGTTTTGATTCTGGCTGACAGAATTCGTGCTTCAGAGGAAGAGATTAGATGTGCGCTTGATGGGAAGAAAACACTGCATTTTCGTCTGGTTCGTGAATTACATCTTTTTAAACAAGATATCTTCATATTTGTAGACGTTATATAATATTAGTTTTATTTATATTTTTTTTATGGGGTTATTTTTATTTCATATTAACAGACAAATTTACAAATTGAATGAGATTTACAAATAAAAAGTTGGTTCACTCATAAATTGAATCAGATCCACAAATAAATGTAAAGTTTCAGAAAATAAAGTGAATTCGCAATTAAATAAAATCAGATTTGCAATTTACAAATATATTTTTTAACTCTCAAACACAACTCTGTCCAGCATTTATTTGTGAATCACATGCAATTATTTGTGGATTTGCTTCCTGTGCATTTGTGGATCGCTACACGCATTTGCCGATTTTGAAACAAATCTAGCGTCAAGACGTGCACTCAAATCTACAAATAGGTGGACTCCACCCATCGTCTACTCATGCAATCAGATAACGGCCACATTACTCTGACCAGCACGTTCAATCTTCAACCAATCATGCTTCGTTTTAAAATTAGGACGGGACCACAGTCACAGTGCTCTCATTAGCATGGAATCAAGCACATACAGATAAGCTCCAAGGCCGCAACTTTTTAAAGAGATGCAATCAGAGGAATACTGTTAATTTTGTATAATTTTCTCTCAGTTATAAAAATGTGTGGTGTCTTGTGAAATGTTGACAGCTGAAAATTGCCCATTTGTAGAGTGTCCTGATTATTAGCTTTATAGCTAACCTGGCTGACTGGATGAGTCTGCTATTTTAATTTTAACCAAGTTTCTTGATTGAAATGTGCCGTCGAAACCTTTACTCTTAATGTTACATGGCAGATCCTAACAGACACACATTAGACGCTACAAAAGATCAGTAGTACAGATAGTGTCTTTATCAAACATGAATCTATTAGATGATCTTAGGAGCACAAACCATAAATTAATAACCTATATTATTATTATTAGTAATGTACTTGTTTTTAATGTGTTACCGTTATTTGTTCCAATCATTTGTGCAGAATGCTCTTACCTTGACTAGGAGGATCCGTCCCAGACAACTGATACAACACCATGGCATGGCAATGAGGATGTTCATGTTCAACAAACTTAAGCAAAATGCAAGCACTTAATTTGTTATTTTCAATTGCAGTGTTTGTGTGTAAATACATACTCAATGTTAATGTCATATGTAGTTACATGCATGACAACCTGTAATTTGTAACCAAAGAATCGTACCTTTTAGCCAGCAGACTTGCTTTAAAGTGTTAAAAAAAACTGTATGGCAGAGAGAAAATGTGCCCCGTCTCTTTAAGGATCTGCCACCAATCCCAAACCTGAGAGAATAAAATGGCTGCTCACTTGAGTGCACCAGGTGTGTGAGACGAGTGTGGGGTGAACAGAGTTTGTGCTTTGAGAAAGTTTGTCCTGTGTACATGTGATATCAGGAGTGCCATTGGAGTGAGAAAAGAACAAAGAGGACTACAAAAAGGTACTAAATAGTGCTTAACACTGTTTGCCTGGTTACAAAGTATTGACCAAACCATCTAACATTGACTCAATGTTTCAACTGAGTGGCGTGAGTAGCAGAGGATTGCTAACCCACTGAAGTGCTCTGTAGTAGAGTTGAGTTGGATACAAGATCATTTTTTATGTGTATTCGAGTTTTGAACTGAGTTTTGAAAATGAACAAAACTTCATTTTAACATGGTGTGTAACAGGTGGCTTAGAGCTATCCGGGGTCAAATTACACTTGGTGACAGGCCTAATCCTGTCTTGCGCACAACGTATTATTTAATTAAATTATTTATTTACATTTATTCTAGGGACTGCCACCATTACAACAGATACTCTTTAAAAACAAAATATTTGTCAACTAAATGGCAAAAAAAATGTGTCAAATGAGATGACATTATTTCTACTCGTTCATGTTGTTCCAATCCCAAACGACTGACTTCTGTGGGAGGAACTCAAAAGGAGATGTCAGGAATAATGATAGGTACTGACAGCCTCGCTTTCATTTCAGCCTCATTAGCAGCATCCACATTGTACAATGTATTCTCATATTCCACAGAAGAAACTGAATACTACAGGTTTTAAAAAACATGAGTCAAGTAAGTCAACCCAAAGACAGTCATGTTCTCAAAGTTGATGGGCATTACACAGGGGAAACATCTAAAAAAGATGGCAATAACTAATGTGTCAATTATCACTGTCAGAACATGATTCTGTATTTTATAAAGGGATCCTGTAATAGTACCTCCTAAAACATTCACACAACATTGCTAAAATGCAAAATGCTAATATATATTACAACTGCTTTTATGTTAACATTAACATAATTTGAAACCAAATTTTTGGCATAGCAGATCTTGTACACTGTGTAATATAGGGTATTAATTTATGGTTTGTTGCTAAGATCATCTAATATGATTCATGTTTTATAAAGACACTATCTGTACTACTGATCTTTTGTAGCGTCTAGTGTGTGTCTGTTAGGATCTGCCATGTAACATTAAGAGTAAAGGTTTCGACGGCACATTTCAATCAAGAAACTTGGTTAAAATTAAAATAGCAGACTCATCCAGTCAGCCAGGTTAGCTATAAAGCTAATAATCAGGACACTCTACAAATGGGCAATTTTCAGCTGTCGACATTTCACAAGTCACTACACATGTTTATGTCGACAGCTGAAAATTGCCCATTTTGATCATTGGCTTTATAGCTAACCTGGCTAACTGTACAAGTCTGCTTTTTTAACCAAGTTTCTTGACTGAAATGTGCCGTCAAAACTTTACTCTTAATGTAACTGTTACACTTGTGTAAAATCACCATGCAACTACTGCTTTATGCAGCACAATGAGCTAGTATCTAACAGCTAGCGGTCGGGTTATTATTATACTTTCACGGCAGTAGAGGTGGCGCAACAATGATGATCAGCCTATAATTCCACCCACTTTGAGGCGGCATTAAACGGTAGTGGAAAAGAAAACTCAGAAAAGTAAAGCAAGTAGAGTCGAACCATAGTGTGCAGTGGAAAAGTGCCATTACTCTGCTCTGGACATGCTGTGCTCTGATGGCTATATGGAAAATGCAGGTTTGAATCCAGCCTGTGTCATGTCCAGATCCTGTTCCCCTTCTCACAGTACATAATATCCTGTTCTCTAATGTGTTGATCAATAAAATATGGTGAAAGCTTCGATTCCCATTTTAATTTAAGCCGGTCCTTTAAGATTGTTGCTTTTCAAACTGGGTTATATGTCATTGAGATCTTGGTTAACCACTCAAAGGCTCCCCTACGACAAGATAAGTCTTTTACAATCCTTGAAATGTGTCTCGCATCATAGCCAAAATCATACAGTGTGAACCAAGTTTAAAGTTCTGAAATTTGGCTGAAATTGTGGTATAGTAATGCTTGAACAATGTGAGTTATGTATTCACAAATAAACATTTGTCTGTGTTGCTTGTATATTTGTCCCTGCCTCTCATATTGAAAGACAGTTGTCGAATTAGGTTATTGAGCATCTGAGGTCATATTTATACATTTGTTTGATAAGACCAGAGTTTGATCTTGTTTCTTGCATCTATTGTGCTAGATGTAGTGTATGAGCCTTTGCTTGAGAGGATGAAATAAGTGGTTATAATTGGAAACCGCTGATTATCACAGTAACCCATCCTGTTGAGCTTCAACAGTAGCCCGATTATTCAGCTAAAAGAACAAGAGTACTTGCCTGAAGAGGCCATGACCCCTCTCATAATGTCCAACCCTATACCCACTCTGTTGCTCACCCCTGACATCATCCTAATTCAGTCTGGCTTTCAATATGTCAATTTCAGATTCCTACTTCCTGTCTACCCCTCCCCCACCACGTGTAAGATAGTGGGGCATTTTGCGGGGTTTTATAGCTTCTCAAAAAGCCCAAATTTGCAGCTTGAGTTTCAGCTGTGCCAGAAAGTAAGCCAAGGAACGCAAATGACTGCCCTCTCTCGCTCTCGGGCCTATAGACAGGAGTGTTTCAAGGGTAACCACTGGCTTGCTGACTTTGCATCCAGTATGTCGTTATGTTTAAAGCTTCCTCAAACAAACCAGTACTCTTACTCTCAGTTGGCGAGTTTGCACAATTTTTTGGCTTTTTAAGGAGAACTGAAAATTCTACCATGGGTACAATGGTAGAATGTGTTGCTTGTAAAGGTGTGTGTGTGTGTGTGTGTGTGTGTGTGTGTGTTCCTGTGTGTCCAGGTTATGAGTGGGGCCACAGATAACCACGAGGACCTCCTAAAGGCCAATACCTCGCCTGGGGCAGATAACGGAAAAATAGATTGGGGTGGTTTCTCATCCATAGTGAACAGAAGTTGTCACCCATTTCCCATTTTGTTGCAGTGCTGATTTGGGGTGGCTTGTAGCCGTCACATAAAAAGGAGATGAACTTTGTTTTTGCATTGGCTAATGCTTTTTTCTTGAATCATCTGAGATTTGGGTGTTGTCTGAAGTTTTGTGTGATTGGTGGTTGGGTTTGCTGTGTGTTGTGGGCGAAGAGCTGTGGTTAGACAATGCTTGGGTAAAGCGTTACACCTTCTTGCTGCTTGCAGGTGGGGAAACATGCTTTGTGGCCAGCTGCAAGATTCCTTCGAGTGTCATGTTCAGTGCAGGCACCAAAGCCTTTCTTTCTGTGACACACTTATACATCAAATAGATTATGTGTATGAGATGGAGAATGATAGGTTCCACTTTTCAAATGGTTCAACAGCAGGTCTAATGTACCGTACACTAATGTAGTGGTGTTTCTTTAACTTCGGGCACTTTAAGGACTTCTAGAAAGTAAAGTCTCATTAAAATATATTTAATCTCAGGCATGCTCTTCACTGACACTTGCTGACTTTTAAAAATACTACACTTTGAAAAAGATCTTTATTAGGGGTAAAACTGTTTGGTGTGTCAGACATGGCACCACAACTTTGGAACAGTCCTAATTTTAAAAAAATGTTCACCCAATATTTAAATGGTTTGTTTACTTATATCTTTGTTTAGATTAGCATAGTTTAAACATGTAATTTGTATATTTATATTGGATTTTCATGGTTTAATATTGAAAGTCTTGGTCTAGCACAGGGTCAATACTGTAAAATCTATGCATAAAAGGCATTTGAAATGTTGCAAAAATAAGTGATGAAGGCCTGATAAAAAGTTTCCAAGTCTGTTTTAATGTAACCTTCATATACTGTAGCAATAAGAACAAAACTGTTTGTTTTAATTAAAATAAACAACTGGGACATGCAATTTCCATAATAATATGCACACTAATGTGGAACACAGTCTACAGATCTGACACAGTTTTATGACAAGAGAAAGCTTGGGAGAACTTGCTCTCAAAATTTTAAAAACATTTTGCACCAATTTGTCAGGTTATAACACTGATCAAAATGTCCATGAGCGGATGTGCGTTTGCGTCATTTATATTTTTATTAAAGGTTTGCATGACCAAGAATGGCCCGATCATTATGAAACTAATTTAAGCGAATGTCCTCCTAATGGTTACTTGGGTTGCAGATGTGCCCGTTAAAAGCCCTGGCTGAACTGTGTCATGTGGCCCGTTGCTCAGGGGCCATTTTATATCCAAAGATGTACAATGAAATGAAAATGGATGTGCGAGTGGTAAATGGACATGCCATTTTCTCAAAAAATTGTGATTCTAACATGTTTTTTTTTTTTTCTCTACAGTGGCCAGTGCCATGAAATTGAATCCACAGCAAGCTCCATTATATGTAAGTATAGCAGTGTACTGCAGGTAATTTCTCAGTTGTTTTGGCCTCTTCGCTCCATATTAAAGTAATAGTTAACCCAAAATGAATATTCTGTTCTCATGTTGTTCTAAACCCATATTCTGTTCTGCCCTACAAATCAAAAAGGCAGTAACTACGCAGAGTGCAGAATGGATGTTACTGTACTCATGCTTTGTTTCACTAGGGCTTTTTGCAGTTACTGTACAAACGACTACCATTTTTCTCCAAAACAACACACATTTGAGATAAGATGTTTCGTCACATAACAAAGGATGCCTTGAATGTCATGAAAATGATAATAACTCATTTTTGACCAAAAATGCAGTTACTGCCTTTTTGTTTTGTATGGCAGTTTGTTTTGACCATGGAATACGACATTTCTGAAGATCTTGATCTCAAGCTCCAGTGTCCTTTTTGGAGACTGATAGCCCATTTTATTGCATGAGCTATATAACAATGCTTCAAAAGTGCATGCTGGTTTGAAATGACATGAGGGGTAAATACTGACAGAAGTTTAATTTTTGGGTGAACTATTCCTTTACCCAAAGCTTTTTACATGTCGATGGATATCTCTAATGAGTCCTGTTTGCATTTTCCCTCTTGATCTGTGTCCGGATGTTCTGGTCCTTGATCAGAGCGTGGGGTGCTGGGTAATTGTTTTTGTTTTGGAGCCAAGCTCTTTTTTTTTTTTTTTTTTATTAGATTTGGAAATGTAAAAAAATAAAAGCCCACGTGTCAGCAGGTTGTCAGACCAAATAAACCACAACACTTTCAGATTATGTGTGAAACGGTGGAAAAGTTCACTGAAACAAACCACACTACGTGACAAAACAAATGCTAGTAGCCATGGTAATGTCAACATCCTGGATGTAGCATAGATGTAACTTTGAAAATTATGATCATGTTCACAGGTGCTTATAAGCAGACCAATAATTTCCTCTTATTATATCTTATTTCCTCCCAATAGTTTCATGTTTTTCATTAAAGAAAGTTAGTCATATGACTTGTGACGTGAGTAAATTATTTTTGGGTGTGCTATACTTTTAAGAGTTGCTTTTGCCATTATAAACAGCTGTTGAGGTGTAACTGTACAGTTACTCCCATACATCCTCATCATGAACTGTAAAGAGCGTCATAGAGACTGCAATGATACGCCATATTTGAAACACAGCTGTGACTCATTGTGACCTTGCTGCATTTGCTGTGTGTTTGTGTGCTTATGAGCGTGTGTTTGGTTAGAGCTGTAGCCCTTTGCTGCTGCACGTGTGGTTTTTCCATTTTGAGCAGTTGCACCCTGCAGGTGGCTTGCTTGATGAGGCATTGTATTGCTTCTGTTCAGGACGTCTTGCTGAAATAAAAGCATGAAAGCTGCACAAAATAACAACCGGACGAAAGAAATAGTTAACAGTATGCAGTCCAAAACAAATGATCCTTATGGAATAAAGTCTAATCCACTCAACACAAAATTCAAAATTTTATGGGTGTGATTCTGACGTCACTGGACTTCTTGTTGCTGAAGGCATGCTGCACAAGTGTTTGTTTGTAGCCTGCTTAAGGCTGCTTGGCATTGCTTATTCTTATTCTCAAATGTTCATCGTTACATTCATCGTTCATCATAGCCTTTGTCATTTTACCGCGTTTCAGGTAAAATGGTTTCACTGTAATATGCTCCCTGCTCGTCGTGAATGACGAGGTTTATAGTAGATTACCGTAATTTCCGGACTATTGAGCGCACCTGAATATAAGCCACACCCACTGAATTTAAAAAAAATTATTATTTTGAACATAAATAAGCCGCACCTGTCTATAAGCCGCAGGTGCCTACCGGTACATTGAAACAAATGAACTTTACACAGGCTTTAACGAAACACTGCTTGTAACAAAAATAAATAGGCTTCAACGAAACACGGTGTGGCAGCGGGGGCGTGGTCAAGTGCCCGTCCGGGAGAGAAAAGCGGTAAGGGCGCTTACATCAAGTGCTGAAAACTGTCACACTGGTGCCAGTGTGACAGTTTTCCCAAGGAGGACACGTGAAGCAGGGCACTTGACGTTCCAGGTAAGGCTTTTAATGGCCACAGCAATGTTTACAGTCAATATTATAACGTTTCTCAATTCTTGGTCTTCTAGACTAACGTGTGTCTGTCACTCACTCACTCACTCTCTGCTGCCTTTTTATGCCGCTCTCCCCACGCTTACTGAAATTAGACACAGGTGTTAGACATTAGCTCAGGTGTAAGCGCCCTTACCGCTTTTCTCTCCCGGACGGGCGCTTGACCACGCCCCCGCTGCCACACACGGCTTGTAACAAAAAATACAAAATGACCAGTAAACAGTAGCCTTGCAAGAACGTCATTGGTCACTATCTTCCTCCTCTTTTGCACATGAAACCACTGAAGTCATCTCCTTCGGTGTCGGAGTTGAAAAGCCTCAGCTTTAGTTGTCTTTTTGCACTGAGTCAATTCATCACGCTGCTGTTTCCAACGTCTCCCGTGCAGCAGCTCTATTTCCTTTTCCAACAGCCAGATCAATCGCCTTCAACTTGAAAGCTGCATCATATGCATTTCTCCGTGTCTTGAGGGTGACAAAATTACTACCGTAATCAGAATGATGGGAAGTTTGAGCACGCTTGATTTAATCTAAACAGTAAACAAAAAAAGTTGTTTGACCTTAACCCGTTCGGCAATTTCATTGGTCTAATGAAAGCTTCACGGCGCCAAAAAACTGAGCACGTCACAGAATGTTTTTTTATATTTTCTATAAAATTTGAAAGCGGGAAAAATCCATATATTAGCCGCGTCATTGTATAAGCCGCGAGGTTCAAAGCGTGGGAAAAAAGTTGCGGCTTATAGTCCGGAAATTACGGTAGTGTCACTGAATGGCTGGAAGTCTGAGTGGTGTCTGGAGAATAAACTAGGATTTATAGACAATTGGAAGAGTTTTTTGGGTAGACCAGACCTGCTAAAGAGAGACGGACTCCATCCCTCCAGGGAAGGTGCCGCTCTCCTCTCTAGTAATTTGGCTCATAGTCTTAATAATGATAGTATTTGACTAACTGGTGCCCAGGTCAGGAAGCAGACAAACTGGTTATTCCGAACGTCTGCGAGCTGCCTTGAGACGTCACACAGGTCACATAAACTACAACACATAGAGACTGTATCACCTAGATATCTCATAGAGACTGTGTCTGTTCCCCGAACTACCAAACACAATACCCTCACTAAATCATTTAGAACAAATTTGATTAAGGTCAAACTTGAACAAAACAAACAAATTAAAAATACACATATAAAATTAGGGCTGCTACACATTAGATCTCTTTCTACCAAAGCACTAATTGTTAATGAAATGATTACAGATCATAGATTGGATGCACTCTGTTTGACTGAAACCTGGCTTAAACCGGATGAATATATTAGTTTAAATGAATCTAATTCCCCAGGTTATTGTTATAAACGTGAGCCTCGTCTGAAGGGTCGAGGAGGAGGTGTTGCTACAATTTACAGTGACTTATTTGGTGTTTTGGAGGACAGGCTATAAATGTAAGTGTTTTGAACTAATAATGCTTAATGTGACACCGTCAGATATAAATAAAAAATCTCTGTCGTTTTTTGTCCTTGCTACAATGTATAGATCACCCGGGCCTTATTCTGATTTCCTTGGTGAATTTGCTAATTGTTTTATCAGATCTTGTAGTTACTGTAGATAGAGCTTTATTTTTTGGTGACTTCAACATTCACATAGATAATGAAAATGATACATTGGGATTAGCATTTATTGATATTCTCAACTCTCTTGGAGTCAGACAAAATGCAACCGGACCAACTCATCGCCATAATCATACGCTAGATTTAATTATGTCATATGGAGTTGATGTTGATAATATAGAAATTCTGCAGCAGAGTGATGACATATCGCGGATCATTACCTCGTCTCTGGTATGCTGCAATCAGCTAATGTTACTCAATCCACACCATGCTATCGTTCAGGTAGAACTATTCTTTTGACCACTAAAGATAGCTTCACTAATAATCTTCCAGATCTATCTCATATACTCAATAAACCCCAAAGCCCAGAAGAACTTGATGAAATAACAAAAAATATAAATGCAGTCTTCTCTAGCAGTCTTGATATTGTCGCCCCACTTCGATATGCAATCATATGTCATACCACCTCAGAAAACAATGTCTAATAATTTTCCTTACGTGCAACTACAAGGCCAGCTCTAGGAAGCTTGGTGCTTCCAAACTTCACCCATTAACGGATGAAGGAATCCACTGTGCTCATTGGGACCTTCAGTGCTGCAGACATTTTTCTGTACCCTTCCCCAGATCTGTGCCTCGATACAATCCTGTCTCGGATGTCCACAGACAATTCCTTGGACTTCATGGCTTGGTTTGTGCTCTGACATGCACTGTTAACTGTGGGACCTTATATAGACAGGTGTGTGCCTTTCCATATCTTGTCCATTCAACTGAATTTACCCCAGGTGGACTCCAATCAAGTTGTAGAAACATCTCAAGGATGATCAGTTGAAACAGGACGCACCTGAGTGTCATGGCAAAGGCTGTGAATACTTATGTACATGTGATTTTTTTTTTATAAATTTGCAAAGATTTTAGGAAATCTTTGAGGAAAATAATGAATTTAATAATGAATTTTGAGGAAAATAATGAATTTAATCCATTTTGGAATAAGGCTGTAACATAACAAAATGTGGAAAAAGTGAAGCGCTGTGAATACTTTCCGGATGCACTGTACGTAGAATATAAGTTCTTCGTACAGGGATAACATCTTACACTCCCTCAGTTTATGTCTAGACCAACCCACAATTCGGCTGCTTTAGTTTAGTCTTTAGTTTTATAATCTATAAATTGAATGGCGTCTATGCTTATATTTTTTGTTTTACTGTCTCAACCTCGGGACTCCTATCCTGAGGTCACCAGAACCGGCTGGATCCAGCACCATTCCTGCTTCGTGTTGGACTCCACTGCTACATGTCGCTGAATGATGATGACTAAATGCAGCCGGTGCCTGCCAAACATCATTTCAGTCTATTATGTGGACTTCAGAGGATGAACTGATGCCAACTCCAACCATAAGACATGGGATACTTCATATGCCATTGTCTAAACCTTGGATTTAGGATGGACCACACCGAACCTCACTGAAATTACTAGCCAGGTTGAACTGCGTTTCACAACTCTGTTCTCTGCCTGCATCACCTCGGTCTTGATGGACTACAATCTTGAAATGGAATGCATAGACTAACAATTGCCAACAAAAGCCTTCATCAGCCAATTAACAAGGACAATTGCATCTATGTCAACTTCTGCAGTTTATCCAGGATGGACTTTAAAGACATTAGTCATTAATCTTACAATTCAAACAAAATCGATGTTTTAACACTGACCCTTAACCCTTACTTAGTTTAATAATTTTAAACCATGACTTTAACGATATATAAGTAATATTTACGTTATATTCATGCTGGTTAGCAAGAGGGGAACTGGCCCCCACAGTGAGCCTGGTTTCTCTCAAGGTTATTTTTCTCCATTAATCAACATCTTATGGAGTTTTGTGTTCCTTGCCACATTCGCTTTCAGCTTGCTCACTGGGGTTATTAATACAATTATTATTGAATTAATTATTTTTAAACACGATTAACAATCGTATTTATCTAATTACACAATGATGGTTCATCGACATTATAGACATTACAGTTTTATTGTCTGTTAATGCCTAATCTTCTGTAAAGCTGCTTTGAAACGATGTGTGTTGTGAAAGGCGCTATACAAATAAAATTGACTTGACTTATCCTAATTTACTCACCCTCATGTCATTCCAAACCTCCTTTGACCTTCTTTCTTATGCAGAACACAAAATGTTTTTAAGGAGTTAAGTAGTCCTTCACTAGGTTTATGTGCCATATTGACAGTAAATAGTGACTGGTAAGTCAAGCTTGAAATTTCTTTTTTAAACCTACAGATAAGACTCTTCTGAAGAAATACAATCCCTTTGTACGATGAACAGAATTAACTAAACGAAAGTGGCTACATCGATAGATGGTTCTCACTACAACCAAGGACATTTTTTTTTAAGTTTTAGACTTAACATTTGATTTAAGCACTTTACTTTGTGATATTACAATATGATTTAACTTTAGGGTATGCAAATAATGACAGCATTTACATTTTTGGGTGAACTTTTTCTTTAAGCATTGACTTGCAGCGGTGTCCTCATTCTCTTTTATATGTTGTTTGGAAAAAAGAACAAATATATTTTTCAATTTAAGGAAGTGATTTGAGTTTGAGGAAATAGAATTTAATCAAACCCCCCCCCTTTCCTCTTTTACATTCCACCATAATGTGCCTTATTACATTCTCTCTCCATGAATCGATTATGGATGTACACGGCAACAGTTTACAGTTCTGATAACCACAAGATTTTACAAAAAAAAATGTCAGTTTTTCTTCCTGATGTGGGAATAAAGAAAGATTATTGCAAATAGATGAGTTTCAAAAATACCAAAAAGAGCAGGGAATAAACTGCATGGAGACCTGTAAGCTTAAATAGCACATTATATAGTTCGTGAAATTATGAAATCGCTCTCATTCACATTTCCATGGAAAAGAACATTTGCTTAAAGTTAACTTTACTGGGTGAATCATGCGTAACAGTGTAACAGTCTGATGAATTCCTCTTTGCCACCTGAACTTTTTAAGAACGTTGAATCTTTGAGACACCTATGCTAAAAAAATAAAATAAATCTATAGACAGCGGAAAAAAATAAAAATAAAATATATTTTTATAAAATATAAAAAAAATTAGAGATGCCGATACCGATCTCTAATTTTTTTTTTTTTTTTAACACTAAGATCGGCAGATACTGATACAGATTTATTTCTTAAAGTGCTCTTTGCCACACTTTTGGAAGTTATATGCTGCAGTTATGTGTTTATGCCCCACACAGTAAAATTACAGTAACACTTTACAAAAAGGTTCCATTTGTTAAAATGATTTAACAACATTACTGTAGTTAACATGAACTTAATGTTAGTTACAACACCTACTAATACATTTTTAAAATCAAAAGTTGTATTTGTTAACATTATTGAACTTTGAATTAATCATATTTTTATGAACTAACATTGATTAATAAATTCTGTAAACAATATTGTTAATTGTTTGTTCATGATACCTAATGTATTAACTAATTTAAAAAAAGAAATCTTTTTATTAAGTGTTTAAGTGTAGGGCAGTGGTGGCTCAGCGGTTAAGGCTCTGGGTTACTGATCAGAAGGTCAGGGGTTCAAGCCCCAACACCACCAAGACACCACTGTTGGGCCCTTGAGCAAGGCCCTTGAACCTATCTGCTCCAGGGGCGCCGTATCATGGCTGACCCTGCACTCTGACCCCAGCTTAGCTGGGATATGTGAAAAATAAATAATTTCACCATGTATATGCAGAAATGTATGTATAATGTGTGACAATTGATCAATTAAATTAAATTAAATTATTAAATTACAAAATGACAGTAAAATTTACTTTGTGCCTTTAATTGTGACTTGCTAACCTTTATTTGTATTAAAACCATTATGAATAGTTCTGTTGTCAATATCAAAAGGTCATTGTGACATACTGGCAACCGAAAACTATGAGAGCATCATACACAGCAGAGATACTTTCAAAAATAAGAAAAAAATGTATATATACATTCCAAGTTCTAAAACTGCTCCAGTGAGAAATCATAAATATCTATGATTTGTTTACTGTCTTTGGCATCTTGTAACACAAATCACTATTTATTAAGCAAATGTGTGAAGACACGGTGCCGTTATTGAAGGTTAAACAGTTTTATCTTTTATTAGTGGTATTGTGACCAAAATTAATCTGTTTAAAATAGGGATCCTCACAGAATAGCACTGGGATGAGTGACTGATGATGAGAAATTGAGAGTGCTCATGTTGCAGAGAGAAGCTAAAAGCACTCATGAAGTCTCAAACAGTCTCCATCGCTCCACATAACGTCCGGTTGTCATGACTCGTGTTACATCACATGCACTCAGATTTTTAATTGCATGTTTATTTGTGATTTAATTAATTTTTATACCCATTAGCAGCCTCTTTATCCTCTTCCTGCTCGCTGTTCAACGGGTCACAATAACTACTGTAATGATTATAGAAAATGGGCAACTTAATATTCATACACGTGTTTGTTCTTACACATTTAAAAAACAAACAGCATATTCATGTGAATTACATAATGTTTTAAAGTGTAAATTCATGAATGCATAAGAATTGCCAACAACTTACCCTCCAAAGGCCAATCTGTCATGCTTCAAGGGCTGAGCAAGTGCTCATTCATTAGAGTAGCAGTGTATGTGGGATTCCCTGCGTGCTGCAAAAAAGATAGGCCCTAAATCTTGGCACGATCAGCAATCACATATTTAAGATGAAAATTTGCCGATTTCGATTGGTAGCGATCAAATGGTGCACCCCAAGTCAGTATAATATATTTTAAAAAATAAAGATATGGTCAAAGACATCTGTCCAGCGCTTCTATAGATAGAAAAACAATCTAAAAATGGCTCAGATACTCAACCGCACAGATACTCGCATAAACGGGTCTGAACAACCCCTACATTTCCCAATAATTAAAAAAAAATAAAACTAACCGAACCCAGCTTGAAACCTGCCGGTTTGTCTGGTCCTGTCGGGCTTGGGTTTGGTTGAATACCTCTATTCCCTAATTTATTTTGGTATTGAACAATATGACTATAGTCATATAGAATTGATAAGTTTGACTTTCACCCCTCATGAACAGTAAAAATGTTGCTGCTTTTACAGAGGTTAATTTGTCGTGAAGTCCTGACAGCACGACTTGCCTTGCTATGAAACAAGCTATGCTTTTATTTTTTTTCAGTAGTAGCCTGAAGGAGGTCAAGGCTTCTTTATTCTGAGTTAGCAGGTGTACGGACTCGTTACTTCTATGGTTGTTGTTTTAAGAGCTAACAGAAGCGATGGAGGGCTGTTCAATTGCTCTGTTCACCATACGACACAGGCTAATTTGCTCTTGTTAATTATAAACAGAGGAAAGGCTGTTTTGGGTTTCAAATTACCCAAATGTAATGTCGTGAAACATAAGCTGTGCTTTGAACATTGCCTTTGAACATCTAAACTTGTTCTGCTAAATTTTAGATAAACGTAAGTAGCAAAAGATGCACATTGGTCAGTTTTCTCAGACGAGGCAGCGTACCAAGTGTTCTTTTAAGCACAGGGCAAAAACTCCTCGTTTGGCACACTGACTTTTAGGTGACAAAGTGACCTAATAAACACTATACGATCACAAGGACATGTATCGCAAAATCAGAGTATTGCCATTGAGTCTCCAAGGTGGTCTATGTTTCATCACCCTGCTTATACTCTCGCCTTTGGCACTTTTCCTGGCCGAGCACCTGCTATCCATATTGGGCTGCTGTGTCTAAAAGTGGCCCATGTCAGACTTTAGCATGTTAGCTGTAAAAATGAAAGATATTTACAACTGAGGAACATTTCTGGAGCACTTGCATGGCTTCTGATGTGGCAAAGTAAAGTCTTATACATGCTTTGTGAACAAAGTGTGGTAGCTGAAGGCTAGGTTGCCCTTAAACAGCCTTGGGATGTGGTGGTCAGATTCCTACTCTTTTTGCATGTTGCGCAGATCAAAGGGGTCACAATAACTGCTTTGCATGCATGTCGTCTGTCATCTGACTTGTCCATAAAAGGCCCTGCCCACACCCTGTGAATCTACCAATGAGAGCCAAGCTTGGTTGCACCAAAGTGGAATAAACAATCTCTTGTCAGCTCCGTGCACACCATTTCTGTCTTTAAAGATAGTGATCTTTTTTGTAAACATAATATCTAGCCTCCTTTTACTCATTCACCTGCTTGTGTTGTCATCGCCCCATGAATGGTGTGTGCAACAGGTTTAGGATGTTTTTAAATGCCAATCACATTCAGGGAGCGTATGCATGTTACTTCTGAAGAACGAATGTGCCATAAATTTGGAGACCAAGGCTGTTTTTGCTGGCAAGAACAGTGGCATCTTAGTTTGGCTTTCTCTTTTATAAACATTGTGTCTGCAACACAAAGGGTTGTCTCCAGTTTAATGTGTTTCCAACGTCTTTGCCACAAAGCTTGTATATCGATGAGATTCTGTGGAAATGGTATACACTTTTAGCTCTTTTATATATTGAAATTAGATTTTGTGTAAAGAAAATTAAGCCGACATGAAAACATTTTGCATTACAGGCTTGTGATTATTTTCATGACAGCTGCACATTTTTCACGCCCCAAATCTCAATATCACAATGTGAAAAAAGATGGCCAGTATGATCAACTTTTTACTAAATGTGTATCATTTAAGTGTCAATGTCACTGCAATGTGTACGTACTTTTTTATTATTTTGAAAATAATAAAATTGTTACAATGATTTTTTAATACTACTAGTTACTACTGACACATACTTTTTTGTTAAAAAACGTTTTGATCGAATTAATTACACGGTGTATATATACAAATATTTTCTGAGAAAGCCCCTCATATAACAATAACTCAATATATAATGATGAAATAATTATACATAGTTATCTTTAAATATTTAAAAATGATATATAATATAAAAATATTCAGATAATTAAAATGCATTACATTCATGTGGCAGAGGAGTTAATCATATAGGTGTCTTACATGATAAGACAACACAAAAAGCGGCTTCAGAATACAATGTAGTTTACTACTGTTCACAGCAATCCATTTCACAAGTGAATTTGTCAATCAGTTGCAGATTTATTATGAGGGCTTGTTTAAGGTCCCGTCAATGTACGCCTGCGTCTGACATGCTTGTGTAGAGACTCAGGTGTGTTGCGTCGTAAATATAACATTTTAGGTCACTGTGTCAAGTTAAATATAGTTTAATACTTAGAACACATCTTGAGATCCCTTAGTTCGCATTTGCGCCCAAATGTTTTAAACGCAAGAAGACACATATTTGTGTTGTGCTGCCTACTGAAGGGTTGATTTGTTCACTGTATAAACTGTGCATTGCTCACACACCTGAAGTTTCACTTACTGCCCTCTGGAGTAAACAGGTGGTACTACAAGCTTGCTTCCTTGGTACAGTCCGGCGGCAGGGCGGTTTATTGCGTAATTTTTTTATTACGCGTTATTTTTTTTTTTTAACAAATTAATCTCACTGAATTAATGCGTTAAATTGACAGCCCTAATACTTTTATAATAATAATATAATAATAATAATAATAAAAATTATGTAAATATTTTGTTTTAACATGCGGTAAAGAAATTGTCATAATGGACATCTATTTTTTTTGCATTGCAGTAATGATATTTGGGGAATAAAATGTGTGCATCTGTCATGAAAATGTCACTGTGCAAAAAATCTTAATTGCCGAAAGATAGGCTTCATTATAAATGTTATTTCTTTCATTCTTTTGATTTTGGCGTAAAGTAGGACTAGGAAATGTTTTTTGTCAGGTTTCATGAGAATCACCCCATCAACACCTATTATCACACACTTTCCGTTGCAGAATAAATTAATCATTGGTGACAAATATGCCTGCTAATAGGGTATTTCTATTATGGCATTTGTAATTGAAAATGTACACGGTGCTGCATCCAGTCATTATTAAGTCCAAGACTGTTGTAGTAATGGCACCTTCTATATAGAGATCTCAGCTATGTTTCGTGACATTTCTTTCCATTACCTTAGCTATCTAGAGTAGAAGCATTACTCTCACAATGAGCACAGCCATGTCTCTGAATCGTGCCTCGGATGTTGCCAACAACAGCCAAAAAAGCAGCTGACTGGCATTTGGCAAGGGGCAGCATGTGGCATCTGTTGGTCTGGCCAATAACAACAGCCCTCGCAATGATGTCCCACTGCTTATGTCACACTCTTAAATCGTTGTGTATAGGGCAAAATGCTGTGGTGAGTCGCTATAGGTAAAGGCAGTCTCTCTCTCTCTCTCTCTCTCTCTCTCTCTCTCTCTCTCTCTCTCATATTCACACAAATCCTATAAATAAGTGTGGAAATATAAGACGGAGGGCCATGCCTTTGGTGCTGGGGTTTCAGTGTTTTAATAAACTTGGAGCTACTGTACATTTGGACAGCTTAATGGTATAGCCTAGTAATATTAAGTTGTTTGTTTGTAAGAAATAAAAAAATCCAACCGCAAGTGGTCTAATTTGCACAGCAGATTTGGCTGCATGCATTGCTACCTTTTGGATGTACTATTTTATTCATTTGTTTTTGGTTTGGTGTTTTTGTTTGTTTTCCTTTGTTTTTTGTTTGTTTCTTGTTTCTTTTTTGCTGTATTTTGTTTTGCTTTGGTTTGTTTGTTTTTGTCTGAATTAAAAAACAATTGCAAGTAGACTTGTTTACATAGGCGATTTGTCTGAATGCATTGTTGCATTTTGAATTTATTTTATTTCTTTATTTTTGTTTGTAGTTTTTTGTTTTATGTTTTTATTTATTTATTTGTATTAGTTTCTTTTATCTGAAGTACAAAAAAAAAAACATCTGCAAGTTGTCCTTGTATTGTACATGGCAGATTTAGCTGAATATGTTGTTGCATTTTATTTATTTTTGTTTTGTGGCCATGTATGTTAATTAAACAATCTTTAAAATGGCAATTCAGAGTAACATTATGCCATAAATACAATTGCATTTTCAGCCGAAACGAATGACTTAGAAATTCACCAATACAACTATCCACGGTGATCAAATATATCTTTTGAAAGAACTATAAAAGGTTCTTAACACCATGCATTAGACAAGCCATTTGAAATCTTTAAAGAATCTATAAAAATGTCATGCACACGCACACAGTGAGCATTTACAGGCAGCAAAACTATAATTATGAGGGTGGGGAAAGACTAATTACTGTTTTTCCAGTATTTGTTGATTATGTATAGTGCTCTATACGCACTCACTTTGTAATGAAACACACGTCTGTTTTAATGGACAGGTGTTGATGCCAACCTGTTGTCTGAGTGATCTCTAATGATGATTTATAGGAGTTCATGCTCTGTGTTGTGTAATTTTCTACACCCATAAAGGATTAAGTGCTTTTTCAGCAGCGGTTCTAGCTGTTCAAGAGAACAAGAGAAGGACTGAAATTACAGTCATTGATTACTGTACTTCCCCTGCAATTTAAAATGAACTTTTGTATAGTAAACAGTTGAATGCATTCTCAGTCTAATAGTTATCAATATTTAAATAAATGTGGGTGCCATATATAGGAAATATCTTGTCAAGTTTAAAGAACTCTGTGGTGCTATCAAAACTGTCCATTTGACTCTTTGACTATTTGATCTTAACCAGAGCAACATTGAAATATTAGCCCAATGGTATGACATTTTGGGTGGGATTTGTTATTTGAAATCTAGAAAAATACTTGAAAGTAGTTCAAATAGTAGTTTCGTGTACTTCTCCTTGAAATGCGTTATATAAACTATTTTCTCTCTATCTATCTTGTTCAGGGTGAGTGTTTGTTGACAGTCCAGCTCTGTGAAGAAGAGTGTGTTGAGGATGAAGAGGATGTAGAGTTTTACTTGCTGTTCCACGGCTCCACCCAGAGGCACGTTTCCAGCACTTTAAAAATCAGCCATGTCACACTGCAAGCCGTGTGCCCAGGTCAGTAATCAACAACACCAATGGTCTCTCACACGTTCTGGTTTCACTGTATTAGTAAGGACAGCTAAAACCAAACTTATTATCTAAGCCTTTACCTAAGATAAGACCTATCCCTTAAAGAAACCTTTTGATATCAGTAGATATAAAGTTAAACATGACTTGGCTGATTTATGAGCTTATAAAACTCCTCACAGGTCAGTTTTTGACAAGTCTTTCTAGATTTGCAAGGACACTTGCAAAGATTTTACCCTCACATAGCCAAACTTGTATACACACACACACACACACACACACACACACACACATTCCAGGATCGTTTGGAACTAAAATTCAAACATACAGTTACACATCTTGCATATTTTATCATTGGCAGTTAATTGTTAGCTTCTTCCTAGGACCAGATGCTCATTACCTGCCGACTTCAACTAATTTACATTCCAGTCATGCCAGATCTAGTCCAGAAATTGCTTGGCACATCATTCTTGTCCAATTATTCACCCACTAAATTGTCCCAGTTACCACAGGGCCTCTGTTTGACTGGGCTCTGGCCCAGAGATCATGCTGTTGAGCTGTTCCAAATGTCTCTGTGCGGTGTCGAAAGAGTCATGTATATACACTCTTGCTCGATTTAGGACAGCATACACACAGTGCCTTGTAATAATCAGACATGTTCTTACTGTAAGAACATACCTGATATGGGTGTGCAGCGAAGCCCATGATCTGTATCTGTTCATATGACAAAATTATCTGTATCTGTATCTGTCTCTGTATTTGGATAGAAACGGGGGTGGGCGGGGCTTAAACCAGAAGTGCATCAAAACTAAATGAAATGCACATTTCTAAATGTTACTCTCACAATTATAGTTTCTATTAATAAGATATGCCTTGTATATGTCTTTTCATAAAAATATAATAATAATAAATTATAATAACAATAATAGTAATTATTATTATCTTTATATCTTTTTTTAATTATTATCTTTTTTTTAAACATTAACTGAGGAATATACGGGTCGGCCGCTAATCGCAGGGTTGGTGGTTCGATTCCCGTCCCACATGACTCCACATGCCGAAGTGTCCTTGGGCAAGACACTGAACCCCAAGTTGCTGCTAATGGCAGGCTAGCGCTTTCCATGGCAGCTCTGCCGCCATTAGTGGGTGAATGGGACACAGTGTAAAGCACTTTGGTAACCTCTGAGGTTAAAAAAGGTGCTATATAAGTGCAGACCATATGTTGTGGTTTCTCCTGGTATTTCTGATATTAATATCTGCTTGAAACAGACTTTTGTTTTTCTGTGCATGTATAACAACATTATTCTTGTGGCAGGAGGTGTCAAGCAAAATGTTAAATATCAAGCAAACATTTTGCAGTGAATAATAAATACAAATTCAAACATTAAAAGAAATGAAAATAAATCAATATAGCCTGCAAACAGGTGAAAGTCCCGTAAGTCTATCAGGAATTTTTACGAGATGACACCATTATTTAGTGAGGTAATAATAATAATAATAATAATAATAAAAAAAAGCTAATAATAAATGGTACATGGTACAATATGGTACAATAATAATGTTACATTTATATAGTACTTTTCCAGAGTTCAAGAACACTTAACATTCTTAAAATTTAGCACAGTTTAAAGGAGGAGGAAAAAAAAAAATATTGAGTATGTTTCAGTATATAAGGAGGAATTTTCGGAATAGATGAATATGCTACTCTATGCAGTATTTAAAACTTTATGGAGCATTAAAAAAAATTCAGAATAAAGTCTTAACCACATAATTACCTTAATCGCTGATGTGGATATAAATGTGGTCAACTTTAAGAGATGGATACATGTTGACAAGCTCTGACGTGAAATCAACACTTAAGGTCAGGAGTTTAGGCTGTAAATAAATGCATGGGAGTCACGTGTGATACATTAACAAGGCTTTACAAGAAGTATTAAGTGTAGTTAATGTTACACTTGACAAGCTCCAGACACACACAATTAACACAGACCACAAACGGTTAAGATTGTGCCCATTCGATCTGAAATCACATGTGCACATTTCCATTTCTAAGGTTTACACTTTAGAAATATTGACTGCGCAGATTCATAAATTTGTTGCAATTTTGGATATGTTTATTTAAAATGTTTCTTTATCCTTGTGCTTCCTGGATAATCAGTCATATTAATATTTTGTATATTATTCAGATGAATCTGTTGTTTGTTCTGAAGTAATTATTCATGCCTTTCCCAATAAGGTATTGGGCTTCGGGCACATCCCTAATATCTGAATAGGATTAATTCTTTGACCAGCATCTCGACTACAGTTGCTTTTACTGTACTTAGAATTAGACATTTGAACAAACCCCTAACCCTAATTATTGGACTTCGATGCATGACATGTCTGTTACAGACATGAATTGTCTCAAAGATATGTGATACTTCATATGCCACTGCCTGAACCTTGGACCAAAATGACCTGCCGGTGAACTGTGATGCACCTCAATGATCTCTGCCTGCATCACCTCGGTCTAATGATGGACTACACTCTTGAAATGGAATACGTAGACTATCAATTAATTGCCAATAAAAGCCTTCATCAGCCAAATAACAAAGGACAATACATCTATATGAACTTCTGTAGTTAATCCAGGATGGACTTCAAAGACATAGTCATTAATCTTAGTTCACATAAAATCTGTTTACATTTTAACAACATGTTAACACTTTATTTAACTAATTTTAAACCATGACTTGCACTGCACATAAATAACTAATATTGGCATTATATGCATGATGTTAACCAGAGGGGAACTGACCCCCCACAGTGAGTCTGGTTTCTCCCAAAGATATTTTTCCCCATTAACCAACATCTTATGGATTTTTGTATTCCTTGCCACAGTTGCCTTTGGCTTGCTCACTGGGGTTCTAAATACAATTATTATTACATTTTATATAAAATTTACAATCATATTTAATCAAACTAAACAATGATCACTCTTAAGACTTTATCGATATTACGGTTTCATTTTCTGCTAAATCGTGATCTTCTGTAAAGCTGCTTTGAAACGATGTGTGTTTTGAAAAGCTCAAAACAAATAAAAATGACTTGAATTATACCTCAGATCGTGCAACTTGTGAGGTGTGCTCTAACTTTTCTAAGCAACTGGAATAAATTTGAAGATAAAATGGGAGAAACATATCCCATGGGCTTTAATTGAAGGAGGGACCCGTGGCAAACGGCACCCGTATTTTCTTCAGAAAATGTCAAAACTCTTCTTTTATGTTGTATCACAAAATTGCATAAAAGAGAACCATCTAGCATTTTACATTAATAGAGCCTTAAATAGGCACAATTCATTGCTTTTATCAACTAAAGATTGACGTTGTTAACAATAATGTTCAAGAGATGTTATTGTTTCCAAGGAACCGGTTGCGTTGCACTCTTACATAGTATTTATAAAAAAAAAAGTAGAGCTCAATAGTCCTCCCATTTATCATATTACTAAGATTCAAAGCAAAAACCTTTAGGCAGTTCTATAGAGGGCCACAGTAGATGTAGTGTAATGGAATCCTCTCCGGACTTTTGGCACCGGTTGTGTAATCACCCCTCCGGTGGAGCACTTAAAGGCTTTTCAGCAGCATGAAGAATGGCCTAGAGTTTGGTGGTATGTTGAACATTATGCTATATTTGCAATGGTTTAGCTGGAACATAAAATTTAGCTACGTCTCTATTATTGTGATGATATTAATGCACTTTTATTTGGCGTGAAGTTCCTGAAAGAGCATGAAATTAGACTAGTTTCACTGACCTTCATTGTCTCATTACTTGCGAGCAATTTAAACGTCAATAATGGTGAAACAGAATTCCAAGGTGAGTAGGATTAAATTCAGTTCCGTTTATCATTTAGAACTGGCCGTTTCAATTGATCAATTCAAAATGAATTGTCCCTGCATGGCATTTATGTATTATTATGTATTAAAATGTTTTAGTAAAAATATATGTTGGTTAATATGGCTGTTGTTGTTATCGCAATGAATGATATTGGTGCATATTAATGAAAATGTAAAAAACAAACAAATATTATTTGCGTAATTTAGCAAGCAGAAAAGAAACTGTTGATAACATGCACTAATTATTTAAATATATATATTATACAGTGTGTGTGTGTGTGTGTGTGTGTGTGTGTGTGTGTGTGTGTGTGTGTGTGTGTGTGTATATATATATATGTTACTAGTATATATTAACATAAATGCGCTTATGGAAGTATATATTATGTACGATGTATATTTACAGTACATACACAGAATAAATGTGTGTTTGTTTATGTAAATATGTATTCAAAAGATTGACAAATATCAAGAAATAATTTTTTTTTTTTTTAGCACAGCCCTACTTTCAACCTTCTCTCTCTGCTGGAGGTCCACACTTTGCTTTTTTCTAAACATTTGGTTACCAAGACATCCTTATCACCTAAAACGGCTCAAATGCTTTGAACTCAGACGGATACCCCACTGAGATGTTTTGGTCAAACAAATCTGGTGCAAGTGAGTGTGGATGTGTGTATCTACACACATCCACATTTTCTGGAGTGTTTGTCCTTGCAATATGTTGTTGCGGTGACATCTCATGACTGTATTGATACAAGACAGGCCTCCTGGCAGCCCTCACAATGAAATTCTAATTATAGAATGTCACCACTCTCCTGCAGTTTTGCTTCTCAGTCATGGAAATAAATTGGTGTTAATGCACAAACATATCTCTGTAATTATATCCGTCTCAGCTCAACTTTATGCAGTCAAACAATTTTTCATCTGCGTGACTTCCAAAATCCTGCATATGAAGCAACATCTCGTTTTTATTAATGTTAAGCTGATTTATAGGAGACCTGCTTGTTTAATTTGAGAAAAATGGCTGTTAGAAGTTGTCAAGAGTCAGTTTAGTAATTAATTATTGTTAAAAAGAGACACATCTGGTTATCTAAATACTTTTTGAATGGAGATTGAACTTAACAATCTTTCGTCTATTGTTTCCCAACAGCTCATGATCGCAGCGAAACTGTGCGTGTCACACTGTGCCAGGCGCGACCCGGGGGCTCAGTGGACCCTGTGGCAGAGGAACACTTTCAGTTCGTGCAGGACCTCGCCCTCGACATGGCCCAGTTCCTGGTCAACGCGGCTGGGAAGACCGAAGGGGCACTGCTGCTGGACGAGTGTCAGATCCCCCTAAAGGAGTGCGAGAGGTTGGATGACACTCTGGCCCTCGCCCTAAAACACCTCCCTTTACCATCAGGCTGGAGTGTGCTGGGCACAGACTTTCCCATAGACACGGGCCCTGAAACGAGTTCGGGAATTGGTGAGTAGGCTCTGTTTTATGTTTTATGAAGTCTTGCACTTCAGACTGATCTGGTTTAACAAAGCTTAGACCGTGGGCATTATATTTTCAGGAGAGACCTTCAAGCCCAGACCTGAACACACATGTGTATTTTGTGTTTTAAGTGGTGGGTTGGTTCACACTGTTATTCCATTCTAGCCTTATTTTCCTCCTGCTTGTCATTATATCAAGCCAGGAATGCCATTTCAGATAATCTAAAAGCAAACATTCCCATCCTAATAAAGTGCTCTTTTTGGCATGCTGCATTTATGCAGCCTATTAAGTCGGGCCATGGACCAGTTTCAAAGCTGATTGTAGATGCTTTTGATAAATGGCAGGAATTCTGGTTGTCACTGACTTAGAATTGCATTTCATTTGGATTTAGCAGGAAGGTTCTTGTTTAAAGATTATGCTGTATTCTTAAATGCTCTCTGATACCCCTTTTCCACCAAAATTCTGCTGTAGCTGGAGCTTTGCTGGGGGATATGCAAAGCTCTGTCAGAACCGGTCCCCATTGCAACAGCTGCATTGCAATCTTTGGTTCCAAATTTTACTTGTAGTTTTGAGAATTTTTTTAACATTGGCAACTAATTTATTTCTGCATCTTGTCATCATGAGCTGGCTTTGATGTAATGCTCAAAAGTTATTGAAATATATAAACACTCACTGACCACCTTATTAGGTACTGTACACCTACTTATTCATGAGATTTATCTAATCAATCAGTCCTTTGACAGCAGTGCAATGCATAAAACCTCTCAGATATGGGTCAGGAGCTTCAGTTAATGTTTACATCAACCATCAGAATGGGACAACGTGGCATGAGTTTTGGTGCCAGACGGGCTGGTTGGAGTATTTCTGTAACTGCTTATCTCCTGGGATTTTCATGCATAACTATCTTAAGAGTTTACACAGAATGGTGTCAAAACATCCAGTGAGCAGCAGTTCTACAGACGGAAACACCTTGTTGATGAGAGCGGTCAACAAAAAATGGCCAGGCTTGTTCAAGCTGACAGAAAGGTTACGGTAACTCAGATAAACACTCTGTAGAATTGTCATGAGCAGAATAGCATTTCAGAACATATCAAACCTTGAGGCAAATGGGCTACAACAGTAGAAGACCATGTCAGGTTCCAATTATGTCAGCCAAGAAAAGAAAACTGAGGCTGCATTGGCAACAGGCTCACCAAAACTGGACAGTTAAACACTGGAAAAACATTGCCTGGTCAAACATTGCCTGGTCAAACATTGCCTGGTCTGATCAATCTCGATTTCTGCTGAGGTACACTGCTTGGCCATTTTCCGTTGACCGCTCTCATCAACCAGGCATTTTCATCTGCAGAACTGCCACTCACTGGATGTTTCCATTCTGAGTAAACTATAGACTGTTGCAGGAACATCCCAGTAGATCACCAGTTACAGAACTACTCAAACCAGCAGGTCTGGAAACATAACTCATGCCACGGTCGAAATCACTGAGATCAATATTTTTTTCAATTTTGATGGCTGATGTGACAATTAACTGAAGCTCCTGACCCATATCTGAGAGGTTTTATGCATTGCACTGATGCCACACAATTGGCTGATTAGATAATCCCATAAATAAGTAGGTGTACAGGTTTACCTAATAAAGTGGTCACTGAGGGTAGAGTAAAATTCATAGCAGTCAATTCACACACATGGTATTTGTAAAACAATAATTTTATTCCTGTCAATCATGGAATTTATAGTCAATTAGCTTTGAAGCACAACAACAATTGGAACAGGGGTGTCCATCAACATCAGAAGCCCACACCGGCACCTTTTAGTTAGAAATGTGGAAGAATTTCAATTAAACAGTTGTGCAAGCACTAAAATACATATTTCTTGAAATATATGCACACAAACCCATGTAAATACTGTATGTGCGCATATGACTGTGTGGCCATGTAGAGTTACCAGTGTTTTCAGAGGATGTACACAACAAACGTGACCAAAATACAGTTTTATTGTGGCTTTGTTGCTGCCGCTCAACCAGACAGGAACTCAAAGGGGAAATGTAAATATACATTCAAAGGATTAAAATGATGGTTATCAACCTGAACAAAAGCAAACAAATGATTGAAAAGATATCTGAACAAGTCAAAAAGCTAATTGCTGGAAAACTACAAAATGGGGCCATGCGGAGAGCTTTCCAGACAAGCCCAAACGCCTTCCCTACAGAATGTGGCGGAGGTCTTTCTGCATGGCCACATGCTCATCAACTGTAATCCACAGCAGAAATATGAGCTTGTATGTATTAAGTGTGCTTGGAAGACTGCGTGGATCCGGCCGATCTGTCGTTTTGATGACAACCATTGCATTGCGGGAAATCATTAATCAGAGCAGCTGACGGAACATCTAGCTTGCTGCAAGTCCTGATTCACGGCTATCATGTGACTCGTGCTTGACTTTAAAATCCTTTTCCAAAATCTTTGAACAGAAGGTTATTTCTTTTTTAAGCAACATGTAACTGGACAAGATATGGGATGTTGATTGCCTAATGTTGATTACCACAAAAAATCATTTTGTCTCATCTTGAGCAGTGAGCGGCAGTTCTGTGGATGGAAATGCCTTGTTTATTAGAGAGGTCAACAGAGAATAGCCAGACTGGTTCGAACTGACAAAGTCTATGGTAACTCGGATAATCGCTCTGTACAATTGTGATGAGGAGAATAGCATCACAGAATGCTATTCTGAGATGCGGGCTGGCACTGTTTTGGCTGCATTAGGAGGACCTACACATTATTAGGCAGGTGGTTTTAATGTTGTGTCTGATCGGTGTGTTTATATATATATATTTGAAGCAATAAGTGTGGTCACAGAAAGGCACTTATAATGATGAATGGGGCTAGTTCAACATCAAAATACACATGATTTCTAACGTATAGCCACAAGGATGTTCCAAGCTTCTTGGAGAATTTGCCATGGTTCTTGTATCTATTTAGGCTGTCTAAATTGCTTCTGTCTCTTCTTGTAATCCCAGACTGACTTAATTTTTCAATGGGGGGCACTGTAGTAGTGTAGTATTAATATAAGCAATCATGTAGTGCTGTTGAATGTAAACACTGACTGATGCTGACTTCACATCACCTTACTGGCTCATATTACACAAAAGAAATTATCTTTTGCCACCACCTGCTGGCTAACATATGTAATGCCTAAAAATTACATGCAAAGAGACACATATACAGAAGCTCTTAACACATCTGCACTGCTCTTACACTTTAGATTAGAATGTCATGAACACAAGCGGAGTGATACACACAGTAAAGGGTCCGAGTGACGATGGTGTGAGACCATCATTGCTCATGGAACGTCTCATCCAATCAGATTCAAGGACCAGAACTAACTGTTGTGTTATATATATATATATATATATATGAAGCAAAAAGTGTGGTCACAGAAAGGCACATACAATGATGAATGGGGCTAGTTCAACATCAAAATACTCACGATTTCTAATATATAGCCACAAGAAAAACTTAATACATCTTAACATAATTTAAGTGTGATAAATTCTGGGACCACCATTATGACGTTTACCAGATTACAGGATTTACAGGCAGTATGGTGTCATGACAACAAAGTTGTAATACTGTATATAACTTTAAACAGATAATTTTAGTAAGCAATGTTATCACACTAAAATCATGTAATATGTTACATCTTTTGCTATATTTTTTGAAAAGGTGTGTATTTTTAAGTTTATTGAAAAGTCCCTTTTATTTCCATTGTTATTGCCTTACTCTAACTTACATTTTTGCTTTTTTTAATAAATAAGGAATGAGTCTAAATAATATTTCTGTTAATGAGCTATATTTCACAAATGCTGAGAGTTTAACTTGTATTGAACCTGGAAAATTTGTTTAAAAGCCTTGTTTAGCACAATGGATGATTGGCAGTTGAGTAGGCAGTCCTACGCTGTTGTCCTACACACATAAGGACGGATTATCATTTGCGCTACAAATGCGATATTTCCATGCATTTTTAACTACTTTGTGTTTGAGTGATCCATTCACAAAATGTTCTAGTCCCCATTTACAACTGTTTTCAGTTGCAGTCCAATTGTGCTTGAAAAATTCAAGATGCATCTTAATTAGTAACCTGAAATCCAGCCAGCATTGTTAATGCAAGGGTGGTGAGATTTGGACCGTTGGCAGCGAGAGATAAGCGCTAACAAAGGGTAAACGAGCTAAATGACATAATTCTAAGCACGGCTTATCTCCTGTTAACAGCCATGGTCTGAAATAACTCATACAGTCAAGCATCTGAAAGTGCTGTTGCTTTTTCATTCCATGTTCAGAACATAGAAAAAGCACTTGAGAAAGTGAGAAGACAATTGCAGATTTTATTTGTACCTGAGAACACGTTGGTAACATTTTATATTTCCTGCATATTTAGATTATAGTTACTATAGACCCTCCCTGCTAATGCGGTCCATTATAAAGGGAACTTTCTAACTTGGTACATTTAAAAAAATTATTTTTTGCAAAGTTAACAATAAATGCAGTTCAATTGCAGGCTGTGTATGTTTGGTAGGTTGGTTCAAAAGAAAGCAGTGACATCAGCAAGATTTCATTACCTTTACAAGCAGCCACTGAAAATAGACATACTTTTGAACTTAGTATTTTAATAACTGATATCAGGATAGTTTAAATGAAGATTGTGACTACTCATAAACTATGTTGTTACTCTGCCCAAGTTGCAAACATAATTTGGTTTTCTTTACAAAAAGTTTCTATTTGTTTGCATTTGTAAAAACAATATGTATCATGAACTAACAAAAAAACTATGTATGTTTACAGCATTTATTAATCTTTGTTCATTTTAATTTATGAAAATGCAATTGTTAATTGTAAGTTTGTGTTAATAGTAAACACATGAATGGTTTCCACCAAACCTTCAATATGACACTTGTGAATGTCTGGCCACTTTCTGTTGACCTCTCATCAACAAGGTGTGTTCGTCTGCAGAACTGGCACTCACTGGATGTTTGTTTTTGGCACCATTCAGAGTAAATTCTAGAGACTGTTGTGCATGATCAGCAGTTACAGAAACACTCAAACCAGCCCTTCTGACACCAAAACTCATGCCACAGTCAAAATCACAGAGATATTTTTTTTCACCATACCGATGGCTGATGTGAATATTAACTGAAGACTTTATTATATTAAACTGCCCCTATTTTTTGTTTAAATGTTTAGCTATCAGCAAAAAGTCAATATGTGCACCTTTTAAATACATAAATGTATTTTTTTTATTTATTTTTTTACCAAAAATAAAATGCCATTTTTTTGTAAGTGGTAAGTGAAAATATTGGCAGGGCGAATACAAATACTTTTCGGAAAAATAGAGTTCCTAGAGCTGACCTGTCTGTCGTGAGAGAGGGCCTTGTCGTGTAATATCTCCACAAGTACTGCCATTTGTCACAGCTGGCACTGGGGACATTGAAAAGCCCTGAAACTGGAGCTACACATGGGCATCTTGCCCAGTGTATCAGCAGGTATTTGCTGCCAACAGTTCAGTCTTATGTGAAATTAAACGCAGAGCATTATAAATAAATAAATAAATAAATAAATAAATAAATAAATATATATATAAATATAAATAAATAAATAAATAAATAAAACAAATATTGTCTGCAGTAAACTAAAGGAGTGTTTCCACTGTGTGACTTTCCAAATACTTTGTGAGATACTAGCTTGGAATTTGGTGGGATTCAGACATGTTGCATGGCATGTAATCCACCACTTATATTTATGGGAAAACTAAGCATTGGATTCTCCCGTAATAGCGGAAAATGTGATGTACAAGGGTATCTCCTTTACAGTGATTGACTTTTAAAATGATTAGTAGCTCTATTTCAAATTAGTTATAGATTAGTAGCATTGCCAACCTAACATTCCCTTTTCCCTTTTTTGTATTATGAGTGTTTGTAGTGGATTAAGTATCAGTTTCATCTGGTTACTAAACAGATCTGGTTGTTTCTTGAGGTCAGTTCTTTAGTTTATTAAATTAGACATTACTGTTCTTGCTCAAGTCTGTGTATTTGTAAAGACGACATGTTTTTTGTTTGTGTATTCTTTCAAAAGTAATTTTTTGCAGTCAACATTATTTATTGTTAGGCTTTTTCTTAAAAGCCTAAACAATAGCCAATGCTGATGCCATTGTTTTGTGTTTAGTTTTTTTGTTTTGCATTGTTTTTGTTTCTTGTGTATTCTTACAAAGTTTTTTTATAAAAATTTTTGCAAACATTAGGTTTGATTAAACTAAACGTTTTACCGGTAACAATACTTATTTATTGGGGTGCCGATGCATATTGTATTGTATTATATTATATTGTTTTGTATTCATATTATAATGTTATTTTTTTAATTCTTTTGGAAATTAAAATTTTCTAGGTTTGCACTGCTCTAAATATTTTTTTTACTTGACTGTAAGCTTTTTTGTGAACGTCAAACTTTCTCGCAAGCCATACTCATGTCCGATTTGTGACAGACTCTTAAGTTTGTTGTTTTCGATTAATTGGTCAAATTGGTTTACAAAGTGGTATAAATGATTCATTATAAAAACAGTTTGAATCTAAATTATTATTATTATTAATCTAGTGGCAATGTCCACGTTTGAGTTCTTGCCTGTTGTGTCTCAAAACACTGTTTAGTGATCCACAGTTTTTTTTTTTTTTTTTTTCCCCAATACCAGATTGCACCTCACCACACTTTTATTTTCTTCTCCCTGCTGGGGGCTTCAGATTGGTTGTTGGATTGTCAGTGGGCCGATTTAAATGAGGGCAGTCTCATTCTCAGCCTCTCATTAACCAGCAAGAACAATCCTTCCTCTGTCTCTATTGCTTTCACAGAGAGGCTCATTCAAGCTCACAGAACTTTTTAAAACGGCACTCTGTAATCTCTGCTTTTATGATAAACACCTTCAAATATCATAACATCTTTCACTCCAGGACCTACCTTGGGCTGAATTCTCAGTCCTCGTTGTAAATGATCTATTGAAATTATGTTTGCACAAGTTTGTCAGGAGATTCTGATGACAGAGTTCGAGGGAATTTTGAGGTGGCTCTAGTTGGAAGGCTTTGCCTTCTGTTATTGGCTCTGCAGTTGCAGGGGGGCGGGTCTTTCAGCTCTGAAGCCCCCTTGGAGCAGTGAATGTGGCACTATTCTGAAGCAGCACTTTTCTTTGTATCATTTTATGCTTGCTTATTAGTTACTAATGGATTTTGTTGTTTGTTTGAAGGACAATTGGTCGTCAAGAAAGAAAATTGATTTGTTGGAACTTTGGAGAATCTGAAACTTAACTGGACTTTATTTTTCTTTTCTATAGAACCTGGTCCGCAAGACACCCTTTTGCACTTTGCAGCGAAACGTGGGCTACGCAAGGTAGCGCTCTTTCTCCTCCAGCAGCCCGGGGGAAGAGAGGCTCTACGACTCCCCAACAAACAGGGTCGTACGCCGGCCGGGGTCGCCCAGAAGAGAGGACACTCGCAGCTCCAGAAACTTCTCACGGAGTGAGTTCTGATGCACCACTGACATAAACACAACATGACCATTGTGTAACAATTGTGCGTAGGTTATACAAACAGGAACAAGGATCTAGTGGTCTATACAACATGATTGTCAAATGATGAATTATGAATTCATGAGAAAAAAATTGCTTATTACCTTCTTGTGCCTTTAGTCAGTTTTGGCATCTTTGGATGAATAGATTCGAGAATTCTATCATTACTGCCATACGTTTTCATTACATTATGAGAGTTACTGACACATGCTAAAGAAGTCTGTTGTAGTGCGAGGGGGTGGGGGATAAGAGCACAGCACAAGGACAGGCCATGTGGCTTTGAGCACTTTGTAAACGGTTAATGCCACAAAGGCATTTCCAGTCTTACTTTTCAAAGCAAGCCTTTGCAATCTGCATGAAACCTTTTTTTAGCCAGCAAGATTTTTTCCTAGATTTGCTAGGAAAATTGGCTATACCTGAATGTGTAATGCAGACGTTTACCTTTATCAGTTTCCTCTAACCAGTGCTCTCACTGTTTGTGACTGGCAACCCTGAATGGGACTGGTTCCATATGTTCCCCTACATGACTATTCTAAAATAGGGCACCAGTCTGTGAATGCCTCAAGCAAGTATCACCTTTTAAACCCTGGTCATATATTTTTTAGATCTGTGTGGGAGAGGGCATTGCACTTGGCCAGTGCTGGATTTGGTCTAATTCTTATTTTGTTCCATGTTTGATCTGGTTGAGAGTCTTTATTATTGTTTTATGCTAAGCATCACTATAACTATTGCTCATAGTTGGGTTCATTTAAAAAAAAAAAAATGTTTTTTTTTTAACTTAACCTTTAGAATTAAACATTTTTTGTAATAAAATGAATCTGTTGAACATTGGTGGTGTTTATCATATTGCACTCAGTTGTCTCCGTTTAAAGCACTGCTTTGCAGTGATTTTACCATGGTTTGAGTAGGTAACTCCGCTTAACATTAATAATGTCACTGTAACTTACAGTCTGACATTGATTGTTTTAAGAAGAGGGCATTTTCACAAAGGCAGCATTTACTCTGTTTGAAAAGCTCATGAGAAATGTGGACTGTGACTCATGTAACCATTAGCTGTGTCACCCAGACTGATGTCCACAGGGCTGCCCAGCTTTGGTTAATTCATTGAAATGTGATTGCTGAAAGATGGATACACCAGGGCCAAGGCTAGCGTGTGATCTGTGTATTTCGTTGGTGGCTTCTCTATGACGCTTTGATTCACTTTAGTCACGGCCTTGTGTTTGCATGTTGTTTTATTGTTGTTGTTTTTAAACCATATTTGTTTTTCCCTTAAACCTTAAGAATAAGTGTTTAAAAATAAAGTGGTAATAGTGACGATCTGTTTTTCAAAGAAATCCTTAATGAAAACTTTTCATATTGATTATGCAGAACTCTCTATGAATTTATGAATTTGGTCATCTTTGAATCAATGCACAAGGCTGGTCCGTTTTGGCAATTGAGAAATCCCATGACTTTTCACTTGCTGAGACAGTGCAGTAATTTATTCTCCATTAAACACAGTTATCAAATTTAAAGGAATATTCGGGTTCAATACAAATAATTTGTTTTTTTTTAAAGAAACTAAAATCCAGGTAACAGTGAGACACTTACAATAGAAATGAATGGGGGCCAAATTTTAAACGTTTAAGTACTGTTTTTAAAACGTAGGCTTAACATTTCTGCAATTTAAAGCTAAAAAAAAATTCACCATTCACTGCCATTGTAACCTTGATTTAAAAAAAATAATAATTTAATTTAGAAAAGGAGGAATAAGCCGGAATTAATTTTTGTGGTAATCACCGTTATGCCACATATACTGTCGATTGAGCGTATCTTGTATTGGACCCGGAATTTTCCTTTAAGTTAATTCTGCTGCAGATTGAGCAGACAGCCCACCCCCCAATGTGAACATTTTGTGCAGATGGGCATAGTCATTATTGTTATTTATTATTGTTGTTTTTATTATTATTGATTATTGAAGATTTTTTTCGCCTCTAGTGTCTAAGAGTCCAGTTCTTCTCTCAACTGGCTAATGTTCAGGCTGCCTAAAATATTCCACTCAGGTCTGCAAGACAATTAGAGCTTCTCTTTTTCACTCTGCACTCTTTAGTTTCCTGTGAATGATGTTGCTATGGATACACTTTTGGACCTTAGATTACAGAGCAGGTGAACTTCGACTGAAGTTCCTTAAATGTAATATAGAATAGAATGTTGTCAAACGACTGAACCAGTGGAATTTTTTATACAGCTTTTAGACATGCATAGTGCAGAATGCAATGTAAATGCAATACAATAAAAACTATATCTGATCATTGGACCTTTTTTGCATTTTCCGGTTTGGAATGTGGAATTGTGGTGAATAGGTGACCACGGCAAATATGACTTTTGAGTTCCTATTTACTATTACGTTTCCACAACTTAAAAAAAATAAATAAAAATAATAATAAACATAGTGTTGGATTACAGCAGTCAGATGAGAGATTTTTAATATTTTTTTTAAAACTAATGCCAGGTAACGTAACAAAATGTTTAATGTTATAATTGCGGAAATACCCCATCACTGTCTAAGAAAAGGGTCAGTACACTAAACAATACCATGCACTATATACAATATACAATATTCAAAATACCCACAAACTATGATGAAGTTCAGACAGATATCGTGCTGTTTACCTCTGTTAACATAAGAGAAAGCAGAACAGGTTTGGCAAAGTGAGTCTATTTTGTCCATCTAAAGCAACATTGATCTCAAAGAACAGGAATTTCAGTGTAGAGTTATGACGGATGCAAACCTGTTTTAAGTTTAGCCAAGTTGATTAATGCATGAACGAGTGATTTTGTCACGCATGTTATCCTCTGTGTTCAATGGACCTACACAGATTCAGGATTCCAAATTACCTCACGTCCTCTGTAGGTGTGCTGGGTGTGTCCCTGCTGATTCAGAGCCTTAAGACGGGGCGTTTTCAAAGTTTGCTATGTTTGTGTTTGGGCAGGTTTGAGAACTTCTCGGAGTTAGAGACAAAGACATTCAAGTGGCGTTACCCAGGAGGGAGAGTTCTGCGACACCACCCCAAGCTAAATACCTACACCCTGGCGCTGGAGGACTTGCCAGGGAGTCCCCCACCTAGTCTGCAGTGTGATGTGGAAGAGCTCCAACATCTTATTCAGTCACATCAGAAGAACAAGGTGAGGCACGTTTCGGAGGCCTCCATAGCAGTAGCTGGGTTTTATTTTCTCGCTCTGCCACAGTGATATTTCCAACTGTGTCTGCTCTGCAAGGATGTTTTCTTTTGTGCTAAAACTCTGCAGGAGGTAGCTATCTATGACTAGAGGAAGTGACTAAAAGCAGATCACAGCCTAGACTGTTTCTTCTGTCTCTCTCTCTCTCCTGCTCTCTTTTTGTACACACCCTGACATTCTCTCTCTGGGTGAATATTTAATGTCAGATTTAATGAGGGTTTCATGAGTTGTGCTGCTTTATTTAATGTCTGTTTTTGATCTTTGTAGATTCAGGAAGATCCTCCAATACAATGCAAGCCAGCACTGTTGATTCTTAACCAAGACTCAAGTGAGAGTACAGAGCCTGCTGAGTTCAAATCATTGGACTCTGAGCATCAGGAATCCAGGGTTGAACAACAGCAAACCTGTGAATTGGTTTTAAGCAGCTCTGTTTTAGAAGATGAGTTGTGCCTTTGTCAGAACGGGACCGGAGACCATGTCCAATCACAGGATGGGAAGGCGGAGCCTGAAAGCCAGGCTGTAGGGGATTCTGTGAAGCTAACAGATAAAGATAACTGTGCTCAGTGGCGGGCAAAAGGCAATTCTGTGGCTTTCAGTGCCCCTTCCTGTGGAAAACATCAGGAGGAAGCTGATAGAGAGCTCTGCGTTATCTGTGCCAAACAGGGGGCTGATAAAGAGAACCAAGAAGAGTTAGAGGCTTCAGATACTGAAATTGACAATAAAGCTCAATCTGGAAACCCGGAGGTCCAAGACATGGGCCATACACAGTCTCAGGTTTCCCTTCCCACGGAAACGAGTCAGCCCTCGCGAATAGAGGAGAACGAGAGTTGTACCGATCTTAGTTGGAGAGGGGACTTACCAGAGGAAAGGAAAGAAGAGACCGGCTGCAGCCAGGAAATAGGCTCAAACTCCTCTGCACATTCTTCCTATGATTCGGAGAGAAACTGTCATAACGAAAGGAACGAGGACAATCTGGCTGCTGAAAGCTCCATGGTAACGGATGACTCTAAAGTTACTGAAATTCAGGTTAATTCTGAGGTTACCTTGTCTGAACAAAACAGTGCAACTGTTAATTCTGATAGTGGTGATGAGCCTCATGGTCGCCTTGAGACAGAGACAGGAAATGTCGGCGAGCACACGATATGCAACACGGAGTCAGTTTCTGGTTTGGTAACTGATGACAATAACATAAAGCAGAACTCTGGATTCAGTAATTCAGAGGGTGTCCTTTTGGAATCTATAAGTATTTGGCCAAACATGGCACCAGGACCTATCCATAAGGTTCGACAAGGACTTTCACCGGTTCCCGAGACATTTCTGGAGGGGCCAAATGTGGAGCCTTTGTTTGAGACTACAGAGGATTCACAACATTCTCAAGATGTCATGTCATCTTCAGAAACCGTATCAGAATGCCAGGAGATTCTATTGAATTACTCAGTCTGCGACATCAATGAAAAAGAAGGGGATTCCGATGGCAGCAATGAAGTATTGCTTTGTCAGTACGAAGGGTCTGAGGTAAGCAAAGCAGTATTAGCCCCTATTGAAACGATGCAGAACACTGAAGAATTCAATCAAGAAGTGGCTTCCAGTGAGGTAGCAGTTACAGAGAACATTGCTGACTCAGATTTGGATGAGATATCAAAGCCATGTGATGAAGCTATTTTGCCTGTTGAATTCAAAGCATTGATTGTAAATAACGTGCAACAGAATGCTTCTACAAAACAGTCTTCTGAACTTTCTAGCAAGGTGCCTAAAACAGATTTGTCAGACTCTATCTTAAGACTGGTTCCTGAGCAATGTTCTGGAGATACCCCAGAAGAACCATCAAATCCAGCACACAAAGTTTCTGCATTGAAAGGAGAACATGGAGAAAAGGATGTAACTCATGAGGAGTCACTACAGACAAATGAAATTGACTCCACTTCACAGGAAACAATCAGAAATCTCCCTGATCATTTGAAAATCACACACAATGACGATGCAGAATTGAAAGCAAAGATCGAGCTTCCAGAATCCTCCAAAGAGACTATCAACACGACATCAGAGCCTACCACAGGATGTCTGGGTGACCGAATTGAAGATTTTTCTTGTGCCTCAGCTCTAACAGAAAGTGAAGATAGTAGACCTCACAAAACTCCATTGATTGATGAGATAATAATCTCTGATGGTGAAGCACATGTTGACACGCCTACCAATATGAGTCAGACCACTGTCTCCGAAGATGTGGTGGCCTCTTCCATAGAGACCACCAGCGGTTCAGCTCTGGTGTTGAAAAACTCCATATCGGACCAATTCATTGCCTTATCCTCAAGTGTTGAGGTCACTTCCCTTATGGATATTAATAGTGGATTGCCCCAGGTTTTGGAACACACTTGCCCTGTGGATATAGACAATGGTTTGACTGAGCAACCGCAACCTTCAGACAGAGCTGAGAGCCTTAATGGATTACATGAAAATTCTCATGTCTGTTCAATAGAGCATAATGAAAAAGTTGAGCGGCATACTGCAGAACCACATGTGAAATCAATAACAGGTAAGGCATTTAGTTTAACATATTGTTGTGTGCAATCCTCTAATGACTATTATGATTGTTTTTTGGCAAGGTTATGATATTTTAGTCCTCCGAGATCAACCTGATATTAATATCAAGAGTGTCTACATTGCTGTTAATGAGTTTGAAAATTGAACCCAAAGCATAGTTATCTGTAATGCGCTATGCTTTCCTACTGTCATCCTATGAACAACAACTACTTGAAATTATCTGGAATCTTGTGCTGCTGCTAAACTGAGCTTACTTGTCATGTCATTCCATTAGACTATTCATAGCTGAGACTAATATGTTATGGTCTATTGTATTCCTAGACTTACTATTGTGTGTAGGAATACAATTGTGTTTGCCATGCGATTTATATTCTATGGTCATTGTAGGGTTATAATTGTTTAGGCCAATGTTTAAGTTTTTGTCTATAGTGTTAATATTTAGCAGAGTTCAGGTGAAGTTCTATGCGAGTTATGTTAGTTGAAACAAAGCGGTTTCGTTTTAAGCAATCATGGCATTAGGCCTCCATCAGAGTGGGAAAAGCCGCCTTCGTCATTCAGGTAACTGTGTTAATAGGCAGTATTTGTGAAGGGTAAAGTGTATTTGCAGCACACTGTATTGTGGCAACCCAGTGATATCAAGTTTGCTTCACATCATAAAACGAATACAACCAAAAACTCACTTGTAAACCTTTTTTTTTTTTTTTCCAAGTAGACGCCTAGCTCTTTTCCACATGAGTGAGGATTTTGCAATGTTCTACTAATAGCTGCTTACCGTATGGGTTATTTATATCACACAGAGCTTCTGACCTCATTTGTAAAGGAGGAATAAACTGCATCCTTTTCTCCTTATTTAACACTGTAAGGTTAAAAATGTAATGAAGTGTTGAGCAGTAATGGGTTTATCATTTGCTAATTTCTCTGTAAACAGAAATGTTCACTCTTGGGATATGAATCAGCAGAGAGTAAATATACGTTGATGTCATTTTGATTTGAATAGAAGTTTGTCTTTTAAAGAAGTCTCTAGTCTAGTGAATTTCTCTGAAACTGTACTTCTACAAAGACTAGTGACATTATCTAAAGATGGATTATTCTGTAAGTGTGACAAAATTATAGATAGACTGATAGGTTGCAAAGACCATTTGGGATATTTGGCTGTTTTGAGATTATCAGCAAAGGCTGGTAACCACTTTAATTATTTTAAATTAAGTATTATTAATATAATAAACTTTTCTTCCATTTTAATTGTGTATTTTTGTATTATATTAGTCTTAAAAAACACATAATTTATCACTTGACAGAATAGCAGTGAAATTATGTTTAAATCTTAAAATAAATGTTCTTCAGCTATAAATGATTTCTGCCTTAATTTCACCTCATAGAAGATGGCAGTTTAGCAGGGGATATGGTGGATGGACACCAAGACTCCTCAGCAGACATCACAAATTCCGAAGTGGTGAGTACTCTTTGGCTACTACCCCCCACCTGCCCTCCAGTAAATAAATCATTAACATTTTGGATCTCACTGTATTATTCACAGTATTTGCAGTATGTTCCAGCCACCCTCCTTTTCAGTTGCTATAGCTAGTAGTTTCCCAAAAGGCTTCACCGAGCAGAAATTGAGGGATGATTTCTACCTGACCTTCTGTCGTAAATCTGATTTCTCTCCCTGGTCGCTGAAAGTAGTGCTCTGACGCAGGTTTGAGTTGAAACTGCTGAACTTGAAGGGTCAAATTGGGCAGATATGGGAACGCTGCTACCCTGCAGCTTACACTGCAGTTATTGTTGTATCTTTTTCTCATGTTAGAAAGATGACATCACCTCCCAAACACCTTTTTTCATCCAGTTGTGTGTCAGGGGGATGATATCAGTCAAATCTGAGAGGGAGGAAGGGAACATTTGAGAGCAGAGCCAGCAATGGTGACAAAGTGAAATATCAATCTTCACTGAAATACAGAAGTTCAGCCTATTAGCAGGATCTTCCATACCGCTACCATCAGTCATTTATTTTGTGTCCTCTTCCTGTGAGAATTCATATATTCATGTTTTGGCTTCTCCCTGTGCTTCTCAATTTAGTTTTTAGAGCACCTGATATGATAATGTAAATGTATTGTTGAGGAGATGAAATATGCACAGCTGGTGTTCCGAGCCTTGGAATCAAATGAAATGGAAAATTTTTGCTAGCATGCCCCAGCTAGCATTCCCTGTTGTTTGGGTACTGCATACTCAAGCCATATTGGTGGGATAAACTATGGGTGCATCTCAGTCAGCTCCCTTGTTCAGTAGTCAGGGTGCAAATCAGGGAGTCGGACATTTCTAGGGCTGTCCTTATTGCAAAATCGCTAGCTAAAGATTCCTAGATTGCACTGTAAAAACCAGGGAGTGTCGTTGCTCACGAAGTCCCCTTACCTGAAGCATCATCAGGTTTTTTGAAAGACATTAAGAGAGAAGTGCAAGTGTAACATTATAAAGTCAAAGCTATAAAATATGTCGTTTGTAATATCTTTCATACATAATGTGCATAAAAAGGAAACAATCTTTTAAATACATTTTTTAGAAATTTTTTTAAAATACACTCCTCTGTATTTGTATTTCTCTTTTGTCATTTATCGTTTATAATAACACTGTACAATTTATTATCTACCACACAAATGCTCAACAGTGTCATTTATACAGCATTGTTTTTAAAATTATAATGGCTGCATTTAAACGTGTAACCTCGTTATTGTGTCACGTGATTGAGGCTGCGTCCGAAACCGAAGGTAACTATCTTGTTGCCTCGCTGCCCTATCGGTCAATGACTCAATAGACAATGTTTGAAACGAAGGTACCTCCAGAAACTGGTTTTGGACAGGCTACTGAAGCAGCATAACATTGCATCATTGCTAGGATGCCAACAGCTGATTAACGCCATCTGGTGTCCACTAAAGAACAAAATTAAGAGAGTTTTGGCAATAGTGAATATTTAATTATTACAATACTACTTTATCGCTAGAAGTTGGAAAAAGTGATTAAAATCGTACATTTATTTCTTACAAATCAACTGCCTCTTAGGCCACGATTATTTTTTTCTTCAGCTCAACCATTGTGGAACGGCACAAACAGGATTGTGGCATTTCATAAGCACTGAAGTATATACATCTTTGCTGCCTTAAAATCAATCAGATGAAGGCATCTCAGTAGACAGGATGTGCCACGAACATTTAATTGGACACGAACATCCTACCTCCGTATACGGCCTCTGGAGAGAGCATTTTCCTGGTTTTGGATGCAGCCGAAGTTTCTCAATGTTCAGTGGATGAACACCATTGCCAGTGCCCAATTTAGTGTTCAAGATATACTGATTCATGACACGGGGAACTAGGAAGCAAGATGAGATGTACTATATATCGCAACCCCACCCCTAAACCTAAACGTAACCAATCTGGTATTGTGGTTTACTCATAAATATGAATGACTCTTTCCCTGCCATCCTATGTTATGAAAATGTACACCCAGCATGGACACTCTTAATGGTGAAGTGTATAATTTTCTGTGCCACTGGTGGCACCAAATAGATTTGCTAAAATAATGATTGTCTAACAGTTTTCCCAAACATTTTTACCACTTGTTAAACTTCCATTATAAAGTCAAACAAGTATTCCCACCCAGAACTTCAAGCAACAGTTCATGAATTGGTATTTTAAATGATTTTACATTGACAAAAAAAATACAAACTTAACCTTTAAGTGTCTTTGGATGTACTTTTTGAGCTCTGATGCTTTCGATTCAAAGCTCTGCTGTGTTTGAACTAAGAACATGATTAACACAGGTATTGATTGTTTGATTATTTTTGTTCCCCTGTGCAACTCACTTGACAAACTGGCTTCTCCTGTCTAGGTAGCATCTGAATACAGGCTACTTTAACACTTATCTGCAGTCTGGCATGCAGATTTGGACTGCGTCATGAGGCCATGTAGCTATATTGTCAGCATTTGAAAGAAATTACACTGTGGAACATTCTGTCTTAAGAGTCTCTTGAGATAAGAGCACAAGCTACATTCACAAAGCATCTCAGGCCAGCATAGACTGCTGGTCCAACCAAAAGAAAACCCTAAATGGCCCCTCAAAAGATGATTTATCAGATATATCAATAACCTCATTAGACACAAACCAAACCTTCTCGTTCACCAGGTTATCATGAGTTTAGCTTTTTAAATGCAGTATTCAACACAACTTATCCAGCTCTATTTGTGCTACAGGTAGGAGTTATACCTCAAATTGTGTGGCTAATTTAAAGGTGTGATTTTATTTATGTAAGCAATAACATTTTAAGCTTGGCCAACAATAAAATGTATTAAAAAAATCCCATACTCCTACATTAAAGGAGGGATCAACCCAAGCCATATTTAGAGACCAGAATATAATTTAATTTTGAAGGCTGTCTCTTTTGACTAGGATAGAAAGCGATCACATTGTGGATATGTGGAAATGTGAAAAAAAAATGGTTGGTTTTGTCCATTTCTTTTTGAATTGGCATGAAAAAATAGCGGGTCTGGTACTTTGGTTTGAAAAACAAAAGTTGTCAGATAGGTTTTGCTGTGATTTTTCATAGTTTTGCTGTGTTGTTTTCATTTCAAATGCTTCTGTCATTTATAATTAATTTATGGAGCCAAATTGGAAATGTTCAGTGTTCCTGAGATTCCTTCATTCAACTCTAATTTGTTCCGTTAACAAATTACTGACTGATTCCTGTTTTGCTCCATGAATCATCAGGCTAGGGCTTCACATGTTCTGCTGCCTCTGGAGTTGGTTAATGAATGATCTCCTTAGTGCTGTTGCTTCCAACAGAGGGCACTGTGATTCTAAAGCATCTTTTTTGAGAAGGCTGTTTTTCAGATCTAACCTCTATAGATGTCAGTTTAAACATAAATTATGCTTACATTAGGAAACCTACTATTCAGCATACACTTTTGAGGCATTTGTTTCTTGTGCTCTCTGGCTCCCTCTTATGTGAGTATATAACAAAATGACATTCAGATGTGCTCTGGTCTGTCTAGCTATGTGTGTTAAAGAGAGAAACAAAGGCAAGAATGCAGAGACTGTTGTCTTAAAACATTGCCAGCACCTATAGCTATATGATGATGGTAGTCATGTAACTTTGTTGTTGAGAAAATCTGCAAACAATGAATTATTTTGGGTACCCCCTTTAAAGAGTTCCTCTCTCACTAAATATCTTAACTATTAAACTGCACAAGCAGCCCTGGGGAAATACAGATCCTTAAAGTGTTAGTTCACCCAAAAATGGAAATTCTGTCATAATTTACCTGCCGACTTTTCAAACCCATGTGACTTTCTTATGCGTAACACAAAAGGAGATATTTTAAAGTTGCGATCATGTGCACGACCATGTTGACAGCACACAAATGTTCAACCGCCAGAGAGTTCGCAAGTCGTGGCTGTCTGGTCACAGTCCAGAGTGCAACAACATGCCAAATTCATTTGGATTGCATCCAAGAATATCCATAAGATATTACAGCGATGTAAAGTGTGAGACTGAGGGAAACACATACTAAAAGTAACAAAACCGAAGACAAACTAACATCAACTTCTGTTTTTCAGTGAAGATTGATATCTCACTTTGTCACCATTGCTGGCTCTGCTCTCATGTGAAACGGCAGCACTTTAAATAAACTTCCAGTATACAGAACGATGGCTATCAGTATAGATCCCAGAACCACAAGTAGTAGTACTAGGACAGACGGGATGGGTAAAAGATACCAACTCACTTAAAAAGAATAACAAATGACCTAAAAGTAGTCAATGCGACTCATTGACTCACATTCTAAGTCTTCTGAAAGCATGTGTTTAATTTAAGGAACAACCTGAAATATAAGTCATTGTTTTTGTGAAAATCTTAACTTTGTTGGTTTATATGCAATAAGAGAAGCATGTTCACATTGGTACACATGTTCATGTGACAAATTGCGTTGTTTTTAGCGCTACAAACCATTTAGAATGAGCTCCTCTCATAGCACTCAATATCAAGATTTTCATTGAAAATACATTTTTCTTTTTGGTTGGACTATTCCTTTAAAGCATAGAAGGCGTTGAGTGGTCTTATGCGAGACAGTTAATGTGTGCCGGGACCCCACAAAGAACTCTTGTTTCAACTCTCCCCTCCTCCACTGGACAATCACACGCAAACACAAAACACATTGTAAAGCTTGCATTTATTCCACTAGGCCTATTGACGACCTACAGATTTTTCTGTGAATATTTCTCCCATAGCACAAGATCTTTATGATAAATATGCTAAATATTAAATGTATCAAGACTTGATTTAAATATGTTTTTTTGCTGTTGTTATTTTCAAGATGTGGCTACTGTCGGCAGTTGTGCATGATTTGTATGTGCCTTTGTGCTTGTGTGAGTGTTTTGTGTACGTTTTTGTGTCAAATTATATATACCCATACTATGTCGCCCTATTTAAATGGTGGATGGAAAGTCCCAGGCAAATGTGGAAAAACATTGTAATTCCTCATGATTGCATAGGGTCAGTACATGACGTGTACATACCTTTAATGACAGCACCACCCCTTTTGTAATCCTCAGATTGTACTGTTGTAGTATAATTTTCATCTCAATGTTTACAAATCTATAATTGGGGTGCTGCACAATTATTTCTTGTTTAGTAGCAACTGTAAAGGTTGAATTAGGGTTTCCCTTCACTTTGTAATGATGTGATATTCACATGTCACACTGCCTCCATGTGAAACACTTTTTACAATCAATTTTCTACGCAAAACGAGCCCCTAACAAACTTGGCAGTACTCGCAAGTTGGCCTCTATTGCATTAAAGCCCACTGAATCCCATCAAGTCTGAGGTCTGGCCTTGCGTTATTGCTGCTGTTTAAAACAGTTGCCATGGCTCCAGCTGTTAGTCTGTTGATGGATCCTTGCAGATGCAGGGAAATATTGGGAATATGTTGCACATAAATGCTTTTTATTGTACCATTAACACCTCTTTTGAATTGTGATCCGTGTTGAGCAAGAGTGTATTATCTTCTAGCTTGACAAAACCATAATCTTTTCATAGCTTTGTGTATTTAGATGGAAAGCCTTATCTCATTGCACTTATGGCAGACACAAAGCTAGGTAGAGTCATGAGTCTCAGCCCACTGTTCTCAAAACAGTTTAAAGGGTGAAATCAGAACCGAGAATTCTCTTAACTAATTTCTGGGAAAATGAAAAGTACTTTTCGACTGATCAGAGTTCAGTGACAGAGGTAAAATAGGCCTTGATAGGAACTGACTGACTCCAGTCCCCGCACCGTCAGTTTGAAAGTGATGAAACTAGATAAATTTTTCGGACTGTGTGGTCAATATCTGGTATATTTGCATTGTTTGCAAAAGAGAGTAGTTATCAATGTGGGAAGAGAGGATGGTAAACTTAAAATTAGCATCTTGCTGCGGTGCTGAATATTTAATGTATCAAAAACATAAGCGTCAGAGGCATTAATGTACTATTTACACGTTGAAGTGTACAGTATGCTGTTCAAACCACTCTCTCATTCAACGTTCAATACATAGTAAATGCCATTAAAGAAAAAATATTTGAATTTGGATAGCTTTATGCATACACGCCGATCAGCCACATATTAATAACACCTGCCTAATATTGTGCAGGCCCCCCTCGTTCCACCAAAACTGCACCAACCGGCATCTCTGAATCGCTATCTGAGATGCTTCTCTTCTCACCACAATTGTACAGAGTGGTTATCCGAGTTAACTTATACTTTGTCAGTTCCAGTTACAGATAACCAGTATGACCATTCTCTGTTGACCTCTCTCATCAACAAGGCATGTCTAGCCACAGAACTGCCGCTCACTGGATGTTTTTTGTTTGGTTTTTGGCACCATTCGGAGTAAATTCAAGAGAGTGAGTGTTGTGCATGAAAATCCTTGGAGATCAGCAGTTATAGAAATACTCAAACCAGCCTGTCTGGCACCAACAATCATGCCATGCTCCAAATCACTGAGATTAAATGGTTCTGTGAACCATTCTGATGGCTGATGTGAACATTAACTAAAGCTCCTGGCCCGTATCTGCCTGATTTTATGAATTGCAGCCACACGATTGGCTGATTAAATAATTGCATGGATGATTGTTGGTGCCAGATGGGCTGGTTTGAGTATTTCTGTAACAGCTGATCTCTGGGGATTTTCAAACAAAATAGTCTCTAGAATTCACTCTTGAAGGATGCCAAAAACAAAAGCGGAAACACCTTGTTGTTGAGAGAAGTCAACAGAGAATGGTCAGACTGGTTCAAACTGACAAAGTCTACAGTAAACTGCTCTGTACAATTGTGGTGAGAAGAATAGCATCTCAGAATCCTATTCACTGTTTTGGCGGCACGAGGTGGATCTACACAATATTAGGCAGGTGGTTTAAATGTTGTGGCTGATGGGTGTATTATGTCCCAAATAATGAAGAAAAAAAGTTGAAATCCAATCTGACTGCTCAGACTGAAATTATTTTCACAAATCAGATTTTAATCAACATTTTGTTTTTTTAACAGATTACAAACCACAAAAAATGGTGATGTTATAGTCATGACGTTTCTTGAATAATAAAAATAAAAACATGGAATCCAGTTTGACTGCTGAGACTAATTAATTTCCCCAAAAAGATATTTTATCCACATTTCAAACTACTTTTGTATTGGGTTTCTAAAGATTTAATGTATTTATTTATTATTATTTATTTTTACTTTTCAGACTACAAACAACTCAAAAATTTAGTAGGATATGACAAAAAATAATATTTTTGCTCCCTGTCTGAAGAAAGGCCAAAGAAAGAAAACAGTGATGCATATTCTGAAAGACGTAAAGCTTACTGGTTCGAAAATTGAGAAGGATGGAAACAGTGGGATGAGAGGGAATGAGAGAGGAGGGGAAATGGAATAAATTGACTACGATTGGGTGAGTTAGTTAAAAAAATGGAAACAGTGAGAACAGAAGGCAAGCCAGCTACAGAAAATGCGAAGGGAGTGTGCGGAGAAGGAAAAAGGACAGTGGCAAGGAAAGAGAGAGAGAAATAGAGGGAGGGAGGGGAAAATGAGTGTGTGGAGGAGGAAGGGCGAGTGAGAATGGGGATGGTTCACAGTGTAGATGTGCAGAGAGTTGCTCATTTTTCCGAAGATTGACAGAAAACTCCAAGTCCCGGGCTTCATGTTGGACTCTAGTGGTACTTTCTTCACTTTTTGGACATTTTACCTCTTGAAAAGATGTATGAGCGGCACCGGCGAAGGTATAGCCTTTGTGCAAAGGGTGAGAGAACGGTGGATGTTGTTTTGATAAAGGTATGAAGGATTTTTTTATTTATGAAAAGAGTGTGTTCTTAAAGTCTGTTGTGTATTGTTTTAAATTATTACTTTTATCAATGAGAATCTGAGCTGTCATTGTTTGTTTGCGTGACTTGCCACGACATGTCCCAAAAATGTTGTTGGTTGTCTAGTTGACAGTGCATATGCTGTCACATTGCATTGATTAGGGTTGACCGAGAGTAAAGTTGAGATTTGACTTTCGCTCACATTGAACACAATGTGTGTGTGTGTGCCTGTGTGTGCCTGTGTGTGCCTGTGTGTGCCTGTGTGTGCGTGTGTGTGCGTGTGTGCGCGTGCGTGCATACATTCTCATGCAAGGCTCCAGAGCTTTGCTTAGGTGGTGTTCGGTTTTTGGATGTGGAATGACAACATCTGCTTTCCCATTTCTGGCCAGTCTTCTCCACTGGCTCCTTCGTTTTAGACATGTTGCACTTTGGAATTTCATAATTTAGAATTAGAATTAATTTAGAATTTAGTTTTCTTTCTTACACTTTTGTAATCAAACAAAGTTGAAAAGGATTGACATTAGTTTTTGACATGTTGCTCTTTTAAAAACCTGAATTTTGTAACCATTCAAGATTTCACATTGAATTTACAGGAACAAATTCACTAAATACTTTGAGTGTGGTATGTCAGTGCAAAAGCCTACATCTTAAGGCTAGGGTATACTTGCAATTTTCACGTAGCATTATTTACTTTGCACTGTTGATGCTTGTAGTCTGTGCGTACTGTTCCTAAAAACGTAAGTATACTTTGTCCTTTCACTAACTACCCACAATCCAATTTAACAAAAAAATCTGCGCTGGATTATCGCTGCACCAGGCGCATTTCAATTACGTCTTTTCAGTGCAAACACTCATCCGTTATATGTAAATTAGGCTTAGAAAATAATTTTATTCTCAAGTTGGCGCTATTTGCCTGACACAATTTAAGATGCACTATTACCACCTCCTGGAAGATAGCAGTAAACAATGATTTTGTGTACTTTCAAGTGATCATGGTGGCATTAATTCAGCAAATGATGGAGATGAGCATTATAACCACCCATGTATCCAGATGGGCAGTGTAGTCAAATGTATTTTCAGCATTGTTCAAATCTTCCACATCTTGAGCGCGTACCCAACTGACAACAGTACCTGTCCAATACTAATCGCATTGTGTCTGTCACGTGTGTGGAAACAGAAGGGACATTGGCTAGAATGTTGGTAGGCTGGTGGATGAATATTTAGTGGCTGGTCTGGTACTGGATCACTGAAGGTCACAGCCAGACATGCAAAGGGCCCTTCCACATTCTGATATCTCGATTACAGGCTCTTGATAAGTGGATTGGTTCAGGCCTGCATCACTGCCAAATTTATCTCCATTCACTTTTTCTGCATCCTTCTGCTCTCCATCATCTGTTTGAGCTGGCAGCATGGCCGATAATCATTATGTTGGCAGACAAGTTCATTAAAAATTGCTAATGCATAAAATATTTTTTTGGACATTTTTTTTATGCATAATTAGTCATTCATTATGCATAGCAGCTAAATTAATTCAACTAAAGGAATATTATGGGTATACTTTCATAACAGTGTGATTAGTTTCATATATGAAACCATTGTTTGCTGTGCACTTACCTGCTATTATTGTAACTGTATTACTGTAAACACTTTTCCTGTGTCAAAATTTGTGTTGGTTGTTATTGACCGCATGCCACAGAAGCTGCCAGTGTTGGGGAAGCTGCTTTTAAACTGTAGCTTTCCAAACCGCATGCTTCTCATAATGTAACATAGTTAAACTGCTGTATCTACACTAGAAGTTGGTAGCAAAAAGTAGCTATGTTGTAGCTAAGAGGACAATATAAATTATTATCAGTTTGTATTTTATGGCACAAAAACACTAAAGACCTCCATTAGGGTGACGGCATCAAATCTTAAAATATTTGTTTACGTTTTATTTATTTTATTTTTGTTTAATATATGGGTATTTTTAATTGTTTTTAACAATCAGAATACTGTGACAGCACCTTTATGGAGAACATTTTTAAAGGAATATTCTGGATTCAATACAAGTTAAGCTCAATTGACAGTATTTATGACGATGATGATTACCACAAAAATGTATTTCGACTCGTTCCTTCTTTAAAAATGTAAGAATAATAAAAAATCTGGGTTCTATTGAGGCATTTACAATGGAAGTGAACACGGGTCAATCTTTTACACTTTTAAATACACACTGTTTCAAAAGAATAGCCACAGGACAAAAACCTTATGTGTTAACATGACTTTTGTGTGATAAAACACTTACTAACCATTTCTATGTAAAGTTATATCCAATTTTACAACTTTGTTGCCATGAGAGATAACGTCATAAACCCTAAAGTGACCGTAAAAACTGATTTAAACAACTTTACAGCTCAAATAATACACAAGTTTTAACCGATGTATTCATGATATTTTAGATACATGTGTATATATAAGTAAAGGAGGGATGGGATGAAATGCATTGTTGTAGTAATCAGCTTTTGTCACAAATGTTGTCGGATGAGCTTATCTTGTGTTGAACCCGGAATATACATTTACATTTATGCATTTGGCAGACGCTTTTATCCAAAGCAACTTAAAGTGCAATTATTACAGGGACAATCCCCCCGGAGCAATCTGGAGTTAAGTGCCTTGCTCAAGGGCACAATGGTTGTGTCCATGGGTTTCGAACCAGCAACCTTCTGATTAACAGATATGTACTTTAGCCAGTACGCCACCACCATTACTTTACCTTTATATACCTTTACCACATATACCTTCAACAAAAGTTAATTGCACTGTGTAACTAATAACAAAAAAAAAATGTAAATACTGAATCTAAAACATCATGATAAACAGCGGTATTTCATTATTTACTTATTTGCTATTGAAAAGAACAAGTTTGATGTTTGAAGTTTATTTCGAGCAAAATAAAATTAAATAATATATACATATATATTAACACACACACACACACAAATAAAAAAAATAAAAATAAAAATAACACAGCACAGCTTATCTCCCATATACATAGATATAAATAAATACACATATACACACATATTATTTACACTTATAATAATAGTTGCTCGAAAGGGAGTGGAAAGAATTATAACTTATTTACTCCCACTCCCAAGTAAATTCATGCACATGGAATTTTGTGAAAAACAATTGATTGATCATCGAATCTGTGAATTCATATTTTGAACAAGTTCATTCAAAGGAACTGTCTGAATGAGCAGTGTCACTAAAACAAGCCAACCAGTTAACTGGCATGAATCAGACTTCTCTTTTGTAACCCCCTAATTGTTGGGAAAAAAGTAGCTTGTGACCTGAAAAGCTACAATATAAAAAAAAAAAAAAGCTGAGCTACTGTCATGCTACTTAAAAATGCTGTGAAGTTCATAGCATTGTTACTTTTAGTTGCATCCCAACACTGGTCCTCAAACATTAAAAAACAAACAAAACATAAATCTGAAGATTACCTTTTAAAATGTGTGCAACTGCTCCAAACTGCCTGCAATTCCACATTATATATCCTCTCATTTTGCAAGGTGATATATTAATATACAGTCCACGTTAAACCGCTGTTTAAGTGGCTGTTAAATCGCTCTGTAGGTGGAAAAACAGGGATGTAGGTGCTGTTTCAGCACTAAGTGTGGATTGAGAAAGACAGGTTGTCCACGCCTGTCTCAAAGAGCACCCGAGGGAGCACTTTTAAATGGACTCGTTGAGTCTTTGTTGTAGCATATTCCTTTCAACCACTACCTGGTTATATTGATTGAGAAGCCAAATGGCTACTTAACACACTATTTAAGTCATTTCACAGGTGCTTGTAACCAAAACCACCTGCAAATGAGTATAAGAAATCTGTGAGAAATCGAAGTCCGATACGATTAAGCATTTATGCAGAATGGAAATCTGGCATACACTAAACAGAATATTGCCTGTCTGTGTTAAGGAATGCACAACTACACATTTTTACTAGTTGACTAGTAAAAATGATTAGCCGTGCAATGGCATGTACTTGAAGACGCAAAGTGCTCTAAATTCACTTTTGTGTAATTTCAAATACATATGTCCCTTGTGTCCACAGTTTACTATATTATACTAATGAGCATATTTATATGCACAACAAAACACTGTTAACTTCTAAAAACTGGCTTATTAAAACAACGCAAAAAATGCAATGCAAGAAAACTGCGTCATCATATTATTCTCTGCAATTGTGTACGACAATTGCGCAAATTGGATGAGCCAGTTTGAGCACTGGTAAAGGTGTTTACATGCTGTAGCTACACTGGTAGGCAGTTGTGGCCAGACCAGTTCTTCTTGTGCTGTTGCCATGCATAGAACAAGTACAACTTTTTGTTTGAAGATTTGCGTTTGACGAACATTCAATGATAAATGGCAAAACTCGTTTTTTACCATTTTGACTGCCTTTGCGTGTGTCATGTCCATTAATACCCACTTCCATTTCATGGCTTTTCTTGTCTCCTTGACTTGTCACATCTTTGAAATGTGTCCAGTATGTCCATCTCTGACCACAGTCTGTGGACAGTCTCCCTCCACATTCATTAGATTACAGCACTGTTTCATAAACCATTCGGAAGTTCTTTCATCTCTAAATATAGTCCACAGTGACTTTTCCATGATTAGACCATGGATGTGTTTGGATTTTGGCTGTGTCTATCATCAAGCCAGAGCACTTGAAAGACACTTCAGTGTTTCCCACAGGATTTTGTGAGACTGTGGTGGGTGGACCTCGGACCCTCTAGGGGGGTCTGTGGGCATGCTCCCCCGTAAGATTTCGTTTTAAATTTTAAAGTTAAATGCATCAATCTGGTGCACTTTGAGAGCAAAATGAAGAGTTTAAATCGATGAAGAACTTGGTGCTCTGGTAAAAACATTTTATGCTCTAGTAGTAATTTAATCATAAACACATTAATTATATAGATATGAATGGTGATGACACAGCAAAAACGTCACACCCACAAAGCATGTTAAACGAGACAGAGTTAAATGCATTTCACAAATGGTCAAAACACAAAATCGACTAGAGCATACATTTGAGCCATCAAAGAAATGAAGCAAAAGTGGTTACCTGTGTTGAACATGCTCCTCAGATGCTGACTGGGCGCGAGAGGTTCTTTGCTGAAGCAATGGCGCAAAACACAATGCTATAGACCTTTTATGTTATTATGAGAAGTGTAAAAATATGTTCGGTTGTGGGCCGCCACAGTCTAGGTAATTAATGGGAAATACTGCACTTGCCCATGAAATTCTTCTTCCTTACCCTTGGATCATACATTCCAGCATAACAAGGTAGCAGCTTATTTTATATTCAAATTTTCCTGCCCACCGCTATCCCGTTCTAGAAATGTTTCTTTTTACAAGGAAAGTGAGATTGTTTGGGAAAGGCACTGCTAGGGCAGTTCCTGTTCTTATGACATTGGTTCCCATAGGAAGTCAATACCAACAAAGAGCAAAGGGTCGTGTGTCAGGGTAGGTCAGGTAAAGGACAGAAGACTTGTGTTTTAGTGTGGTGTCTGATTCAGACAATTTGAAGCACATGGTACAAAAATGGCAAACATTTTTCAATCTCTCAAAAGCAACTTCGATTGACTATCTATGAAGCTCCAAGCAAAGTTATGTTTTCAAGGTATTGGGCCGTTACAATGAGCTGATCACAAACTATCCAGGTTAATGATATTAAACCTTAGAAAGATACCCAAAGTTTAGTTTGAGGCAGTTGAAGTATCAAGTAAACTAGATGAAATCTTGTAAATTCAAGTAAACCAGATGAGAAGTATCGTATGTTCAGGTTTGTTTTTGGAGTTACTTCAATAAATAATCATCTGTAGAAATAAGGAACGAATAAGATTGTATTACATTCCAATAAACAATAATTCTGAAGTCTACATGCAAAATAATATGAATGTAATACTTTTCAAAAAAAATAAAAATCTACATACAAAATAACCACTTTACTTTTCAACAGACAAAAATGAGAAGGAACAAGAAATGTCATTACAATCTACTGTACATAAGAAATAATCGGAATGTATTGCCTTTTTTTGAAGAAGAAAAATTCTGATAACAATGTCTACATTTGAAATTATCTTAATTTATAACATTTCGACAAACAGAAATTCTAATTACGAATTGGCTATGCCTACTATGTGCATATTCTGGTCAGCTGGATGCAGGCTGAAACAGTTGTTCAATTATATTATTGTTTTTTATTTGTATTTTGTTGTCATATGAACTATTTTGGATAATTCGGCCACTAAACGGCACGTAAAACAAAACAAACTTTGATTGGTTGCGTTATATGTTGGTCAGTAAGTGCATCTTTCTTGTTACCTCACACTTTTGAAACACTGGATTTGCCTGTCAATGGATTTGCTGGTCAATGAAGTGTTGGGTTGTTGTTGGTTAACTGTGGACAGCCCCATCATGGTCCCATTTACTTTGCTACCAGTGCAATAAAGACAATTAAGCCAAACGCTTGGGGAAATGTATGGCGGCTATTTTACAGCCCACATTATGCACTCACTCACACAACAACACACACAGAGAATGACTCCATTGTCTCAATGTCTTCTCTCTGTTAAGACCAAACATACATACTACCACACACATGGTTTCACATGTTGTATTCATTAATTATGCATGTCTATCTCATACTTATTTTCCAGTCATGCATGTAAATACTTTACATCATGTTTGCCCTAAAGCCATAACAAGCATCATTAAGCATCTTAAGCTAATTCCGTTTTAAAACTTGTTCGTATTTGCAATGTCTGTGACGGCAACAAAATCGCATTGAATCAGCATTGTTATGACCTAAATCATCTCATGCAATGAACTCTTTGTCCCAGCGCCTGTTGAAAGCCCCATTGTGTTCTGCTACATCCCAAGTTTCTCACCTAAACACACTCCAAAAGATGTGTTTAAGATCAAATTCTTCTCTTGTGTGCCAGAGGTTTGGGGTAGGGTCCAAACTTATTGTACAGCCAAACTGTCTAATATATATATACCCCCATAAAATAAAACTTGTTTTTGCTTTTATTCCCGGTTATTGTGTCCTGTTAGCTTTGAGGCTAATTATGTGCAAAAATGAACTTAAAGAAAATGCATTAAAAATTCTAGAAAAACTGATTTATAATATTTTAATGCATGCAATTTTGTCCAATCAGCTTCACTCCTTGTATTAAAATGTCCCTCCTTCAATACCATCTGCAACCAACTAGCAAGTAGCAAATCATGGCTCATAGATGTGGTATTACCCATCTGCGGCATGTTTCGAAATGCACATGCTCTCAATTGAGTGTCCGGCTAGTAGGTGGAAACCTTTTGACTTAAACTACCATGCTTGGAGTGAAGTGCGGTTCGGGACTCTTTCAGTAATGGCTCTTAATGTTGTTAGATTTTAGGTTTTTATGTGCGTGTCTGCTACATTCATTACTATCATAACCAAGCCACGAAGTGACAAAAAATATCTGAATAGCAACCCTGCTACCCTTTTGGTTATCTGCAAATTTGTTAACAAATACATTTGATAGTGTTTGGTAATATGCATACAGATAGACGCATCCATAAGGACAGCGCACTTACTGGAGTGTTTAAAAGGCTGAAACTGAATGCTCTTTTTGGCTTTGCTGGACTCTAGACTTTTCATTTGCTCTTTCAATGATCAAGTTGATCATTCATAATGAAGATTGAAGGATTGGGGAGTGTGTGTGTGTGTGTGTGTGTGTGTGTGTGTGTGTGTGTGTGTGTGTGTGTGTGTGTGTGTGTGTGTGTGTGTGTGTGTGTGTGTGTGTGTGTGTGTGTGTGTGTGTGTGTGTGATTTTGTTTGAGTTTCTTGGGTTTGATGTCCTGTTCTGGGATCAGTGAACGTCACATGCTTGCATGTCTAATTTCCAGCAGTTGTGAGTCCAACAGCACGGTCTTGATCGTGTCAAAACCCACTGTGGGTTGGATATGCAAAACAGTGAAACCTCATGATGCTTTCTCCATTAAAACGATTGTCAGAGATGTGGCATGGTGCTGCTTATTTATACAGGCTATTTGAGTTTGTAACCAATTTCATAAGTTCCTGATCTGACCCCCCTCATATATATATATATATATATATTTCTTTTTTTTTACGTTTTGTTGTCTTGTGGTGTTTTTTTCTGTTTTGATTTGGTTTTGGGTTGTTTTGTTTTTTTGTTTTGTGCTTTGCTACTTTTTTATGACAGACAATAGACATAAGATGGGAAATTATTTGGGAGAGTGACAGGGGATTCGTAAGGATGCTGGAGTCATGGCTTATTTCCTTTGAAGAATTCCAGCTTTTTTTCCTCCCTCGCTCGCTCGCTCGCGCGCACACACGCGCACACGTTCTTTGAGTTAAAAGAACACAGGTGTCGATGGCACTATTGAGAATTTTTTTTAAAAAAAAGCCCTCTCGCTTGCCACACTAGACCAGTGTCCGTCCAGCAGTGACCAAACAAAGGAGGTCTATGACCAGCGGGGACACACACACGTGCATGCGTCACATGCTGTTGATGTGAGGTGGGTTGGTGTAATCAGTCATGAATGGTACTGATGTTAGTCATGCAGATTAGGTGCACAGGAAGATTTCGAGAGCCGTTTCCGCCATATAGACCTTTCTTTTTCCTCATGGTCTTTTGATCTCAGCTTTGAAGCTTATTTACTTTTGTCTGTATATTGAGACAAGTTTTGTATCTCTCTTTTTACACACCACTAACAAAAAAGTACCATGCTATTACCATGGATATTTGCACATTATACTTAAGTGGTCAACGTTGAAGCACATTTGAGTACTATGTAACTGTGTAACGTTGTACATGAGTGCTAATCATTCAGTACCATTGTAAAGGGATAGTGCCAGGGATAACATCACTGCACCATGGTACCGCCATTGTACTTTTGTCAAGGGCTTGTAGTGGACTTTTGATATTTTGAATATGTCAGTTTCTAATTAGGCTAACTTGCTTGACAGGTTATTTGTCTGAGTTATTATTTAAAACTCCGTTAAGACATTAGATGTGAGAAAAATGAAACTCGATCAAGAAACTGAACTTCGATTAGCAACCTTCGAAAATGACATCACCTTTAAGGTTGATATATTATCAAGAGTCTTTGGCGACTGCTCTGTTTCCGCTGAAGCCTCAAGCTAGCAAGCTAGTCTTTTGGTCCATTCACAGCTGCTCTATGTTGACTGTTAGTGGACCGTGATGTTAATGTGGGTCACATTCCTCTCTTGGTCTGTTCTAAATGCCCTACACGTGCACCCAGAAACCCTTCCTGCCCCAAATCACAGCCTTCAGGCTTTCCAACCACATGTTCCTCTGAGGAGGTAGAGGCTCTTACTGCTGCTAATATTTCCATTCACACACTGAAAGAAGGTGGATTTCTTCATCAAGAGAGTCAATTCTGTGGTCGAAGGAAAATGTTTGTGCCTTCCAAGTCGAAACCATTAATATGCATGTCCTGGAATAGGATTGCTGAGGAAATCATCTTTCACTTGATGTATCTGAGTGTCCTGCTGAATTCTAGCATGTTCTTTAGCAGATGAAGCGACTTGTTGAATTGTTTAAAGGATACATTATTATTATTAAAAAAGAAAATGATCAGGCCTATGGTAGATCAGTGAGTAAAGACTCTTACTACCACCCCTGGAGTTGCGAGTTCGAATCCAGGGTGTGCTGAGAGACTCCAGCGAGGTCTCCTAAGCAACCAAATTGGCCCGGATGCTAGGGAGGGTAGAGTCTCATGGGGTAACCTCCTCGTGGTCACTATAATGTGGTTCTCTCTCTTGGTGGGGCACGTGGTGATTTGTGCGTGGATGCAGCAGAGAGTAGTATGAAGCCTCCACATGCACTGCGTATTGCGCTCAACAAACCACGTGATAAGATGCATGGATTGACTGTCTCAGACGCGGAGGCAACTGAGATTCGTCCTCTGCCACCTGGATTGAGGAGAGTCACTACGCCACCACGAGGCCTTTGAGTGCATTGGGAATTGGGCATTCCAAAAGAAAAAAAATTATAATTTATTCATCTTCATGTTGTTCCAAACTGGTGTATGACTTTTCTTTCTTTCATGAAACACAAAAGATGTTAGGCAGAATGTTGGCCTGAATCACCGTTCAATTTCTTTGCATCTTTTTTTTTATCCCTCCATACAATAATTGGTTTGGTGACTTTTTTTTGTGTGTGTGTTCCCATGGCTGGAAGAAAATGGAACTGATTTGAAAACATAAATGTGAATAAATAGAGACAGAATGTTCATTTGTGGGTAAACTTTTCCTTTGATGCTTATTTTTGTCTAGGTTAATAAAGTTATTGTTAATTTTGTCATTGCAGATCCACAGAGAGAAAGAGACTTTCTATTCGGTAGATGCCACACGAGATGCTGGACTCCAAGAGAATAAGTCCAGTTCAATGAGTTCAGGTAGACAACATCACTCTTAAATCACTTGCATGATTTTGTTAGATTTGTGTGGTGGGCGTGTGTGTGTGTGTGTGTGTGTATATACAGTAGATGTGTTTTGTGGTGTTTTTTGTGTCGATATGGTTTGGTTTTTTGTTCTTTTTAGGATATTATTTGAGAGAGACAGGGAATTAATTGGGATGCTGGCTGGATGCAAACCTTCTTTCTCCATCTAATTTTATTTCTTTTATTTTAGTTAAAAGGGCTTGTCAGAGCCCTGACATATGTGCTCATGACATATAAGAGTTGTGGGCTCACTGGGATATGGGTTCGAGTCCTGGTTGTTGTCCGTTCTTACCTTGTGTCCCCTCCATCAATTTTTACCTTTCTCTTGACTGTCCTATAAATAAAGGAAAAGTTAAAAAACACCATAAATAAATGCCGGTAACTGAAAATATTGTGGTGGTCATTTGTTTTAATTTTTTTTAACAAGATTGCAAGATTGTTTAGCCCAAGCTAGTTAAAAAACTCTGTTGATCTTTAAATTAATAGACCAAGTTTCTTTCTAAAATTATGAAACAATTATGACTGAGAGAAGGATAAAAGAATATCGACCAGATTTATCAATCTCAAATGCCATTATGAGAACAGGAGTTAAACTTTACAGGAAAATTGCACCCCTTCATGTATTATAATTTTATTTATTTATTTTGATCGGGTAGTGTTTAATTATATATATATATCATATTTTATATATTTAATTATACAACTATATGTAAACTATACATTTTACTCAATTACTGAGACACAACGCTGAATCTTTCAGCAAGACTCTTGAGTGTGTGCCAATCTAAATAGTGCCCTCATTGTGTGGCATGGGAAACAGCATACACATCCTCCAAAGACTAAATAGATGTCTTCCTGTCAATACAAAAGACTGAAATAAATCATCTATTTAAGTAGATGACATCAACGTCCTGTCTGAGGGGCTTGCAAGCAGATATGTAACACAATGAACTAAATTGAGTCACTTTCAAACTGATTCAGTTCATGAGAGCATCTAATTATTCGTTTGTGTTCAGCTCTCTCATGTTTCTACATTGTCTTCATCTTTTCCAGAATTCCCCCCTTCGACTCCCTCACCAGAGAGTGTACACAAGGAGTCAGCGAGCACCATGCGAGGGTCCGCCAGTGATGGCGACTCTATCTTGAGTCAAGATTTGGGCGAGGACAATGTCTTTAACATTAAGGTGAGTCTGAAAATCATACAATGTGGGGTTAGAAACAACATAAAAAATCTGCTTTTGTAGATGAGTTGCTGTTTGTTTTGTTTCTGTGTTTCTCTACAAAGGGAGGCATCCCTAGACTGTGCCTCATTATTTGAGGGCCTCTGCCAGATATAGTGGTTATGTAATGCGTCTTGTTTTGGGTGGTATTTTTTATTTTTTTTCTACACATACCAAATCTTGCTCCATTGACATCATGTCATGTGAGCAGAGTGGTGGGCCAGGGTAACAATTATGACCTCATCTTGTCAGACGTGCTTCCTGCTAATTTCCCACCTACTCTTGATTCAGAGTTGTTGACTCATGAGGCAGCGTTTCCCTGCGGATTCCTCCACCCCTTTAAACATCCACTAGGAAGGAAGTGGAGATTCTCACTTTGTTTTGAGATGTTTAACAGAGACATTCTTATATCGCTCTTGTCATGTAATGACAGTTCATAGTGACCAGGTAGTGTTAAGCTTAAAAAATAAAAATAAAAAATTAACAGTTAAAATTTTTAGTTGTTATTCACTGAAAAACTTGACCTTAGATGTCATTAACTGTAAAGCAGAATTGGATCTTGCATGTGTTGTAACTGAATGCAGTGTGCCATTTTTTTTTATTTTAATGTTTTTTTATTATTATTTAAATGGAAAGGATGGTCAAGATTGTTATACTTTCAATCTGAAAACTTAAATCTTTTTTTTTTAAATTGCCGTTTTCTGAAGTGCTTCTATGTCGCCATCAACATGGATATTCTGTGTTATTTTCAACTATTTAATTTTTCATATGGGTTTCTGAAAAATGTTGGAGTTTCATGTAGAATGCCTAAAATGTTTCTCCTACCTTGATTTTTGGCCTTTGACTGAGTCACTTTACCTGATCTTATGTTCTTAAAAAATGTCCCCCTCGTAGCCGAGGCTCATAAAGTTAACTATTACAGTCAGTGTAATGTAACCGTTAGTTCACCACACCCCTCGGCTGGCTGTGGTCTCCCCATGTGAGAAAACTAATGATCCGCTTGGAATGGAAATGAGTTTGGCAGGGCCATGATTTTGTGTTATGTAAGGTTTACAAGGATGGAAAGAACTTTTGAAAGAGCTTGCCCATCCTGCAGGAAGAAAGGAAATATGGCATGCGTATTTGCAGACATAAAGGTGGTGCATAATTAAAGGTCATTTCCTTAACCTGGTACACCTGAGAGAATTCCAATTCCCCTGTCCTAACCAGGATGGATGAATGGTGACTTGAGAAACTTGTAATGTATCTCTTTAAAGGGATAGTTCACCCAAAAATTAAAATTCTCTTATCATTTACTCACCCTCATGCCATCCCAGATGTGTATGACTTTCTTTCTTCAGCAGAACACAAACAAACATTTTTAGAATAATATTTCAGCTCTGTAGGTCCATACAAGTCAATGGTGTTCAGAAATTTGAAGCTCAAAAATCACAAAGGCAGCATAAAATGAATCCATTTGAAACGTAAAATGAATGGAATTTTTTTCCTCCCCTTTTCTCCCCAATTTGGTATGCCCGATTCCCAATGCGCTCTAAGTCTTTGTGGTGGCGTAGTGACTTGCCTCAGTCTGGGTTGTGGAGGACGAATCTCAGTTTCCTCCATGTCTGAGACCACCAATACGCGCATCTTAACACGTAGCTTGTTGAGCGTGTTACCGTGGAGACGTGGAGGCTTCACGTTATTCTTCGCAGCATCCATGCCCAACTCACCATATACCCCTCTGAGAGCGAGAACCACATTACATTGACCATGAGGAGGTTACCCCATGTGACTCTACCCTCCCTAGCAACCGGGCCATTTTGGTTGCTCAGGAGACCTGGCTGGAGTCTCTCAGCTCGCCCTGGATTCGAACTCGTGACTCCAGGGGTGGTAGTCAGCGTCTTTACCCCCTAAAACTAACTTAAGTTACTTTGCAAACAGTGAGTAAAAGAAAGGTTATTTAAAGTGTAAACGCATGAATACAGTGGTTAAATCCATGTGTTTAGAAGCGATATGATAAGTGAGGGTGAGAAACAGATCAATAATTAAGTAATTTTTACTATAAATCTCCCCTTTCAAACAGCACTCCTAAGGGCTCTTCTCTCCTAAGAGTTCTTCTTTTATTTTTGGCTATTTGCATTCTTTGTGCATATCGCCACCTACTGGGCTAGAAGGAGAATTAATAGAAAAAAAATTACTTAAATATTGATCTTTCTCACCCACACCTATCATGTCACTAAAGACATGGATTAAATCACTGGAGTAATATGGATTACTTTTATGCTGCCTTTATAAGCTTATTATAGCTTCAAAGTTCTTGCCACCATTCACTTGCATTGTATGGACCTACAGAGTGGAGATATTCTTCTAAATGTCTGCGTTTGTGTTCTGCAGAAATAAAGTAAGGCATACGCATCTGGGGTGGTATTAGGGTGATTAAATCATGAGAGAATTTTCATTTTTGAGAGAACAATCCCTTTAATTTTAATAAGTTCTTGTCCTAACTAACCGTGACTGCCAGCAGAGTCGTGACGCAACATTTTGTCAGTTGATTGGTTTCAATTTTCATCCTGTCTCGCTGAATAGCTCCACCCACAGCAAAATCTCATTGATACAAAATCCCACTTGTATATTTAACATCAAATACAGTATGTTCGGATTAGTTTGTGCAACACTTTTATTTTCGGTGAGGACAGAAACAGTAAGCACTCATAGCTTTGGTAGCTTATGAAACATAAAACTAACTTAATTAAATTACTTTGCAAACAGAGTAAAAGAAAGGTTATTTAATTTGAAAAAAATATTTATCGTGTTTGTGCATATCAACAAGACACACAGCTATTGTTTTTGACATTTTTGCTGGTATTTCTATACAAATTCTGTCTAAATCTCCTCATCATCATCATCTCTTTCTATCCACTTCTCCGCCACAGGGTGAGGACACTGTCACAATCACAGGTGACAGCACCAGCGGCGTATCCATGTCCTACTCTTCCTCCACAGAGGACACCTCCAGTGTGGGGACACCCTTCGCTGTACTTCAGGCCAGCCAAGATGCCCTTCCATCAGACCCCTGTGCAATCCCGCCCGCATCTCCTGAATCTTCACCTGTTAAAGGAGAAACAGAAGAGGAAGAGAGAAAGGACTGCCTGACTGAGGTGCCGGAGCGATCTGCTCTTCTACGCTCATCCATCCGATCCCTCTCTCCTTTCCGGAGGCACAGCTGGGGCCCGGGCAAAAATTCAGTAGGGGAGACTGAGATGAGTCAGCGCAGGTATGAATCTCCAATAAAATCAATAAAGCTTGCTCTTTAATAGATATAAATTGTTGTTTTATGCTGATTCCAGGGTCATTTTTCCAGTATGGAAAAAGTATAAATTACCTTTAAACGTATGTTGTTGGACTTAAAGCTGAATTCTAAAGGCAAATTCTGAATGCATCTATTCAGCAAGATCAGAATGAGTGTGAAATATTAGATTTGTTATACACATTAACATGCCCGGCAGACACCTGGCATTTACAGTTTCTTTAATTCTTTTGATAAATGTTCATAACACATGCCCAGTCTCCCACCTCTGCGCATTGATCATAAATTGTGTCTGTCGTTAAAGAGAAGTGTAATTCATGATAGAATTTTGAACAAATTTCTCCATTTAGTTTTTTCTTCCATCATCTTCACATTAGTCCAGCTTTGCATACAGCTCTTTGCTGAATCAAACACAGTCTGTGTGTGAATGTGTGTTTAGAAGGGAAATCCCAGTTGTGTGAGGGCTCTTTCCATTTTAAGCAAGCAGCTGTTCTGTGAGAGATCTGTATTTAGGTCACACTGGACTGATAAACATGCAGATGACCTCTTATACTCTGTCTTAAAGACAGAAAGAGGAACTCTATGGTTTACACTGTTTAAGCTTACATTATTCATCGCTTGCAAAAATTGTGTGTATGTGGGGTTTGTTTAGGGATATGTGATATATTGGTCACCATATTAGTATCAACCAATATTAATGTTTTTATTTAAATATAAATTATTAACTTGTCTGATTAGGTGAGGTTAGAAATAGACACTATCAGGGCTTATTTTTTTCCAGTTCAAACAGTGTGTTCTTCAGTGAGATACATTTACTTAAGAAACAAAATGTGTGTGTGTATATGTGTGTGTGTGTGTGTGTGTGTGTGTATGTGTGTGTGTGTGTGTGTGTATATATATATATATATATATATATATTAGGGCTGCTTATTTGACGCGTTAATTCAGTGCGATTAATTTTATTAAAAATAATGCGTTAAAAAGATTTACGCAATTAATCGCATGCCCCCGGATTGTAATAAGGAAGATTCCTGAGAAATGCAAGCTTGTAGTACCACCTGTTTACTCCAGAGGGCAGTAATTGAAATCTCAGCTGTGTGGCAGCGCACAGTTTATACAGTGAAGAAAACAACCAGACAGCACAAAACAGACATTCGTTACGTTCTTGCATTCAAAACATTTGATAGAGTGCAAATTTGAACTAAGGGACCACAAGATGTGTTCTAAGTATTAAACTATATTTAACTTAACACAGTGACCTAAAAATTGTGTTTATTACGCAACGCACCCGAGACTCTACACAAGCATGTCTGACGCTTGTTGAAATTGACGGGTCCTTAAACAAGCCCTCATAATAAATCTCGAACTGATTAACAAATTCACTTGTGTAATTGATTGCTGTGAACTGTATGCTGATGATTGACTTATGATCAATAATATGGTAGTAAACAATACATTTTATTCTAAAGCCGCTTTTTGTATTGTCTAATCAATGATTAACTCTTCTGCTACAAGAATGTAATGCATTTTAATTATCTGTGTGTGTGTGTGTGTGTGTGTGTATATATATATATATAATATTATTGTTATTGTTATTTTTTTTTATATATTTAAAGATAACTATATATAATTATTTCATCATTATATATTAAATTATTGTTATATGAGGGGCTTTCTCAGCAAATATTTGTATATGCGATTTAAATGTGATTAACCACGATTCATTAATCGGGATATCATGTAATCAATTCGATTAAAAATGTTAATCGATTGACAGCCCTAGTATACATATGTGTGTGCGTGTGCACATTTATTTTTACATTTGTATATTTCATTCATATTTTTATTCATATATTTTAGATTAATTATAAATATAATACAATTATATATACTACCATGATTATATATTATTGTACTTATTACAATAGCAACATTATTATTATTGGCCAGAATTTCTGTTTCAGTTCATCCTTCATACTTTTGTCACATATTTGTCATACAGTTTAGTTAGCATGTTGCTCCTCTTTTTCATTATCATTGTAAGCTGTGTCACATTTTTTATTCAAGACCTGCACTGATTACTCCACCAAAGCTGTCAATCATCTCTTCAGTTCTTCATATTTATGTTCAGTTAATTTATCCTTCTCTTTTTCCATCCACCTTCTCCTCTTATAATTTTCATACATCCTTTTTTCAGTACGGTGCGAAGTGAAGTGGAGCGCAGGTCCGTGGGCCATAGGAGAAGGTACCACCATCCATCTTTCATTCTTTCCACTCAGGGGTCCCTCCAACTGGGGCCTAACTGTTGTTAAGCTGCCATTGGAAAATGTTTAAAATTTTTACAGCATGACCGTAGCACCTTACAGTGTGGAAATGTCCTTTGTAAAAAAAAATGTCAGCATGTGGGGCACTAAAATATCACACTGAAACATTTCCCGTAAATCCTTCCCATGCTAAACATAGTTTTACAACATGGTGTACAGCTGCTTTTGAAGTTACGTAATCGTTTGGTCTCTCAAATGTCCGACACCTAGTTTGGAATAGACACTTTGGAAAAGTCAATTGAAAATACATTTCAATCAGAAATCGAAATTTTTGTTTATGACATATTTGTGCGATTTAAAAGTTATGTTTATTTGTTCAAATTCTGTCAGTTACCTCATTAAAGGGCTGCATGTTCTTGAATTCAGTCGGTGATATTTTTAGTTGTTGATCTATGTAGTCCTCAGACTGATGCCTTTTTTGCCGCTGTGTTGCATCTTGCGCTGTTTTTGCAGCGTCTCACACAATGAATGCTGCTTTGTAAAATGCCATATCAAAATAAAAATTGTTCTAAAAAATTTCTAAAAGCACACGTCTAGACTTGTGCCTTCTGATCCATTCTGTTGCGCTCCCTCCAGCTGTTTTTGAACACAAGAATGCATCCTCTGTGACCACCCCTTAAAAAATGCATTGAATCAGGGTCTAGTGGACCTTACTTGTACTACAACCCCTGACAAGTAGATTTTGAAAGTATATAGTGTTGCACATCCTAAGTACTAACAAGATCCTCTTATGTCTTTGCATCTTTCCTTGCATCCATCCATCATCCTTGTCCATCTTGCATGCTATTCCAATCACCGTGAAGCATGAGCTGGTGTCCTTCAGTTGTCCTGCACTCAGAGGTCGATGAAATAAATGAAAGAAGGTAAAGAAAGAGAGACAAGGAGAAAGTGTCAGAAAATGTTACATTAAACTTCATGTTGTGTCATGTATTGCATTGTGCAAACAGTGTTGCATCACAGTGGCATGTCTACATATGCTTAGAGTGCTTATGTGAGCTTGTGCTCTAGTTTACTTCCTTTGTATGTTTTAGTCCTTTCACCTTGCCGGATAGTCTTCTTTGACCACAAATGCTCTCGAAGTCACTTCCGCTGACTTTACTGGTGACAGAGCACAACAGTGACCACTTTTGTGGTCTACTTACTGTAGATCGGACTGTAGACTAAACTAAAGATTAGACATTAATTACTGTTTACTATGACTAACATATTGATCTGGATCTCAGAACCTGACGAAAGGTGAGGTTTGTGTATCTTTTTCGGTGGTGGTTGGTCTTTTTTGTTTTAGTTTGTATGTTATGCATTTTCTGTAAGTATTCTAGAAGCAGACTTGACATTTTGTTACTCCCTGTATGTGTATGTTTGTTACCTACAACAAGGTAAAATGGCTTGGGTTATTCAGTTTGTTTTTGTATTTATGGTTTTCCATCAGTGGTTGATAATTTTCTGGCATGATCACTTGAATATACGTAGACTGTCACCATTGCACTTTATTTTTTATCTGAACCACAGTACATTTTAAGTATACTTGCATATTATTTCTTTTCACACAGTTACAGTCTTGAAGGACTTTCAGCAGAGAAGAATGTAAAGAAACCCCTTGTCCAGCGTGTTGAGGAGTCTAGCCATGAACCAAGCTGTCCTTCAAAGCTAGACAGAGAGGAGAGAGGCTCACTAGTGTCTCTGACTGAAGAGGAACAGGAATTTAACCTTGGCAACTGCAGTAATTTGGACAGTCAGGTAAACTTCAGTGTAGTTATGGTCACTGTTTTGGCTGAAACAACAGTATGCTGATAACTGTAAAAATCAGCTTATTCCAACATCCCGATCATATAAGAAAACTGTGTTTACATAATATTTTAAATCATTGGGTTATTTTCTGGTTTTAACGTGAAATGTAAAACAGGCATGCACACAGTACATGAGCACATTGGATTAGCTGGTAAACTGCTGGTAAAGTGGTTTACACACTGTAAAATCCTTTAAGATTTTTGCCTTAAACTTTTAAGGCAATTGGTTTGCATGTTTTTTCTAAGTAAACATAATTATTTGGCTCAAGTAAAGTGAACTTAAGTAAAAAAAAAAAAAATTAGTTGCAAGTAAACTTAACTCATCTGTGATCAAAGTATCAATGATTTTATTTAATAATTTAAATTGCGTTATAGCACGTCTCAGGACACGTCCACACTAATGCATTTACGTTTGAAAATGCATCCTTTTCTCTTTGTTTTGGCCTTCGGTCCACACTGAGACTGATTGTTTTTATTAATGAAAACTTTATGGTTTAGAGAGTAATGGTAACTTAATTAAAACTAGAAAAATCAGCTGAAGTTGAATCAACTTTCTTTTTTTTTTTATTATTTGAGAAAATGTATAGTATTTTCAGTGCATGCAGTGCAATTGAAGTAATGGGCTAAAATCTATATATGCCAATCAGTATTTGCTTTAACCATTTATGATCTTTCCCCAATATAAGAAAAACATTTGTGTTGTCATGACTTGTTAGCTTATTAAACATAAGTGACATAAGATGTAAATGGAGTGGTGGTGGCGGCGTAGTGGGCTAAAGCACATAACTGGTAATCAGAAGGTCGCTGGTTCGATCCCCACGGCCACCACCATTGTGTCCTTGAGCAAGGCACTTAAGTCCAGGTTGCTCCGGGGGGGATTGTCCCTGTAATAAGTGCACTGTAAGTCGCTTTGGATAAAAGCGTCTGCCAAATGCATAAATGTAAATGTAAATGTGCTCACTGAATGGCCAAATGCGAATTTTAGGCCTATCTGACTCAAATCCATTTAGGTTTTTATAGTCTGAACAGCCTGTCAGGTCAGATCAAAATTAGATTTTTTACAAATCCATCAAAAGCCTCGATCTCTAGATTTTGAAGTCCTACAATGTGCACAGACGAGGACTGTCCACCTGTCGAGAAAATCCGGGCCGCTCGTGAAAGGGAATTCTGTTCATGAGCGATCACCAGTGGGGACAACCAAAGTATACTTTGGCCTTGAGGGCAGTCACTCCTAAAAATCGTAATTGGTCTAAGATTTCGGAATTTTGTGCAGAAAGCAAAATTCTTAAAGCTTGCAAGGTTTTTATGGATGCATTATTAGCATATTTCTCTTTGAACATAATTAGATTATTGTTTGGAGTTTGATATGCTTCCTGTTTCCTGATTCCTTCACTAAATTTTCATGTTCGCTGTTTTCAGAAGTGTGAACAGTCTGGACGGAGATGTGTCCAGCCTGCACACCCGATTCTCACCAAGTCTGTCTCCATGTTGGCCATCAGTCATAAGGACCTGGATGGTGAGTTTAAACACCCACACTGGATCTTTGTCCTGTGTCTCAGTCTCTTACTCTGGGCTCTGATCTGTGACCAGTTGCACTTAAGAAAGGATTTTATAAGTTTAGCTTCAAAAGTACCCTGAAATCAGATGTTGCAGGGTCTCTTTTCTCTTTCAGTTGGTCTATCTTTCTCTATCCCTCCAAATCCCTTGTTCCATGCCTCTATGGTAACATGAGGAGTGGAACCTTTGGTCATTTATGGATGCACACTGACCACTTTTGTCAACCTGTCAACCATACCCCCACTATCTAACACCTGATTGGCCATCGTGGGATTTTGACACTGCAAAATATTCTGTTGTCCTGTCTCAACTGGGATTTTAGGCTGTGGCTCCCATGGGTGCCTTTTCCACCTACACTTTTCCGGTGTAACTTTAAAGAATAGTTCACCCATATATGAAAATTCTGTTATAATTTGCTAACCCTCATGTCGTTCCCAGCCTGTTTGACTTTTTTGTTGTGTGGAACACAAATGGAGATGTTTAGATGAATGTCGTTTTCCCTGTTTTCGCTACCATGGCAGTTGATAGCGACTCTTTTTTTTTAAGCTTTAGAAGTCTTCCGAAGCTATACAACAGGTTTTGATATGAAACATCCTGAAATGTAAATTATTTTAAAATGCTAAACTTTTTCATCCATTGTGCTTCCATAAGCACTATTAGAGATGTACATGCGAAAACTTGCGCTCTTTTTAGTGCAAAAAAATTCATGTTCTCGCGTGAAAACACAAGCGGTGATGTGTTTAATCTAAAAACAATGCAAGTTTTTATGTATACTTCTCTCATAGCACTCATAACTGTGCAATGGTCACAATTTTAACTATTAAATAAATTTAATTTAAGAAGTAACAATTATATTGAAAAGATGGCCTGCAATTTTTATTAGAACATTGCCCTCGGTACTCCACATAGGAAGGAAAGTCATACTGGTTTTGAATAAATGGTGACAGAATTTAAATGTTTTGGTGAACTGTTCCTTTAAGGGAGTGAAAATTTACTGGGAGTGTACTTGCACACTCATCAGCACTCTAAATCACCCTACATTTTATTATAATGCCTGCTTTGATCTTTTTTGCCCATGTCATAATGGAACCCACCAGTGATTGGACGGCCGCGACCCAAGCGACGAATCTCCTTCTCCTTCAGCATCATGCCCTTGCTCCCTAAATCTAAAACTCTCTTTTCTATTGGCTCTTCATCCAGTGATGAGGAGGAGGCAGCTAGTAAGTAAATTAATATCCCATAATGCCTTGCGTGGACCCTGCCCGACCCCTGCTTAATTTAAAGTGTGTCCCCTACCTTCCCTGTGTCACTAAGTTATTGATAAGCCCAGTCCCAAGAAATTATCTGTTTCTAAACAATCTTATCCCATAATTATTTTGTTCCATGTGATGTTGAGTGATACATTTTTATGCTGAGAGTCATTGATTTAGAATACAAATCTAAACTTTTGCATAAAGTGTCTGTGAGCCAGATGCATTTGTCTAATTAATTTAATATTTTAAAATAAGGTGGTAAAAATGTAATTGACTGAAATGGCAAAATTATTAAATGGCTTTGTGAAATTCTCAAAGCAATAACTTAGATGAACTTGATGACTTGCATGTTTTCTGGCTGATGCATTTGTTGTCACATATTTGATTGCTTTAAACTTTAATGTGCAGGGAATTTAATGTGAACGCCTCTAGTTACACAAGCTTTTTTATTTAGTTATTGAAGTGTGTAATTTTTGGGTCACTAGCGGCACCAAAAGGAATTGTAAAAATGACTGTTCAAACTGGTCTGCTAAACACTCCCCCTATCTTCCATTCGTCAGAAAAACAGAGTATGGCTCCAAACCCATACCAATGGTTGAGCTAATGTTGATTAGGCTTAATAGGTTTTCAAGGTTTCCTTATAGGTTTTCAAGACATGTTTGTACAGCATTTTTACCCTTGTATGTAATGTTTTGACAAATCTTACATGATGCCAAAACATTATTTGTGTGTGTGTGAAAAATTGCCTCATTGTTTTGTGCAGGGCAGTGCTTCACAGTCTCTTCACATTATAAAATTAATTGTGTCATTTCTTTTGCCTAAGCACAACATGGTGCTTAATGTCTGTTGTTCTTTTACGGTCTCATTTGTTTTGTTTAGTTACAGGCATGTATCCACTGTACCATTTGGTTTAATTAGTTCTCTCGTTTCAGGATTGGGCTCTTTCACTGGTACATCAGGATCATTAGAATACAGGTATGACTCCGACTTAGCATTCCACTTGAGGCATGCTAACTGGCTACATGCTAATACAATAAATCCCAGTTCCTATAATTTAAATATTTTTAGCCTTTCTGGAACTTTTGATAGTAACTATGTAATTAGTGTGCTATGTAATGTATAGTAATAATGACCCTGACAATGTTGTGAAAAAGGTGGGTGGATGTGTCCACTATTTGTTGCAAGATGAATTCAAACCCACATTGTCAGAATGAGCACCACAGGTCAATGTGTTTGAGTGAGTGAACTGCTAGGCTGTGGCTCCAACAATGATCAATTTCCATTTCTATTTGTCTCATTCAGTATATCTGAGGAGGATCCGGGTCCGTTGCGAAGTGACAGCGAATTCAAAGGTGGAGGAACCAAAGTGAGCAGGACCTTCAGTTACCTCAAGAGCAAAATGAGCAAGAAGAGCAAGGTTGGTGTGTGACGACAGTGATGTCATGTCACAAGCTACACTATCACAGACTTCACTCTTGCCTAGGAAAAATAGTTTAACTATGGTATTTCTAATAGGGCTGCAACTAAGGATTATTTTGCTAATCTATTACTCTAACAATTATTAGAACGATTATATGACTTTTCGGCGATTATTGCAATGATTAATCAGTAGCTCTTAATCGATTATTCAGCTTGTGTCCAGACTTAAAAGGTTGTATTAAACATGCTTACTAACAATAAAGAGGGGGAAAAAAAGCATCTTTTAAAAATACCTCTAAATGACATTCACTGCATTAAAGGGAAACAAATACTTTTTATTAAGTTTAATTCAGTAAAGAAATTCACTACAAAAAATCCTTTTGTTATCAAGTGTTTTTGTCTTGTTTTCCAAAAATGTCTAAAAATCCTTAAAACAAGATACCTTCACCTGAGAAGCAGCATCTAAGATATTTAGACTTGATTTAAGAATGTTTCTTAAATAAACAGTAAGTGTATTTTATATACTAGTGTATTTTTTACTTGGTTATACTTCTGCGAGTGCAGTAAAGACAAAATATACTTAAAATTCAAGATCTATTCTCTAAAAGCAAGTCTAAATATCTTAGATGCTGCTGCTTAGGTTTTTTTTTTTTAGGATTTTTAGATATTTTTAAATATATTAAACGTTCTCAGATAACAATTAACAAAAAGCTGCGTATTGCCAATTTTCTTCACGATAAGAAATGCACAGTGACGCGTATCGTGAGCCAATACGTTATAATCTAACTGCATTAATTGTGCGCGCTCGAGAGAAGAGCATGTGTGCCTCAGCCAGATGCAGTTTCAGTCTCTCCCCTCAGATTGGGACATTCGCGAACTCATATAAGAGGTGCTGACCGCACAGAAAAATGCCACTCTCTGAGTTTGTAGTTATTTACATGATCTGCTTCCGTATTATTTGAACTTTAATTAAGCTATAATGCATTAAATATAACTGCATTTAAGATGTAACGTTGTGGTGTTTCCTTTAAAGACGCTCGTCACGCAAGTTTTGCTTCAGTAGAGCAGAGCGTCAGCTCCAGCTCCACTTATTCCACAATGAGAGTGCTTCTGTATTTACTTACTTTGTGTTTTTGCTTTATGATTCCCTCATACTTTGCGATCGACATCACCTGAAGCTGTCTGGAAGTCAGGAGCGAGCTGCAGAGCTGCTCTCATCATTAGAGTTTAATGTGAGCTCATGCTACATTAAGTTAGATCAAACGACTATTCGCCAACTTTTTTTCGACAATGTCGATAATGTCAACTAATCGTTTCAGACCTAATTTCTAATAAGACCATTACAACCATAGGTAAAACCACAGATTGCTTCTTACTACAATGGTTAGATGGCCAATACCATGGCTAAATAGATTTAGAATTAATGTTACGAGAGTTTTACATTTTTGAATGGCCATTTCCTAGGTGTATGTTTAAAGCTGGGGCATACTTTGTTTTTCTGTGTACTGTTCGTGCTCTTGCACACTCAAGCCTTTCAAAGTGTGCTCTTTTGACCGTGAGCCCATACGGACGCATTCGACAATCAAAGTGATCGTATTTATGATTTTCACCTTCCGGACATCCCATAAACTTGCACTAAAGGAAGGACCCGAGTCCTATCTAGATACGAGACTTGAAGGGTGGGCTATATATACTTGGGGTCATTAAGTACCACTTACCTTGGCAACCATATAACAAAGACATTCTAGCCACCCACAACACCCTAACATTGTGGTGGCTAGTTTTGCATGGGAAAGCAACATTCACCTTTTCATGATTCATACATCGTCATCATGTCTGTTTAACTTTGCGGTTTTCTCCATGCAGTTCCTGTAACATGACATAGTCACTGATGGTGTGAACGTTCTCAGTACCCTCCGTACGCTCTAAGGTTTCTTTAAACATTTGCTCTTGTGCTGCAGAGCATGCTGTTGCACAGGCAAATTTGTGCACTTTAGGTCTGTCATACATGAGCTCACAGAGGGGAAGTTGAACAGGATGCAGAGGCAAGTTGTGGTCTATCTGCTGCTCTGGAAAATTATACTCTCTCACACACAAAACACTGTTTCAGAACTCCTGTATTCTGTGAAAACAAACCATGTTAAAATCCATGACCTCACCGTTTCAGAGAAATGATTACTGAAGAAACCTTCATGACACTTTAGATGTCCACATAAGACCAGCTGGGCTACTATATGTTGTTTAGGTTTTTAAAGGAGTATTCTGGGTTCAATACAAGTTAAGCTCAATCGACAGCATTTGTGGCATAATGTTGAATACCACAAAATAAATAATTGTTTTGACATGCCTGTCCTTTTCTTTAAAAATGTGGGTCACAGTAAGGCACTTAAAATGGAAGTGAATGAAGGCCAATTTTTGAAGGTTAAAATACCCAAGTTCAAAATCATAGCCACAAAACATAAACAAGTTGCATGTTAACATGATTTTAGTGTGATAAAATCACTTACCTTTTCTGTATAAAGTTATAGCCAATGGTACAACTTCTTTGCCATGACTTTGTGAGGTCAAAAACCCTAAAACGACTGTAAAAATGACAATTAAACAACTTTATAGCTCAAATAATACACAAGTTTTAACAGAAGAATTAATACAAGAGCTTTTATTTACGTATAAGCTTCACATTTATACCCTCAAAAAATTGGCCCCATTCACTTCCATTGTAAGTGCCTTACTGTAACCTCAATTAATGCCTTTTTAAAGGAAAAGAGGGACGAGTTGAAAATAATTTTTGTGGTAATGATCAACATTGTACCACAAATGCTGTCGATTGAGCTTAACTTGTATTGAACTTGGAATATTCCTTTAAGTAAAGGAAAATATATACGGTAGCTTTTTTTTTTTTTTTAAATAAACCCTAACAGGATGTTTATTTCTTGTGTCATCCAGAAAGATTTAAAACCAGCTGACTTTACAATATCACGTTTATTACATGGGACCTTAACGAAAAAAGAACAACAAAAAAAAGGATTTAAAAATGGAGTTTAAATAATTTTACTATGTAAGAATATAGAGACTGTAGAGTGCTACAAGAGACAGCTAGAGTGTTTGAAATTGGTTTCCCGGGACAGATTACCAGTCATTATACACAAATATTTAATTGCAGAATGCTGGATTTGACCAATCAGATTTAAGAATTCCAGGGAGCTTTACTATAAATATGTTTTCTCCCTATTGTTACCCCCAACTTCCTTTGCATCCATTTGGATTTGTTTTTATTAGTCGGGTCCAGAAAAGTGCTATATTAGTTAATAAGCCAGCAATGGAGTCTTGAAATAGATCTTAATTGTTTCATGATGGGAGGGTCACATGGTCATTGCAGGTTTTGGCGACCTTAGCGTTGTTAGAATTGGCTAAATGACACAATGCAAACAAACAAGGTTTATTGTAAAAGGAAGTGTGCTGTGTCTTTAAGCGCAACCCCACTATAAGAGAAGACTGAAACTGCTGCAGTCTCAACTCTGTAAGTCACTTCCTCTGGCTGGGTCGGATACTTGCTGTCATGGGAACTTGTGTGTTTTTGTAGAAAGATACACGACCACATTTACTTTACCTTCAGGCCTGACCGTTCAGTGAAATTTGTGTCTGGGATGTCAATGCTGTGTCGTAGGTTTTTACCACAGGGTCGTTCTCTGAAGATCAAAAATCTAGGGGGGCTTACAGAGGTACGTTTCTGAATCAGTTTAAAGTTGAATTTACCAAAGTCTAAATCTGTGTATCGGAAAATGCCATTGTTGATGTGGCCTGTAAATCGAAAGAGACATGGTTTATTTACTTGGTGCTTATGGTTCTGGTTTGTTATGATATTTAATGATTATTGTGTTCATTTTGTGGTTTGGTAACATATTTCTGGTAGCCTGTTTTCTGAGGTTGTTTTATTATTTTTGGGTGTGTGTAAACCTTTTGGGAAGTGCACTTTGACCCTCTTCCATCCTAAATTGTTTGTTGCCAAATAAGTTTTTATGTAAAATTGAGCCACTAATTCATGCCTACTGGCATACCAGTCCATTGCACTTGTGCAAAAATATACGTAGTGTAGCAGGTATTGGATACTTCAATATAATCTGGATTTTTGTATTCTTTTTAAGTTTGTTTAATTTAAATTAGATTTTGATGTAGGAGCAGATCAGACAAGATTTTGTTATTTGGTTGAATTGTAGAAGCTCTGGTGGAAAATAAAATATGCTACAATCAGTGGTTTTGGTGTGTGGTTCTGCTAGAGTTGACTTATCTTTAATTCAGGTGCATTGCTGTAATGGAGTGAGCAGGCCGTGGTTTTGACACTTCATGTAATGTGTCAGATAAACAAGAAAGAGAGGAAAAGACAAAACATTCAACAGTGTATGGCCTAGATGGATGGATGGATGGATGGATAGATAGATAGAAGCAGTTGAAGTCAGAAGTTTACATACACTTAGATTTGAAGTCATTAAACCAAATTTTTTTAACCACTCCACAGATTTAATATTAGCAAACTATAGATTTGGCAAGCTGTTTAGGACATCTACTTTGTGCATGATACAATTCATTTTTCCAACAATTGTTTGCAGACAGATTGTTTCTCTTTTAATTGACTATCACATTTCCAGAGGTTCAGAAGTTTACATACACTCAGTTAACTGTGTCTTTAAGCAGCTTGGAAAATTCTAGAAAATGATGCCAAGCCTTTTGACAATTAGCCAATTAGTTTCTGATAGGAGGTCTACTGAATTGGAGGTGTACCTGTGGATGTATTTTAAGTCAAACTCAGAGCCGCTTTGCTTGACATCATGGGAAAATTCAAGGTATTGGAGTGGACAAAGACCTGACCTCAATCCTTTAGAAAATTTGTGGGCAGAACTAATAAAAGCATGTGTGAGCAAAGAGGCCAACAAACCTGACTCGATTACAACAGTTCTGTCTGAGAAATGGACCAAAATTCCAGCAACTTATTGTGAGAATCTTGTGGGAGACTACCCAAAATATTTGACCCAACTGAAACAATTTAAAGGCAATGCTACCAAATAATAACAAAGTGTATGTAAACTTCTTACCCACTGGGAATGTGATGAAGGAAATAAATACTGACATAAATAGTTATCTCTACTGTTATCCTGAAATTTCACATTCTTAAAATAAAGTAGTGGCCATAACTGACCTAAGAGAGGGAATGTTTTCTATGACTAAATGTCAGGACTTGTGAAAAACTGAGCTTAAATGTATTTGGCTAAAGTGTATGTGAACTTCTGACTTCAACTGTAGATAGATGGATAGATGGATGGATAGATGTTCCGTAAATGCAGCAGATGTTTGGGATATGGCTGGAAGTGAGTTTCATCCTTGTTGGTTGCTGATAGGAATATGAAGGAAGGTATTGATTTGCTCTGAGGCTGATGAGTTTCCACTGATGGATGCGGCACTGGTTTGCTGACGCTGTTAGATTTTTATGATGGATGTACCCCGCTCCCTTTTAATCTCGCATCTGGGTTGAGACTTGGCTGTAATCGGAAGACTAATGTACAACACTGGCTGTCTGCCAGCCACTGATGCTACAGTACTGAAGCCACATAACACATCTACTCCCACATGAGAGATGGAGAGAGATTGCTTGACTCTTTTCTTTTTTTTTTTTTTTTTTTGTATGCTATTTTTCAGGAGAAGGAGAAAGAGAAGAATAAGGAACGAGAACGAGATGCCAAAGACAAAGAGAAGAGAGCCTCAAATGGGCATATCTTCACTGCCGTCACCACAGTACCTACAGTCCCCTGCCACCAATGCAACAAACCAATCAACACTAAAGATACTTTCCTCTGCACCAGTAAGAGCTCATCTTGTTCTCTCCCCCTTTTCTATTCTATGCTTAATGCTACTCTTTGCACTCTACTCTATAGTTGCACAATATTTACACAATTCTCTACTCCTTATACTATTCTGCACTCTACTGTATACTCTGTTACTCTATTCTCTAATCTATACACTTTACTCTCAACTCTATAATCTACTATTCTGTACTCCATTCTCTCATCTATAGTATTCTTTCAACTCTATAATGAACAATTATGTGCTGAATTATATTCTCTAATCTATAGTCTACTTTCAACTCTGTAATGAACAATTCTGTACTCTTTTCTATTCTCTCATCTATACACTTTACTCTCAACTCTATAATCTACTATTCTGTACTCCATTCTCTCATCTGTATTATTCTTTCAACTCTATAATGAACAATTATGTGCTGAATTATATTCTCTAATCTATAGTCTACTTTCAACTCTGTAATGAACAATTCTGTACTCTTTTCTATTCTCTCATCTATACACTTTACTCTCAACTCTATAATCTACTGTTCTGTTCTCTATTCTCTCATCTATAGTCTACTTTCAACTCTATAATCTACTATTCTGTACTCAATTTTATTCTCTTATCTGTGCATGCTACTCTCGATTTCATGCACACTATAATCTATTATTCTGTACTCTGTTCTACACTCTACTTTCTATGCTACTAATTTTAAAGTATTTCACTGGCATACAATTTACATACAATATTGCCATAGTATCAATTTACACATAACAGCGGGAATAGGAAAAACAATGCTCTATTTATATATATATATATTAAAAAAAAGCTCTATACATTACTTTTCTACACTCTATTCTATTCTCTAGTGTATAAACTCTAGAGAATACACTCTACTTTTGTTTGGACTGGTGTCTTTTTTGGAACTTCCTCCTTTACTCTCATTTGCTGCTCAGCCATGCGCTTCAGAGTTAAATTTACTGCTGTGAAAGTGCTTTTTTCAGAAGGTTGCATTGCAAGAGTTTCACACAGGAAGCGAGTTAAAAAAAAGTTTATTCCATGGATTATCTGCAAAATGTCTCTAGAAATGGATGCACAATTTTTATGCAGTCAATAAAGACACCATGATGCCAAGAACCCTCAGGTTACAGCTTGTTTTTTGAGTGAGAGAAGGTTTTTAGAGAGACAGATTTGTGTGTTTTTTTTTTTTTTTTTAAAGTAAACGTACTGTATGTGTTGAGTATTCGGCTAATGTTCGTCTCAGTTTGAGCACAGTTTCAAAGAAATAAAGAAAAAAGATGAAGCGGTAAGAATTGTGGCTATTTGCCCAGTCAGGACTTACACATTGTTGCATCACTTTGTTGCTCCACCCGCACACAGCTGGTGAAGAACTGAGCCTCAATGAGACCAACCATAGTGCTGGAACATCCTGTTAGAGCGCCTCTACCGCCACAACCCTCTCTCTCTCTCTCTCTCTTTCTCTTTCTCTCTCTCGCTCTGTTTATTGACGTCAGAGGATATGCTGGCAGACACATTACCATTTCCTCTCGTTTCCCAAATGTGACTGATACTTTAGACACTTTTTTTATTTGTGGGGAGGACTTGTGTGTCTGGTGAAAAGATCCTTATCTCTTGTCTCACAACACTTGCAGTCGCTCTCATGTTACCATCACGGCCCAGAGCATAAGATGCTGGTTGTGTGAAAACATGATGGCTCACTTTTGTGAAGTCAAGGTGTGTGTGTGTGTGTGTGTGTGTGTGTACATGTGTGCAATGGTTTGGGAACATTCAGAGATGACCTAAAAAATTTATCAAGTAAAAAAAGAAAATACTTATAATATATAATACTAATATATATATACACACACATACATCACGGTTAGTTCCGGTCCTCAAATCTTATAGGACGAGAGACGTTCCATAAACACTGATGGTGATACTATTTCACAAGCCGTGATTCTATTTCTGAAGTGACATTTTATAATTACTAACGAAGGCTTGGACACATCATTTGTTTTGTACCAGCAACGGCAGATTCTGATTCGTCACGTAAGACCGTACTCAGTTTTTCCTAATTTGTTTAAATGCACTTGTTCATTAAACTGTGGTATATAAGCAATATCACACTCGCAATCGTGCTGTATGGCCCTATATCAGCACTGTGGTAATTACCCATGGCACTCGGCCTGTGGCCGAATCACAGCAGTGCTGATGTAGGGTCATATCACACTCTTGCTCGTGTGATATTGCTTAAATATATATAATTATATATATAAAGTTTTCTTTTAGTGTTAGGGTTTGGGTTGTTACGCTGTCATTTAGTGAGCTATGTAAACTCGTGACTTGATTAAGACTTTGCATTTTGCATACAAAGTCTATAATTGTTGTGTTTGATTTAGATTTTAAAATGCTGTACATCTCTGTTGGGTGTGACTTACTATACTGTAGTTTTGTGGTCAGTGCAAAGCACATTGGCAGGAAATGGTGAAAGAACCATCTGTTCAGGTATGTTCTGACTGGAATTCAGTGTGAAATTCTGTTAGTTGATTTGTTTCTAAAATCATTTGAATTAGACTTGCATAAATCGAAATAAATTTGATATAGCAGATTGCATATCATGTAAATAAATAACTAAATGTTAACTAAATGTTACAATGGATTGTTCAGTTGTGTCTGAATTGTTCCATTTTTGATTTATAAATTCAAGTTTTTAGCCTCCTGACAGTTGAACTTTGTTTAGGATAACCAATCCTAAACGGCATGTCTTTAAAGATTGGGACTGGCCATGACTCATGTGATGTTTTGTTGCTGAACTGATGGTAAACATCAGCTGTTTGGCTTTGAGCAGAGGTGGAGTCACGCAGGAAAACACTAATCTCACATTCTTCTGCAGAAATTGGCATAATCCTAGTGGTGGCTCTTATATTGCCACTATTCATCTAGATATTGATTTTCTGTATTACTGTTGTCAATGCTTTTAGTTCATTCTACTTTTTTATGAGAACAAATGTAATATTGCATTCATTTTTTTTTTTTTCAGACTGCAATGCACAAGTGCACAAAGGTTGCAGAGAGAGTCTTCCTGTGTGTGCCAAAGTAAAAATGAAGGTAAATCACTTGTGTCTTATTCAGGGAGTTTGCATGTGATTCAACTTAATATAATATGCTTTCTTTTATTGCTGTTACAACAAAGATTTTTTTTTTTAAACCAACTGTAACATGAATAACTAAATTATTAATAATTTATTTGAATTTTCTTTAAAGATTAAAGATTGTATTAAAATTAAGAAATCTTTCAGGATTCTATTTAAGGGATAATGTACAGTCAGCATTGAAATTCTATATTGAAATTATCTTCAGTAATTATGTGAGAAGAAAAAAAGCTGAAATCCACCTCCAGTTTGTGTCTGTTGGTGTTTATTCAGTGCAAATTACAGTCTGCCTGCTCATTATCCAGCTCATAAGACTACTTGTCAGATAAATAAATACATGCATATAAAACAATGATTTGAAAGTATTTTTTTTAGCTTACTTGTAGAGATCGCACCGTAATCAAGAAGCAGGAAATATGACTCACAATACCCGGATGAGAGGTCTAAAACATCTTAATCCCCGGATGAGCGGTTGTTACTCTGAAATATCTGACTGCTAGGTGGCACCATTGACCGATCAGAATAGAGTATTCTAGAAAGGCGTGTAATAAACAGATATACAATACTGCTTTCTGGAATACTTGTTTGGTCAAACGCAGCACTCTGCAGTCAAATAGTTTTGTATTATAATGCTAAACTGGCAGCCGTTGCCCCTGGCAACCAATCTCCAACACTGAACAAGTTTAGCACTCTTGTCACGTAGTCATTTATTTTCAATATTTCATGTTCGAAATATTGAAATTTTCCATGTATTAAATGGGATAACGTACTCTTTGACTGACATTATTAAAAAATAAGCTCCTTCAGGATGGTTTGAGCCCTGTCAGGGTTCGTTTTGTTGACAAGCTTTTTTTATTCGTTTTATTTCTACAGCAAAAACAGCAGCAAACATTTACAGATTCTGCCTTGGTGCCTGCCGTCAACCTGAGAAGTAAAAGTAAAGTCCTCTCCTGTAATTTCTCATAATCAATCTGTATCTTTGAAAAACATGACCATTTGATATTCCGTTTTGCCTTTCTAGCGCTTCCAGCACGGGAACGTCCGTGGTCCACCATCTCTATTCCAGATGACCAGCCTGCTCCTCTCGCCCCTCCACGGAAAAGTCCCAGTGGCATCATGTCTTTCAACAGCAACCCGCTGTCAAAGAGCATGTCCATTAATAACATAGCAGGGTGCGTGTCGATGCCCGCTGATAAGATACAAACAGAAATGATTATATTATTAAATAATACTTTTTAGTGGTTTTACGAAGACATTTAACTCTTAAAATCACAAATTTATGTGCTGCTGTTTTGTCCAATTTTTTATTCATGATTTTGGATTATTCACTCCAATTGTTTTCAATTCAACATTAGAACATGCAGTAAATAATATAATGTCTTTTGCTAATTGTTTACACATTGTTATTCAGGCAAATGGAAGACCCTCCTCTAAAGAGTCTGAAGTTTCTGTCCCAGTCCACTGACTCTCTTCACAAGACCAGTAAAGTCAGTGAGTCCACAGAATCTCTTACTGATGAGGGTAAGACACTTAATCTCATATTTCAGACATTACCTAAACAAGAAAGGCTATTCTTGCATTGACAGATTTTTGACAAATGTTGTAAAGTCTGGTTCAGTCTGACCAAGAACCTCCCACTTAAACAGTATTAAACTTACTGACATGTAAAGTGACCAACCACAGTTAATTTGGGTTTTTTTACATGCTGTTTAGGGGTGGATTTATCTGAAATAGTTTATACCACAATTGTAGATGGTTATTGGAAAAAAAAAATAAAATGATGGCATGGCAGTCTCCAAAATGTATCTAGGAATATTTGTACCTGAAATACTGTAATATGTGTAATGTCGCCCATCTCTGATTGATTGTCATGCATATTGACTGAAATCTGTACATTACATGGTCCAAAAGCATTATTGTGATTGATTGATTGATTGATTGATTGATTGATTGATTGATTGATTTATGTATGGCAGGTACGGAGATGATGGACAGTCAGTTAATGGGTGAATTTGAAGCTGATGCCAAAGAGCTGGAGGCAGATTCTTGGAGCTTCATCGTAGACAAGAAATATCTGAAACAGCTTAAGAAGGATGTTATCAAGAGGCAAGACGTCATATTTGGTAAGGATTTCAGTCAACTCTCCCAAGAGGCATTTCTGCTTTCACTTCGAAGTTTTGTGAGATTTGAATGAGGTCATTGATTAACATGTGATATCATGTGATTGTGTGGGAAATTTACATTTTTAAGTCCTCTTTCGGCATCCTTTTTCTCTGTGATTTGAAAACAAATTATATTTATATTATTCATTTATTATTATTTTTTTTTTCACACTGAAAATGTAAGATGGGAGCCTCCCAACCAAGCATCCTCTTTGCATGTGGATCTATGATTTATGTCGGCTTTTTCCCCATAAGTAACTAAATTTACATACACCGATCAGCCACAAAATTACAATGGTTTGAGTGTTTCTGTAACTGCTGATCTCCTAGGATTTTCACACACAACAGTCTCTAGAATTTACTCTGAATGGGCCAAAAACAAAAAACATCCAGTGAGCGGTAGTTCTGTGGATGGAAATGCCTTGTTGACAAAAGAGGTCAACAGAGAATGGCCAGACTACCAGTCTACTGTAACTCGGATAACCATTGTGGTGAGAAGAATAGCATCTGAGAATGCTATTCTGAGATGCAGGTTGGCGCTGTTTCAGCGACATGAGAGGGAGCTACACAATCTTAGGCAGGTGGTTTTAATGTTGTGGCTTATCGGTGTATGATTCAGAGCTAAAGTGTGTTATTTTATTAATGTTAGGATACTTTCTCCAGTCATAAATTTAATTAAGAAAGTCATTTGTAGGTTGATTTCCCAGACATATGTACATTTTGTGGCTCTGACACCTTCAAAACATACATTGGCTCAACCAATAGCATTCATTTGGGTCGATATAGCTGTTTTTTTTGACCGTAGCAGATATAAGGGGAGTGTTCAGCAAAGCTGTTTGACAACAATCAGTGTTTTTGCCATTCCATTTGCCATTCCTTGAAAGTATAAATGGGAAAATAAGGGCCATAATAGCTCTTTCTGAGATGCAGAGAAAGGTCTAGTATAAATTTTTGTCTTTTCAGAGCTCATCCAGACGGAAATGCACCATGTGAGAACCCTGAAGATCATGGCTGATGTTTATAGTAAAGGCCTTCAAAGAGAAGTTCAGCTGGAGGTCCAGACGGTAGAGAAGATTTTCCCCATGTTGGAGGATCTTCTGGATTTGCACACACAGTTCTTCACACACTTGGTCGAGAAGAAGAAAGAAGCAGGTTCAGAGAGTCACGAAGAGGGAGGCTTTGTGATCAGAAAGATTGGTGATGTTCTAGTCTCTCAGGTAAGTTCAGGGACAAACCTGTGTTAGAACATGGATTTCTAAAGATACTGAGATTTGTTATGTCTAGAGAATGTAGTGTTAGTAATGTTCCCCTGCATCTTTTACCCTAGTTCTCAGGTTCCAATGCTGAGAGAATGAAGAAGGTCTATGGGAAGTTCTGCAGTAGACACAATGAAAGCGTGAACTTTTACAAGGAGCTTCACATCAAAGACAAGCGTTTTCAAGCTTTCATCAAGGTAGCCATCTTCAGTTTAGGATTTCCAAGGCCATGGAAAACCTGGAAACATCAGGGAATTTATTAATTGTAATTTCTATGACTGAAAATCATTTTTGAGTTTTCAGGCTGTTAGTGCATTCATTTTTGTCTCTCTTCTTGGTTTTATTTAAATTATATATATATATATATACATACATACATACATACATACATATACATACAGCTCTGGAAGAAATTAAGAGACTACTTCAAATTTCTTAAATCAGCACCTCAACATGTATCGCAGCCATTCCATTCCAGTGTCTGTTGAATTCCAACACAAGCATGCCTCATTCTACTTAATGGGGTGCTGATTAGGTGATCACCTGAACCAAATCTTATTTAACGAGAAAAAGTATAAAAGCCACTGCTGTGGTCATCACTATCCTTTTGCAATAGGGCCAGCTGGATGTCAAAAACAGAGCTAGTACCTCTACTAGCAAAAGACAATGGTGACAACAAAGCTACAGACCAGCAGAGGGCATAAACGACTCTCCACTGACAAGGATGACCTTCAACTCCAATTCCAATGTCACTCAACAAACATAGGATGGCATCAAGTGACCTACAAAAAGAATGGCAAACAGCAGCTGTGGTGAAGTGCATGTCGAGGATGGTTCAAAACAGGCTCTTAGAGGCTGGGCTGAAGTTGTACAAAGCTAGAAAAAAGCCCTTCATCAATGAGAAGCAAAGAAGAGCCAGGCTGAGGTTTGCAAAAGACCATAAGGATTGGACCATAGATGTTTGGAGTAAAGTTATCATCTCTGATGAGCCCATTCAGCTTTGCCCAACACCTGGTCATCAAATGGTTAGATGGAGACCTGGAGAGGCCTACAAGCCACAGTGTCTCGAACCCACTGTGCAATTTGGTGGAGGAGTGGTGATGGCCTGGGGGTGCTTCAGCAAGGCTGGAATCGGGCAGATACAAGGATATCCTGGAAGAAAACTTGCTGCTTCTAAGGATAGTTTTTTCCAGCAGGACAATGCTCCATGCCACACAGCCAGGTCAATCAAGATGTGGATGGAGGAGCACCAGATCAAGACCCTGTCATGACCAGCCAAATCTCCAGACCTGAACCCCATTGAAAAACTCTGGAATCAAGAGGAAGATGGATGGCCATCAAACAAAGCCAAGCTGTTTGAATTTTTGTGCCAGGACTGGCATATAGTCACCTAACCGCATTGTGAAAGATTGGTGGAGAGCATGCCAAGACGCTTGAAAATCTGGGATTCCACCAAATATTAATTTCTGAACTCTTCCTAAGTTAAAACATTAGCATTGTGTTGTTTAAAAATTAATATGAACTTGTTTTCTTGGCATTATTCGAGGTCTGATAACATATTTTTTGATATGTTTACCAATTGTCATTGCAAATAAATGCTCTAAATTACAATATTTGTATTTTATTTATTGCAATTTTAATTTTACTCAAACATATACCTATAAATAGTAAATCCTGAGGTCTAAACCTTGCGGTGGTCTCTTTATTTTTTCCAGAGCTCTGTAAAAAAATTGCATGGTCCCCACAAAGCCACCCACTGAACATTGAGTCAGTCTGGGATTACAAGAAGATATATATATATATATATATATATATATATATATATATATATATATATATATATATATATATATATATATATATATATATATATATACCTTATAATAATCATAAATGTTTGAGAAATTAGCCTAAAGTTTTTATTTGTTTCCTTTTAACTGTTGAAAAGTTCCTCTGTTTTGTTTCCAGCTCAAGAACAGACTATTAAATGGAAACGGTCCCATGCTTCACATCTGTTTCTGTTTTCCAGAAAAAGATGAGCAGCCCTGTTGTCCGAAGGCTAAGCATTCCCGAATGTATATTGTTAGTCACACAACGAATCACCAAGTACCCCGTGTTACTACAGAGAATACTGCAACACACAAAAGGTGAGACCAGTCAGGGTACCTGTGTTCTAGTCACTTTTAAGACCCTTACTACATTTAACATAGGCCTGAAAGCAGCCTCCCAGAACACCCTAGAAACCTCCTAGGAACATGCTAAAAATCAACCAAAACACCCTAATCATTGGTGCGTGGTCAAATGGTGCATATAGAAATGCATTTTTAAACTCAACCAGACTCATTTATCTATATTTATAGCGTTATTCAATTGCAATTGCAAATGTATATCCTAATATGAATAAATTAAATTGCTTTGCATATTTTCCTCCAAGCTCCGTGTTAATTTCTCATGTGTTTCCATTGCTTTCTCCATGACAGAGAACGAGGAGGACCACGCAGATGTGACCCAAGGACTGAAGCTGGTCAAGGAAGTGATCAGCTCTGTGGACAATAAAGTGAACGAGCACGAGAAGAAGAAGAGGTTAAAGGAAGTGTACAGCCGGACGGACAGCAAGTCCATCATGAGGATGAAGAGCGGACAGATGTTTGCCAGAGAAGATCTTTTACGAGGGCAGAAGCTAATTCACGACGGGCCTTTGCAGCTTAAGAATTCTGCTGGGAGACTCAAGGGTGAGAACCACTGCTACTTGTTCATTCGCAAACGAATAATAAGCAACCCACATACAGTAGAAACACATTCTAAACCACTCAGAACCAATTAAAACTCTGTAGTAACTTCATAACTCCTCTGCAACCACCTACAACAACATAACATTGTGGTTGTGAGTTTTTTTTTAAAGACAAGCACCGCTCACATTTGAACTTGTTTTCAAAATACAGTATATGGATAAACATGACCTTGTGACACTTTGGCATCGACAAATAACCGCTGACAGAGCACAGCAACGCACACAGGATGTCTTTTTCTAACTTTGTCTAATGTGTTTTTCTCCAGATGTCCAGGCCCTTCTACTGAGGGATGTGATCGTTTTCCTGCAAGAGAAAGACCAGAAATACATCTTCGCCTCGCTGGTATGTTTATCATTAAATCTCTGCCCATGACGTCTAGAACAGTGTTCTTTAATAAAATATATTTACTTAATACTCGGTTGTTTGGACGTTGGAATCCAGTGTTTTGTTATATCTCTGATGGGAATGTTGTGCTGCTGTTAATAGGAGCTTTGGCAACTTTCATACAACTTTTATAAATTTTTACCAGGGGACTGCAAACAGTTCAATGAACAAGACTGAATACCGAAAACAAACAAACTTTTTGGATGAATGTAAACGAAAACGGGAACAAATCCCTTTTAATTGTTCTGGAGTGAAAACTTTATTTTTTTAAATGCTGGTAACTGGTTAATAACAGGTTTGTTTTTCCCCCACATGTGCTTAGATTCAGATGGATGCCACTTAAATTTATTTAAGAAAAAAATAAAAACCATTCGGCCCATAAACTTAGTTTATGGACTAAAGCTTAGTCTAAACACGCCCACGCAGTGTGTACGAGAGAGATTTCGGCTATTCATTGATTTGAGGTGCCCAAATGAATATTTGAAATATCTTTGGGTATATATTAAATATTAAGAATACATTTATTGAAAAGACATTACTTTAAATAGGCTACTGTATACTATGCTTGTTATGATTTCTATCCTGAAAATTCCCCCACAGAAATTATTTTTGCTTATTTTGCGTGACTCAAGTCCCAAATTTTGAGCTTGTTTTAATAACTGCAAATGGTATGTCACCCACCCTTAACACAAGTAACGTGGCTTGTTGAGCGTGTTGCCACGGAAACATAGCGCATGTGGAGTCTTCACGCCATCCACCGCGTCACGCCATCCACCATGGCATCCATGCACAACTCACCACTGAGCTACCCAGGCCTCGTGTGTTTTTTTTTTTAATCAAGATAGTTCCAAATGAAATGGTCGAAAGATTTTCTGCTCTCATCTCTTGTTCTCTACCTCTCGTCTCTCAGGACCAGCGCTCCACTGTCATCTCACTGCAGAAACTGATCCTGAGGGAAGTTGCCAATGAGGAGAAGGGTCTTTTCCTGATCACAGCCGGCATTGAGAAACCTGAGATGGTGGAGGTGTACGCCAGCTCTAAAGAGGAGAGAAACACATGGATGCAACTCATTCAGCAGGCCATGCAATCAATGTGAGTCTCCATCTCAGAAACAATTGGCAAATAGCAAAGAGTTAAGAGCTTACATTTGTCACTTTGTAAAGCTTGCATCTCCACTAAATGGATGAACCTCACAAAAACATGTCAGTGTCATATTTCACCCCAAAATCAAAAGAAAATAATGGTTTGCATAAAGAAATTATTATTATTTATTTTATTTATTTATATTTTTGGGGATTGTGATGATTTATGTGACAATTAAGCACATTTTCCAGTCAAATTCTCTTGTCACAATATGTGAGAGCTGGAAGTCTCTTTACATACTGTCGATTTCCTTCAGGGAGAGAGACGATGATGAAGGTGTTCCCAGCGAAAATGAAGAGGACAAGAGACTTCAGGAAATCAAAGTCAAGGAGCTGAGAGGTACAGACCACCAATGTTATAGTACAGTGGGTGGACTTTTCAAACGGTCCCTTGCGCACCATAGGCGAATATACAACAAACGTTAAACACAAAACTACCCCGCTTAGAATTAACTAAAAATAAATATTCGTTTATTATGTTTAGCCTAAAATGTACGACGTATCAATCATCTTTGCCTTTGATTTTCCTGATTTTTATTTTAAGTCAATTTATCTCATTTTATTTTTGTCTATTTTAACAGAAGAGGAAAAATAAAAAAGGGCAAATGAATATTAAAATAAAATGATCAATATTATCTGGTCGTCTTCATTACGAGGGAAAAGAGGTGACGTTAATTTCAGAGCTAAAAGGGAACTGTTGTCCAAAGGCTGCACAAAATATGATCTAAAAGACCTTTAACTCAAAAAAGGAAAGATCCTTATGCTGCCTTCGGTGTGGCATTGTTAGTTATAAAATATTTAATGTGCTAGAAATTCCTCTTTGCTAGTGCAGTCTCTCTAAAATTATTCATAAAATCAATTTCCAGTTATCACAAAAGTCATTTAAAATCATATGATCATGTGTCTGAATCCAGCTACCTTCTCCCAAAATAATCTTCGGTTGCTTGCCCTTAAAGGAATATCCTGTCTTTACAGATCAGCTGCATAAGAGAGATGAGCAGATCTTGGCTTTACTGGAGGAGAAGGTGAAGGTGTTCAGGGATATGTGCGACTGTGGCATGTCAGACGAGACTGTCTCCAGATTCCACTGCCGAATGCTCTTCAGGGCCACGCCCGATGACATCACCAAAGGGGAACCAATCATGAAAGACGTGCTGAAGGAAGGTGAGGCAACTAGCACAGTTATATAATGCTTATTACATAAGTCTGAAAAAAATACCATGGTCAAATTACAAACATATGGCAGTGGTAAACTATGAGTAAATGGGGAGTATGTGTTTTTAGAATGCTTATGAATATTGTAATCTTAGAAGGTTGAAATGGAGCACACAATATTTTGGTTTAAAAATCATACATTTTAGGGCGTGAAACATGTTGCATCAGATTTGATCATAGTCTGCCTGTGCTTGTTGCTTTGTTGATTAAACAGGCTTTCTTGATTGGAATCTTAATTTCTGCTTTCAAAACTTCCAAACTTTTTATTGTAACTATGAAGAAAAAAGAAAAAAAACATTACTGGTGCACGAATCCATTATTTTCTATTGTAATCGACATCATGATACAAAAGCTTGAACTCAACCTCGAACATTCATTTATGCAAACAAAATAAACAAACAAATGAAAATGAAATAAATGTTATTTCCTAATGGTATTTTATAGTGCACTGGGCAAGAAATATCTTCAAAGGTCTGAGAAGATGACATATTGGTTTTGAATGTGGGAGTGATGGATGGCTCTTGTCACAGTTGATACATTGAATCAGAGTGTTCATTAGAAGGTCGTGGTTATGGGAGGAATCGATATGTAAGGTTGATGCGATTCTGCAGGACAGAAACAGATAATGGATTGCTTTAATGTCACAGGTCAAGGAACAGGGAAGAATATTGATTCTGCCCTCTTTCTCTTCTCTTTGCTTTTAGTAAGCCAATGGTGTGTATTTGATTTAGCTAGAAGCATCAGGTTGTTTTTTGGGTCTGGGTCACATCTTGCCCCATAATAATATGTATAATTTTACTAATATATATACTGGTGGCCAAATGTTTGGAAGAATGTACAGATTTTGCTGTTTCGGAAGGAAAGCTGTACTTTAATTCACCAAAGTGGCATTCAGCTGATCACAAACTTTAGTCAGGACATTACTGATGTAAAAAACAGCACCATCACTCATTGAAAAAAGTTATTTTTGATCAAATCTAGACAGACCCCATTTCCAACAGTCATCAATCAAACACCTTATCCTTGAGTAATCATGCTAAATTGCTAATTTGGTCCTCGAAAATCACTTGCAATTATATCAAACACAGATGAAAACTATTTGGTTTGTTAAATGAAGCTTTGCTTTGTGTTTGTTTTTGAGTTGCCATAGTATGCAATATACTGGCATGTCTTAAGGTCAATATTAGGATCAAAAGTGGCCACAAAGAAACAGCTTTCTCTAGAAACTCATCAGCCAATCATTGTTTTGAGGAATGAAGGCTATATAATGCTTGAAATTGCCAAAAAACTGAAGATTTCATACAAATGTGTACACTTCAGTCTTCAAAGACAAAGGGCAACTGGCTTTAACAAGGACAGAAAGAGATGTGGAAGGCCAGATGTACAAGTAAAAAAGAGGATAAGTACATCAGAGTCTCTAGTTTGAGAAATAGATGCCTCACATGTCCTCAGCTGACAGCTTCATTGAATTCTACCCACTCAACACCAGTTTCATGAACAACAGTAAAGAGAAGACTCAGGGGTGCAGGCCTTATGGGATGAATTGCAAAGAAAAACACACTTTTGAAACAGAAAAACAAAAAGAAATGTTAGAGTGGACAAAGAAACACAGACATTGGACAACAGATAATTGGAAAAGAGTGTTGTGGATCTTAACCCCATTGAGCTTTTTTGGAATCAGCTAGACTGTAAGGCGAGTGAGAAGTGCCCGACAAGACAGTCACATCTATGGCAAGTGCTGCAGGAAGTGTGAGTATCTTCACAAACTGACAGCTAGAATAACAAGGATCTGCAAAGCTGTCATTGCTGCACGTGGAGTATTTTTTTGATGAGAACTCTGAAGTAGTTGAAAGTTTTTTTTCAAATTATAATAGTAATTTGTCACATTATTAATGTCCTGACTATACATTGTGATCAGTTGAATGCCACTTTGGTGAATTAATGTACCAATTATTTTCCATAAGAGCAAAATATTTACATTATTCCAAACTTTTGGCCGCAAGGGTGTATATATGTTCAAAAACTTAGATTTGCGATATATATATATAGCAAATGTAAGTTTTTGATTTTAGGATGAAATCTGGCCCAGACATGGTCTTGACAGGCTTTTCTTGCCTTAAGAACATTATACCATGTTTCATTTAGTTTGTTTGTGTGCAGTTGAGACGTTGCAGGTTCTGGTGAATGGCAGTCTGGGAGGAGCCGTACAGGATGGCATGTGTGCGACCGGGCCAGTGTCTTTGCCACGACGGGCGGAAACCTTTGGAGGTTTTGACAGTCACCAGATGAACATCTCAAAGAGTAAATGTGGGCATGTTTTCCATATGCGCATGTGTACCTGAGAGTGTTTTTGATGCTTGTGTGTGTGTGTTTGTGTGTGGGTGATTCTTCCAGGTGAGATTGATCAGTGTGTTTGATCTCCTGCAGGTGGAGATAGAGAGGAGACGGACGACTCCGCTGAGCTGCGGAGGACTGAGTCAGACAGTGTTTTAAAGAAGGTAATGACAGTTTTAAGCCAATCACAACTGTGTGTGTGCGTTTGTTTTAGACAGCTCATGATGGAAACAACTGCAATAATTTTTATTCAAAATGGGATGCATGAAAGACATTTAAGACAGTATTTCAGAGTAAAATATAAAAAAAAGTTGAGCAAATTAATTTAATCAGTTAATTTCCTCACAAATAAAGTTCAGATTAATATGTATGTACACATCTATTATAATATTAAAAATAATTGACTTATTAAAATAAAGTTTGCGTGAAAATCACAGGAAATCAGCAGTTAAAAAAATATTTCCTTCTGGCACCAAAAATCATTCATGCGATTATCGAATCAGCCAATCGTGTGGCAGCAGTTCAGTGCATAAAATCATGCAGATATGGGTCAGGTGCTTCAGTTAATGTTTACATCAACCATCAGAATGGGGAAAAAATATGATCTCCGTGTTTTGGACCGTGGCATGATTGTTGGTGCCAGACGGGCCGGTTTGAGTATTTCTGTAACCGCTGATCTCCTGGAATTTTCACACATAACAGTCTCTACTATTTACTCTGAATGATCCCAAAAACAAAAAACATCCAGTGAGGGGCAGTTCTGTGGATGGAAACACCTTATTGATGAGAGAGGTCAACAGAGAATGGCCAGACTGGTTCGAACTGACGAAGTCTAGGTTAACTCAGATAACCACTCTGTACAATTGTAACGAGAAGAATAGCATCTCAGAATGCAGTTCTGTGATGCGGGTTGGCGTTGTTTTGGCGGAACGAGGGAGACCTACACAATATTAGGCAGGTGGTTTTAAATGTTGTGACTGATCACAGCCATACAGGATAGCGTGTGTGCGACCGGGCCCAGTTATTCATATTAAATATGAATATTATTTTTATAATCATTATACTGTATATTAATTTGATAAAATATTATATTTAGTTTTATCAACGTGAAATAACATTTATTTTAGTAATGTTAACTGACTTGAAATTGTATTATTTTTTATTATTTATATTAATACTATGTATATATTAATGTTATATTAAATAGTTAATGATTGATAGATGATACTGATGAACTTAACAGTTTATTTAGTCTTGAATTCAAGGGAAAATATTTATGTACTTATAATAATACATTGCATGACTTGAATATTGTTTTTATTTGATTGTTAGTCTGCATATTATGATTGTTGTTGTTATGATAAAATTTTTAATGTTTTTTAAATGATTGCTGAACTTAAACTGTTGATTTACTTTGGATTTAAAGGCAAATTATTTATATATGCATAGTGACTTGAAAATATTATTAGTATGTTTTATTATTATATTGTATAGTAATAAAAAAACATATACTTTATATATAAACTATATGAAATGGCATATTTAACAAAGAAAAATGTTAAAGGACATCAGGAATTGACATGATTAAAAAAGTGCATTACATACCAGAGTAGAACCACATGTTTGGAGGTTGATAAAGTTTATGAAGACATGTATATTGTTTTATTTTTTTTCTACATTTTGGAATACACCAATGTATCATTCACAATAAGACCATTAACATGCATTAAAAAAGTAAATTAATGTCGTTGAATCAACGGCTGCAATTCACTCTTATAACCTGTGCTGTCCAAAGACTCATTTCCAGTAAAACCTTATTCATGTTTAGTCATTAGTTCATCACCATATGCTAAAGCCATTAGTGCTGTGCATTAGAATATACTTGCGCTATAGCAAGTGAGCTGTAGGTTTACACACACACACACACACACACATACACACATACACACACTTGTTACTTAGAACATAACCATAGTATCACAATAATGAGGACCCATTTAGCTTGCTCTACAGCAGCAGAGTAATGTGACCCCATCATCGAAACTACGCCTCTTATTTCCGGCAGGTGCCCGCAGTGCCATCTCAGAGAACATGTGGGCTAATAATTATTGATTTAGATACCTTCTTACCCAGTGCATTGACCCTGTAACTGTCTCTCTTTTCCCAGACAAGCAATACCAACCCCCTGCTCCTACTCAAGAGGAAAAACGAGGTAGGTTTTTATGTTTTTGATCATGTTAAAGGTGAATTAACTTCAGCTTACTGGACAGGGACCCTAGCTAGTATATAGGGTGAAGAGATACACATACATACCCACATATTACTGTATGATCTATATATCTCTACACACAAATCCCCCTCTCATTGTACTGTATAGAGATGTAAACGCTTTGGTTTTCTCAAACCGTTCACAGCAGGTTCTTCAGAGTGTCGTTCATCTGCATGACCTGCTCAACACATTACAGGTGAGTCAGTTTTCGTTTATTTCTTGCTCTTTGCTCCGATGAGGCTAGCTGAGCTCATCTCTAGCATGACAGAAGGAAGTGCAGGAATATAAAGTACATTTTTTAAATGCAGAGGTTTAAATCTGTGGGCTTGTAATCAAGCAGAGTGCTTCATGAAGTGCTTATTTTGATAGTGACCTTTCGTTGGTGATAGTTGGGCCTGACTAAAAAAAAAGGTGCTCTGTGGCCACAAGATGGTCCTGTTTCACATGAATTTTGTTTTAGTCCACTAACATGCTCAGTTTAACCCTTACCAGTAGCATTATTGTTTTACTTTTAGTTAATGAGAGAAGTCCTTTTCATTAAGAGTTAGAAATGTGACATTGATCAGTTTAAACACTTTGTGGTAAAATAGTGGTCCACATCTGAATTAAAACTGCTTTCTGCACCCACCCAGTCTGTCGTTGTCCAGCAAGACACCTTCATTGAAGACCAACGCTATGCACTAAATACCCAGCCGCCTTCACGCCATCCCTCCATCTCCTCTACCTCATCCACTTCCTCCTCCTCCTCTTCGAGGCCGAGCTCACTGATCGAGCAGGAGAAACAGCGGAGTCTGGAGAAGCAGCGGCAGGAGGTCGCCAGCCTGCAGAAGCAGCAGGCCGCCCACGCCGAAGAGAGGAAGCGCAGGGAGAAGGAGTGGGAAGCACGGGAGCTTGTGCTGGCCCAGAGGGAGGCGCAGCTGCAAACCCAAGAGGAGGACGTGCAGAGGAGACACAAGGAGCTGGAGGAGCATAAACAAGACCTCCAGAGTCAGAAGGAAGAGTATCAGAGGGACCTGGCACGTCTCCGAGACAGCCAGAAAAAGCTGGAGAGAGAACGGGAGCAACTGCAGAAAGATGCAGAGCAGATCAGACAAATAGAGGTGAGGAAGAAGATCCATCTGTCTGTCCATCCAAGATAGATAGATAGATGGATAGATAGATAGATGGATAGATGGTATTTGATAGATTACATTGTAAACAAACAGTACATTGTAATGTTGGCACTCAATCTGTTCCATTCCTTCTCAAAATTACATAACTATTCTGTAATTATAAGAACACAAAAGGCTTGCAGTTTAAATCATGTAATTGTACATTGTTTTTGTTTTTAAGTTCCCTTTTCCTGAAAGCTCAAAATGATGTGAAACTTAATAGTACTGGTCAGAATAACTTAAGTTTCCCCCTTTTTTAACGTAATACACAAAAAATACTGTAAAACAGTCATTTATGTATTGAAATATGCATAAATGATAGGCAGTACAACAAAAGATACTATTATTTATTAACGTGTTAACATGGCCACCGTTGCATCTTTTAATTGGGTTATTTTTGCCCCATTTCTATAATTCTCTTTCTGCTCTATAATCTTTCACTTGCAGGCACAGAGGAAGAACCGTTCCCCCTCCACCACGTCTGAGGACTCAAAGTTCCAGAGCTCTGGTTCATTGGACCGTGACCCCTCAGAGGTCGAACTCTCCTCTTCCCCGTCTGCCCGAGACTTCCTGTCCCGCATGGACTCCATACGCAAAGGGAAAAACCTCAACCCTTTCTCCTCTAACTCAAGCCAGAAGAGCCAGAACAATGAGGCGCAGAGTCAGACCCCCAGCCGCCTTCTGCAGCTGGCCAAACCCAAAGAGAAGAAGGACAAGAAAAAGAAGAAGAAGGGAAAAGGACAGCAGAGCCAGATTGCAGGTAGTGTACAGAAGCTTCAGAAGGTTTTGTTGTAGAGTATTTAAAGATGACAGAATCGACCCTTTTTACTCTATTGACAAATTTCCCTGGTCATATTTTGCATAATTCATCAGTGTACCTAATTCTGACATAAAGTAACTTTTCCACCTCTGAAACGGCATTGTCCCTAACGTTAGTCGCAATTCAGCTGCAGGTTGCGATAGAAAGTTAAGGAAACAAACACATCAACTACGCTGGAATATCTGGAAATAAAGCGAATCTGAGTGGGAGGAAAAAAGTCTTCCTCGTATGCCATGTGTGTTATTGACATAAATTGAATGGGAAACGTACGCTGCTGTGGAGAAAGCTGCTTACTACCCGAGCCGCATGCATACGGGAGTAAAGTGTACTTATACAGTGCATGTAAACCAGAACACGGAAGAACATCTTTATTTATGGCCTTTTCTCTGTAATTATTGAAATAAGCGATTAATTTTACTAATCAGCACATCATGTAATTTAATAAAAAAATGTAGTGATTGACAGACCTAGTTTTCAACGAAAAGAAAAGTTGTGATCTGAATGCTTTCTCTCTCTCTCTCTCTCTCTCTCTCTCTCTCTCTCTCTCTCTCTCTCTCTCTCTCCAGAATCTCAGAGCACTGTGGTTCCAGATGCTAACACGGACGGCGAGATCTTTTTCTGCTGATACGGCCCTCCTTCATTGTCCGCTTTGCCACAGTGCCTCTGTGCTGGGGCCACTGGACTCTCGTTGTGGACTGTAAACCAGAGTCCAGAAGTAGTCCTGACACCCCCCCCAACCCGTTCTCTACACATACTTGTGGTCTTGATTGGCATCAGACCTGGACAGGAAGTTTAATCTGAGCATTTCCTGTGTCCTGATTTTTGGTGGTGGTCAGCACAGTGCCTTCCATCATGATTTATTTTCTGAAGAAGACTGTGTGCAACAGTTTTGGGGAACAATATGTGTCAAATGTGACCACCTTTGGCACTTTTTTCACACACTGACTGACTTTGAAGAAAAATGTCAAATTTCAGTTGGCATCACACTGGGAGAGAGCTGGCTTTAGTACAGCATAAAGTCTACTTTGAACGCTTGAATTTCACCGAAGGACATTTGACTAATGAAGATACTAATAATCAGTGAGTCAACTCGACGCAGTTTGCAATGCAGTGAATACGTTTCTACACCTTTCCATGTTTTTCATTTCATACGTGTCATGTTACTCTGTTTCCTTATATAGTTTATTTTCTCTTTGTTCTTCTATAATGTGTCCTAACCAGATGTCACATGATCAAGCGGCAAGCATTACAAGCTCATTAGTCCGTGTAATTCTGGGTTATGTCGTAACCAACCAAGTGAAGCGTGATTTTTACGATCACCTTATTTCTATTTCTGCTGCGTCACTCTGGGTAGCTCCACCCACTGTGAAATTTCCCACTTTTTTACAGTACATTTAACATCTTCATCTAATATCTAACATCTAATATCTTCTGATTGGCTGTGATTGTGTTATGTCGCATAGCAGATTTGTGTTCCGTTTGTACAAAAAGTGGTTGTCGCTGAAAACTTTGCATTGCATTTGGTTAGAACATGTGTGAAATGAAACAAGGTCCTGGCTTAAATACAGTGCCAGGGTTATTTTTATTCTCTTTGGAAGGATAAAACTTTAGCGGTTCATCATAAATGGTTGCAACATTGAATTCAAGGGATACATTTGAAAGCAGTTTAATGAGCATGAGATAAATGTAAGTGCAAAAGAGTGTATTGCAGTAAAGGAATGTTGTTTTTTTTATTTATTTGTTTTGTTAATCATGTTTCCATCCTTAAGTGACTGAAAGTATGTTTTGTTTCATTGAAAAGATAACAAAAAAAATGATTTGTTTCTTCTAAACCCCACACTTTTTGTTCTTGTAAGCCGCAATGCAATTTTAATCCATAGCACTTTAAAAGCACATTGTCAAGTGGAAAGAAATGGCTAGCTTTAAGACAAGACAAGACAATCGATCAGCTCCACTTAACTGGTAAACAGCCTCCTCCTGTATGCGGAGGAAAACAAGAGGTTTTGTTTGATAATCTTTTACTGTACCATATGAATGTTGTTGTAAATTTGTTCAACCAAACATAAAACTAGCTTTCACGTAAGCTACCAAAAGAGCGAGTGTTTTAACGGCAGTATTTTGTTTTCCTTTTTTTATAGAATCTGAAAAGTCGAATTGAACAAGATGAGGGAATCAACTTTGTTAGTTTAAGGATTTACAGTCATTTTTGTTAGCCGTTAGGTATCGCAAACTGCAGTTACCACCTAGAAACACTCACATTTCCTCTGCAGACATATTTGTTTTGCTTGATAGGCCAATGTGCTAAAATGATGAGTATACTTTGAGTATGTGTGTTAAAATTGGATTGTACCCTCTATCTAGATCTTGGCCATTTAAAAAGCCCTCGCCTGCTGGCCAGGCTCACAGTTCTGTTGAACATAAGGAAATATTTGAAGAATGCAGATAAAAGTGTTAATTTAATGTTTTTAAACTACTAACTAACATGCTTCTCAAATTCGAGTGATGAATCATTTATTTAAAAAAAAAATACCCATTTACTCCACTTTGGATTTAATTCATTTGTTTGAGAGAATTATAAGACTATTTTTCAGTATATTCCACTGAGGAAATATAGCTGCTGATGGTGAGGGATTCTGCATGCGGTTATAAAATAAACCTGGTGCTAAACTGAGAGAAAAAAATGCCTTGACCATCAGAGGGCGCTGTGGCAATGTTAATTGGGGAAAAATATAAAACAATCATTTCTTCTGTCCTACCTGAAGAGTAACCACCACTCAAGCTTTTGGCATTCTTGACTCTGTTGTGTTTGTTGGTTAATCATTCCTTGTTCCGTTGTGGCATTTGTTGTCACCCAGCAATTGGGAGAAATTATAGTACTTGAGGCTGTTGCTCACATTCTTTAACTTGCCTTAACAAATATTCCCCAGTCCCTACAGTGTTTGTTGGTTCCCTTTCACTGCCAAATCATCCTTTGGGGAACACTCACGATGAATTCTTACTAGCACACATCAAGGAAGTTTTCTCTTTGATTTAAAATATTGGCTGCCATGAGAAATGCACTAGAGAAGAATCTGAATTGTCAACACAAACGCAAATCAAACATGGAGACGTCTGCTTTGGAAAGTAAACAATGGTTATGTAGAGGTGCAGTCATTTCTTGTCAAATTTTGTGTGAAAAGGGGCAAAAATACCACACATTTTGTAAATATCTGTAATGTAAAAAAACAAAAAAGTGAAAGTATTAATTATGGATTTTCTTTTTGTGATTTGATTAAAGCTTTTTATAACTAGCTTTATTTATCAGCATTCTCTGTTTGGAGATATGACAAATGTAAATTAAAAAAAAACAAAAACCTTAATAAATAATTATTGTATGTCGATCTTTGGTCATGGTTATTTTCTGCTATTCCTGATACATGACGAAAGCTTAATGTATGATGGGTTATTAAAAAATACATTTAATAATCCAATTCACACAAAACAATAGCTTGAATACAGCTCTACTGTGATGAACATGTTTTTAAATGAGTTGAATGTCATTTAGATTTTTTTTTTTGTTTATGGGTTTTTAGTAAAAATGTCTAGAGAAAAAACGAAAATAGATTGTTGTTGAAAAATATTAAATTTATATGTATTTATTATAATAAAAGCTGATCTTTTTTTTTATATAATACTTGCATAAGCAGTTTGAATTAATATTTTATTATTTCTTAAAAAACAAGCAGTTTGTTTTAAAATTGTAATATAAATATTATTATTATTATACCGATCAGCCACAACAGTAAAACCACCTGCATAATATTGTGTAGGTCCCCTTCTTATGTATATATGTATGTATATATATATATATATATATATATATATATATATATATTCTTCACACACATGCATGAAGGTTCTAAAGGGATCTTCTTTTTTTTTTTTGAACACCACCTGACTTTATTTTGATGGACAAAACTTTATTGTAGGCTTTGTCCATTCAAACCAGTCTGGACATTCTCTGTTGACCGCTCTCATCAACCAGGCGTTTCCATCCTCAGAACTTTGTTTTTGGTGCCATTCAGATTAAATTCTAGATACTGTTGTTTGTAAAAATCCCAGGAGATCAGTAGTTACAGAAATACTCAAACCAGCCCAGCTGGCACCAACAATCATCTATGCGATTTTCTTATCAGCCAATTATGTGGCAGCAGTGCAAAAAATCATTCAGATACGGGTCAGGAGCATCAGTTAATGTTCACATCAACATTCAGAATTGGGGAGGGGGGGAATTATCTCAGTGATTTGGACCTCTGAGACATGGGTGTGGTATCCATCAAGGCTACAAGATTGACTGAATTAATGAAATTGCAATTTGTTCTTGCACGGTAGCTGTTCACCGCAAATAAACAGCGCTTCCCCTTCAGCATTTGAGTCAGAGATGTGTGAGCGCTAGGGGTCCTCTAGTGGCCATAGGTGGCACTTCAGCACAGAAACATAATATACACAACACATTACAGATTAAATCGTCTTGAATCACCTTGCTGAACAGCGAAAGACGCATTTTATAGCTCCTGATTTCAATCTCTCACCCTAAACAGCGCCAACCCACGTTAAACCATGTGACATTTTTTAGTCATTAAACCAAATTTTTAGAAAATGCAAACATTTATGAGACCAACATGGACACAAAGATTAGATGTCTATGAACTTTGCATGTTTTTCAAACGAGATTTTTTTTTGTTTTACAAGATTTTAAATTTGTATTGTCTTATACCATCTCATTTGTCAATGGCACCCCTTTGCTGTTGTGTTTCAAAGTTACTGAGTTAATGTTAGGTCTCAATTGACCGACTGAAGCCAGTTGCTCAGGCAGCATGCTTGATTGGACCACCTGTTGCTAGTTTCTCTTCCCGTTGTCTTATCCAGCTCAATATTGTCCATCAGATGGCATTCCTCCCAGTCCACTGTCACCACCGCAGCAGTAGACACCAAAATGAATCTGTTCGTTCTGCTTTGAGCTTTGCGCCTGCCTCCTAAATGCCTAGTTTTTCTCGCAAGGTTGGCTGGATGTGTTGGAAGTGGGGCCATGGCATCTCTCCCTTTTGGACTCCTTTGACTCTGCCTTTGTTCCTGTTCCCAAGTTCCCTTGCACTTTTGGCAAGCAGAAAGGTAGGACACAATGCTCGGAGATAATGCTAAGCTGAAAAGAACTAGTTCCTTGTCAGATTAAAGACGGGATGTTCATTTTTGGGGTAGATGTTTACCAGGAGATTTGATCCATCCTTGAAGGAATGCTTGCATCTTTATTCAGATAACTTGATTCCGGGACTTAGCAGCTTTTACAAGCAACAGACACATTTGCTTTTTTGTTGCCTCTCATCATATCAGGATGGGTAAATTATGAGACAATTTTATTTTTTTATTATTATTTATTATTAAACTAGCTATTTATGGTGCTAAAGAATGAAAATGCTGTATATTGACATGATTTATGGACAAAATCATATCCAGCTCAAATATTAAAGTTCAAAATCTGAGGAATCTCATTGGTCTGCTTTGCTTTCTTCACCATTTTTCATTTTGAGTTTGTGATTTGCAATGTGACCTTTCCTAGTATGAATGGCTGCCCTACTGCAACAATGATTTTTCTGTACAGTGACAAAAGGCAGTATGGCAAGTCCCAGTAATGGTTATGTTGGTATTTGAAGGTAATTTCACAGTATCCTCCATTGTTTTTCTTCCTGTAAGGTTGTTTTCTTTATCTGTCTTTTTCTCGCTTTGCAGAGAGAACAAATGATCCACGTGCAACCTAGAGTAACCTGAGCCTTTGTTGTGCACTGACAGTCCGTATATAAATATCAGTTGTATGTGAGGAAGAACAATGGCCCTGTGCTGCTTGTGTTTTCAGATCTGGACATGAGGCATTGTGGCCTTTCATATGAAATGAAGAACAGGTTTCACAAGATTGTTTGGGTTTCCTTAGGACAAGGCTGTGATGGCTATCTGATAATTTCCTCTCATGTGTAACGTCTCATCGTGTACATATTGTGGAATGATGTACTGTATTTATGTTGCCCTATTACTGTTGATTTTTCGGACCAAGTTTATTAAACCAATTCCTGCTGACAAAACAAAAATCTTAAACTAGTATTTGCTGGTCTTGGCTGATTTTAATATGTTCTAGCTGGTCTCCCAGCCTGCTCTAGCTGGTCTCCCAGCCTGGTCTCATAGCCTGGTCAAGATAGTATTCCTGTTCGAGCTGGTCTAGCCGGTCTCCCATCTTGAACAAGCTGGTCTTCAGATGGTCTCCCATCCTGTTCAAGCTGGTCTTCAGCCCTTCTACCATTCCTGTTTAAGTTGGTCTAGCTGATTTTTCCATCCTCATCAAGATGGTCTTTAGCTGGTCTTCCATCCTGTTTATGCTGGTCTTGCTGGTCTTCCATATGGTTTAAACTGGTCTATGGCTGGTCTCCCGTCCTTGTCAAGCTGGTCTTGCTGGTCTCCCATCCTCATCAATATGGTCTTTAGCTGGTCTCCCATCCTATTTAAGGTGGTCATCGGCTGATCTCCCATCCTGTTTAAGCTGGTCTTCAGCTTGTCTCCCATCCTGTTTAAGCTGGTCTTCAGCTTGTCTCCCATCCTGTTTAAGCTGGTCTTCAGCTGGTCTTTCATCCTGTTTAAGCTGGTCTTCATGTGGTCTCCCATTCTGGTCAAAGCTGGTCCCCATCCTCATTAAGATGTTCTTCAGCTGGTCTTCCATCCTGTTTATGCTGGTCTTGCTGGTCTCCCATCCTGTACAAGCTGGTCATGCTGGTCTCCCATCCTAGCCGAGATGGTGCTCGGCTTGTTAAAGCCTGCGTCACACTAGAAAACTCCAAACAAGTTGATTTTGGCCGAGGGTGTCACACTTGCCGACTGTATTGCTGAGATCTTGCTCTTGTCATTATGTCACACTTACTGATACCCAGTGGTGGAGGGATGACAGACATAATGACTCCCCATGATTCTCTCTCTCTCTCTCTCTCTGATTCCCTTCCATGTGGAGCTTTCCAAAATAACAAGAGTACCATGTGATTAAAAATATTTTAAGTAATTTAGGATGTGATACATGGAGTTACTTTACCTAGTAAATGTGTGTGATTGACCAGGCTGGGACACCAAATAAGACCAGCGAACCATCTTAGGCTGGTTTAATCCGTTTTTCAGGACGAGATTACAGAAACCAATAAGACATTTAATTAACTCAAATCAAGACTGACATTCAATGATAACAAAAACGCAGTAAAATGTTATGTCAGTGTTGATGTATGGCTATATGTTGGAAAATTGCACTAAATCTACTTGGTGGTACTATTGCATGGCACTTGCGATGGCTTTCTTTGAGGTCATCTAGAGGTTTAGTGGTCTGACTCATCAAAGTGCCTCACTATTGGCGACGTCTGCAGAAATGTGTCAAATGCGATTTACAGTAAGGCTGTGTTTGGAATAGCATACTACTTTTACCATTAATACTTAATATAAATGTTCTATACATATAGACTGCCTGGATGACCCCATACATTTGCTAAATTTAAGCAGTTGGCAAAAGAGCTTACTGCGTGGATCACTTTATCCCACAATGTAATGGAAGGCCATTTCAGGAGTGATGGATAAAATGGAAGTAATATCAGCCATGATTGTTTGGCATCTTTAGTGACTCATTATTTGATAGTAAAACTGAATTAAAAACCACATAAGGTTTGCATGAGATTTGAAACCATTGGGTTATTCCATGTTTTTGATGTTAATATGTAAACACACATTCACACAACACTTGCACATATGAGCTGGTAAGAATGCCCATAAAGGTTTTTACGTGCATTTCAAAATGGGGGTAATACATTTAAAAAAAAAAAAAAGGCAAAATTCTGTGCCGATGATGTTACACTGATAAAGGAACACTGTGTAGGGCGGTCGCATGAGCTTGCACATGGTCAACTTAAAGCGTAATCGATCTAAGTGCACCTGTAGCATACTACTGTTTGAAATATTTCCTTGAATAGCATACATATACAGTGTACAGTATATATTAAACAAATATATAATACTCCGAAATAGTCTGAAAAATTCTACTTTAATGTCTCCCATGCACCAATCACTAAATGTTTGCATGTTATTGTTGTTTTTTCTCAACATACCACAGCAATTGACAAGACAACATCTGTTTTTGGGATGGATTACTGTCTGATTGCTTTGTTTTACGAAACGAGTCTTTAACTGGCTGGGCAGGCATTGTAAAAACATCCCCTGCCAGCTCAATCCTGCTCTCTTCGGTTCTGTTTATCTTTCCCATGCTGCCCAGTGCTCTCATATTCCGTCTATCTCTCCATCTGTCTGTAGCAATGATATTGTGGCACTCTATCACTGTCTGCGGTACTGAAGGGAGGAAAGGAGGATGTGTTTTATTCATCTAGCTGCAGGGCTCTGCCGCCCCCTCCCTCCCCTTCTACTGTGGTCCTGATGAGACTGCGGTGCTCAAGCTTCATCATTCAGTTTCCTGCTTCCCCTTGGCTCTCATCAGCTGTAATCATATTTCACCTGCTACCTTAAATCAGCAGGCTTGTGCTGTGCTGTCTTTTTCAGATTTTCACTCTATTTGCAGCCATTGTCTCTTATCTCTTTGTCTATCACTGGCTAACAAAAGAAACAAAAATGTGATGTCTACAGAATTCCAATAGATTGTTCAATCTATTATTCAATCATTTGCTCCATTGTTCGTTCATTCTATCAACCATTATTTGATCTATCATTCATTAATTTGTTCTTTTTGATCTGTCAATCATTCGTTCATTCTATCAATCCATTGTTTGTTTTATCTTTTGTTCATTTGTTCATTCTATTGATATAATATTCAATGATTTGATCTATCGTTCATTATTATTCTGTCTTGTTCATTCTATCAATCTATCATCGTTCATTCGATGAGTTGTTTGCTCTATTGTTCATTCTACAAATTCACTTTGTTTTACTGCTCGTTCAATCTCGTTCTCTTTGCTTGATCTCGTTTTATTGGTCGTTCTATTAAATCAGCTATCATTCATTTGTTCTATCGTTTGCTCGTTCTCTTTCATTCCTTCTACTGAACTATTGTTAGTTGGTTAGATTTATTAAACTATTGTTCATTCTAACATTCGCTCAATCTGTCATTCTATTGATTTATCATTCATTCTATCTGTCGTTTGCTTAATCTATTTTGTTTTGTAATACTGTGACCAAATCAGACCTTAAAACGACAAACAACATTTGTAACTGCTGAATGAGAGATGTTTATAATGTACTGGTGGCAGGGGTGTAAATTCCAGGGGGGATAATCAAAACAAACAAGAACTGATTTTTAAAGCAAATCAATATTTTATGTTCATGTATTGATTAATTTGGTTGGTAGCCGAGTAATAAGCATGATAATGTGCAGTCAGCCGGTTTTCGCAAAATAAACCCCTTCAGGCTGATACAAGCCTGATCACACTGATGGGGATTTATTTTGCGATAACAACGTGTTGTCTGCATGTTATCCCTTACATGAGCCTTATTATTATATATCACAACTTCCACATGACAGGCAGGTTTATTATTATAGTTTTGCTTTTTTAGTTTCTCTAGTGTTTCCAAGTATAAGTTATTAATTCAATTATATATATATATATATATATATGTCTATCTTGTGACTTTCATGTTTGATATGGGCAGGTTGAATTATATTAATCAGTTTGGGAGTTTTAGTCCGTTTGGGTGAAAACAGGTTCCAGTTTTTCAATTATTTTTATGTATATTTATTTATTTTTGGTTACGAATACCATTTTTTGTTAATGATAATACTGATGACTTGACAGGCTCTTTGCAAATGACAAGCTTCGATTCTAGCTGCCTCTGTCACTCTCCCCCTTTCCTGATAGGCTTCCCCAGCACCAGGAGGAGAGGACGAGAGACCAGTAAAAGGCCATCTTTCTCACTCCAACAACAGGAAAGGGAGGTATTATAAAAAAAACATCCACTCCCAGGGCTACAATAAGACCCAACGGTAAGACATGCAGTGGACAGGGCAGTATTGTTCACCAGCTCCCTCTCTCTAATTATGGCTGTCAGTCGCTCTCTTTTAATATGTCTATTCTAAGGGCGATTAAAGCTGGGTGATGGAGGGGGTGGTTTGGTCAGCCATCCTGGATCCTTTGAGAACTTCTGTGTGGTGTAAGTGCTGAGCTATCTCATTAGTGTCCCTGGGCCCTCGTTGAAATGGCTACATAGAGCTAGTGTCCTGGTGGCCCTGTTACAAAGGATCAAACAAGCCAGTCTATTCGGGGCAACAGTCTGTCTAATTTGAGCATTGAATTTGGCAAGCAGTTCTTTGGTGAACTTGAGTGCAAGCTTGAGGGTTGGGACACATTATACCAAAAGTATTTATAGTTAATATGATGTAAAGGTTTGTTGATGTTTCAAACTTGTGCTTCTTTTGAACAAAACATGCATTTTTATTTTTGCTGCTTTTGTCGACTTGTAGTGCACTGCAGTTACATACAGTCAAGTGGAGACTTCTGGGTTGACTTTTCCAAGGAGGTGCTACTGTATGTCCTAATGTAAGGGAACTTGCAAAAATTGGAACTACAAGTCCTGGAATTAGCACTGTGGCAATGCTGCATGCATTGAACCCAGCAGTTCATGCATCTGCAAACTTGAATGCAACTTTTATTTCATTTTTTTGTTTGAGTTTTGTGTTTTTGTCTGGTTTTATGCTTGTTTGTGTATGGTTTGTTTGTTTTGTTTTGTTTCGCATTAAATGTCTTGTTCTTGTAGTCCAGTCTGTCTGAGGCACCTGTACGATGAGCAAACTTTTGAAGATGGAGAACGTAAAACGTTTTGCTAGTAGTTATTTAAGTGCTTCCTGTTGGGCAAGGCTCTCTGGCCACAAGGCTGTTGACAATCAATCTCTGATGACTGTGAGCTAGGAATCTCCTCGCTGACAGCTACTTGGCAAATACCACTCTGTAATGAGAAATGGCAGGGAAACATGGTGAGAAAAGGAGGGAGGTATCAGTTGAATGTAGGATTACAAGACTGTTATAAAAGATGTAGCCTACGGTTAGAGATTGGTAGGACTTGTAGACAGAAGTGCCATGTCCATTTTGAGATAATGGGATTTAAAATTTAACTTCCAATGGGGAAAAAAAGTGTATTTTCGATAATTTGGTTGAACAATTGTTTGATTTTTTTTTTCTTTCTTTAAAACACTGTTAAATATAACTTGTATGTCTAAGTTTGGTCAGTCCAGCTACAAGATGTGTGAAAACAGTAATTTGTTTATTCCCCGTCACACAATTCACATGTAAATTCACTTTGGGGCAGCTGTGGCTCAGGTGGTAGAGCGGTTTGTCCACCATTCGCAGGATTGGCGGTTCAATTCCTGGCCCACACGACTCCACATGCCGAAGTGTTCTTGGGCAAGACACCCCAAGTTGCTCCCAATGGTAGGCTAGCACCTTGCATGGCAGCTCCGCCGTCATTGGTGTGTGAGTGAGTGTAAATGAGTGAGTGAGATGCAGTGTAAAGCAATTTGAATACCGCTAAATCAAATCAAATCACTTTATTGTCACACTACCATGTACACAAGTGCAATAGTAGGTGAAAGTCTTGTGTGCAGTTCCGAGCAACATAGCAGTCATGACAGTGACGAGACATATACCAATTACAATAAACATCATATTTACACAACACAATTTACATATCAAATGTACACATACACAACACAACAATAATATAAAATGTACAGTAAACAATACACTCCTCTAGAAGAAGAAAAGTCATAATGAGGAACCATTAGGAAAAAGATCACAGAGACTGTGAATACCTATGGATAGTGACTCAACAAAGGACTCTTTTAAGAGGCTCTCAAAACCTAGTGGAATGATAATGGTTATACTGTGAGGCGAACCTCTGTGCCTTACCGCCATTCTCTCTCTTCCCTCTCATTCCATAGTCT